>NW_022437006.1:2563356-3067711 GCF_009761245.1 Sapajus apella
ATGTGCATCTATATACATATGTGTAAATATATACACACATATATATTTTACATATATGTGTGTATATATACATGTATATATGTGTGTATATATATGTATACACATATGCAAGTAAATTTATATATGTGTGTGTGTATACATATGTGTGTGTATATATATATATATATATATATATATGATTATTTTGAGCACCCCCATGCGAGGAAATCCTAAGTGAAATACATAATTTCTTTTTTTTTTTTCCCATTTATTTATTTTATTGCAATTTAGGTTTTGGAGTACATGTGAAGAACATGCAAAATTGTTGCATAGGAACACACGTGGCAGTGTGATTTGCTGCCTTCCTCCCCATCACCTACATCTGGCATTTCTCCACTTGCTATCTCTCCCCAGCTTCCCACACCCCACCATCCCTCCCCTATTTCCCCCCAACTGACCCCAGTGTGTAGTGCTCCCCTCCCTGTGTCCATGTGTTCTCATTGTTCAACACCCGCCTATGAGTGAGAACGTGCGGTGTTTGATCTTCTGCTCTTCTGTCAGTTTGCTGAGAATGATGGTTTCCAGGTTCATCCATGTCCCTACAAAGGACACAAACTCATCGTTTTTGATGGCTGCATAATATTCCATGGTGTATATGTGCCACATTTTCCCTATCCAGTCTATCGTCGATGGGCATTTGGGTTGGTTCCAGGTCTTTGCTATTGTAAACAGTGCTGCAATGAACATTCGTGTGCACGTGTCCTTATAGTAGAACGATTTGTAATCCTTTGGATATATACCCAGTAATGGGATTGCTGGGTCAAATGGAATTTCTATTTCTAGGTCCTTGAGGAATCGCCACACTGTCTTCCACAATGGTTGAACTAATTTACACTCCCACCAACAGTGTAAAAGTGTTCCTATTTCTCCACATCCTCTCCAGCATCTGTTGTCTCCAGATTTTTTAATGATGGCCATTCTAACTGGCGTGAGATGGTATCTCAATGTAGTTTTGATTTGCATTTCTCTGATGACCAGTGATGATGAGCATTTTTTCATATGTTTGTTGGCCTCACGTATGTCTTCTTTTGTAAAGTGTCTGTTCATATCCTTTCCACCTTAAACTTCATATGGAACCAAAAGAGAGCCCGCATAGCCAAGTCAATTCTAAGCAAAAAGAACAAAGCAGGGGGCATCACACTACCAGACTTCAAACTATACTACAAGGCTACAGTAATCAAAACAGCATGGTACTGGTACCAAAACAGAGATATAGACCAACGGAACAGAACAGAGGTCTCGGAGGCAACACAACATATCTACAACCACCTGATCTTTGACAAACCAGACAAAAACAAGCAATGGGGAAAGGATTCCCTGTTCAATAAATGGTGTTGGGAAAGCTGGCTAGCCATGTGCAGAAAGCAGAAACTGGACCCCTTCCTGACACCTTACACTAAAATTAACTCCAGATGGATTAAAGACTTAAACATAAGACCTAACACCATAAAAACCCTAGAAGAAAATCTAGGCAAAACCATTCAGGACATAGGTGTAGGCAAGGACTTCATGACCAAAACATCAAAAGCATTGACAACAAAAGCCAAAATAGACAAATGGGACCTAATCAAACTCCACAGCTTCTGCACAGCAAAAGAAACAATCATTAGAGTGAATCGGCAACCAACAGATTGGGAAAAAATTTTTGCAGTTTACCCATCTGACAAAGGGCTGATATCTAAAATTTACAAAGTACTAAAACAGATTTACAAGAAAAAAACTAACAAGCCCATTCAAAAGTGGGAAATACATAATTTCTTAGGAAAATACAGGTTACCAAAATTGAAAGTATATAAAAGAGCAACTCTCACAGATGAAGCAGAGAATTTCATCAAGGATCCAACTAACAGAAAAGCACAGGCCCATTGGAGTCAAGATAAATTTAAACTTTTTGAGGTCAGACATTTCAAATGCTCAATAAATTTTTTCAGAGTATTAAAAAAGAAAAAAAAACTTTATTTTTGTGAAGCTAGAGCAATGTTGTTACTCAAATCTGACAAAGATAGCACAAAAACAAGATTACAGAACAGTATTGCTTATGAGTATTGAGAAAATAATTCAAAATAAATTTTATCTATTTGACTTGAATATCACATTAAGTAAAAAAATAGAGTATGACTATGTAGAATTTATACCATGAATCTAAGTGCAGTTTAATACTGTGTACTATCACAATATAATAAGACTAATAATAAAAACATTGTATCATTATTTCTATAGAGAGTGAAAAAGCATTTGACAAAATTGAATATTTCTACATTTCTAAAAAAAAAAACTCTTCAAGAAAGTAGAATAAATTGCTGCTTCTGCAACTTGTGTATATCTCCAAGAATCTAGAATCTTATTTAAAGTGAAACATATGTAATATATAAAACTATAATGTGTTTATAGTTTTACTGTATTTTATTTGTTTTCTCTTATGTAACTGTATTGGCTAATTTGTCTTATTATATTGACATATATATGTTGACATGATAGTATATCTGAAAACTCTTAACAAAACATTAGCATCACATATACAAATAATAACCAGTTTAAGATTACGAAGTAAGGGAAAACTTCTGTTACAGGAAAAATATAGATTAAAAATGTTCAAAACTTACATAAAAAAACTATAAAGTATTTCCAAAAAGCACAAAAATTAAATTGACCCAGCACTTTGGGAGGCCAAGGCAGGAAGATAACATGAGGCCAGGAATTTGAGACCAGCATGACCAACATGGTAATACCCTGTCTCTAATGAAAGTACAAAAATTAGCCAGGTGTGGTGGTGCATGACCATAGTCCCAGCTACTTGGGTGGCCGAGGCACAAGACTCACTAGAACACGGGAGGTGACAGGTGCAGTGAGCCAAAATCATGACACTGCATTCCAGCCTTAGCAACAGAGTGAGATGCTGTCTTAAAAAAAAAAAAATTAACTGAACAAGTAGACACTGCTTGTTTATAAACAGGCCATTTCAAAATTTTAAATAAGTTAATGTTCCCTAAATCTATGCATGTAATATGTTCCCAACTAAATACTAATTTGCTTTTATTCTGAAGCTAGATGAGTTAATATTAAATTTGATATAGGAAAAATAAATGTGCACAAATAGCTAAGAAAATATTGAAAAGAAATGCTACGGGGGAGGAATTCACTCAATTATATGTTAAACATACTATAATGCATTTATGATTAAAACAGTGTGGCACTGGTGCATGACTGGACAAACCAATGAAATGAAATAGAAAGTTCAGAAATAAATATGTGATATGATATGACTCAGAAGATAAACATATGATTTAGGGGATATCTCCCATTTCTGTGAATGGGACAGATTTTTAATAAATGAGGTTAAGGCATTGGATAACCATATAAACGTAAAATTGATTCATTATTCACTGCAGACATACAAATAAATTACCAAATAAATCAAATATTGAAATCTGAAGAAAATCCAATCAAGTACTATAAAAATATAGGTGAATTCTTCCATTAAAAAATATAAGATAGGCTTTCTTGTTTTTACTGAACATCCAGGAGTAATCAAATTTTTAAAAATAATCAGTAGTAAATCTAAAAAGAAAATTATAGCCTAAATGTTAGGCTGTTTGTAGGTAGGAAAGATTTTCTTAAAACTTGTCAGAATTATGAAGAATAAATGTATAACCTACATAATAAAAGACATCTTGACAAAGTTATGAAAAAGTAACAAACTGAGATAAAACATTTGCAATGCATCTAACAAATTATATCCATCATATATTTTAAAAGCTTCTTTAAATCAATGAGAAGAAAACAATAGAAAAATAGGCAGGGGTTATGAACAGGTCGTTAGTAAAAGAAGAAATAAGAAATGTATAAAAAAACACTCTATTATATTCATAATTATGGACATACAAAAATAAAATGAGATATTTTAGCCTCCCTGAAGGATTAATAATTTTCACATTGATGAAGTGTGGCAAAATATGTACACCAATGTTCAAGTGATGAGACTCTGGAAAGGAAAGATATTTTTAAATAATTTTAGCAAAATTTAAACACAGTATCTAAAAGAAATCTATGTCTTTTGTACAAAGATATCTGTACTTAAAAATTGTTTACTCTGGTATTTTTTAAAACTGCTAAAATCTTTAGGTAACCAAAAGATTGAATAATAGGAAAATGGTTAAATTATAGACATATATACCATAAAATATACAACATAGTTATTTAATATGTAAGGCATTAAATCTATATCAGTGATATAAAAATGTACTCTACACACATGCAAATATATTTAAATAATTTTGAGAACACATTACAAATGATTTACAGTAGCTACTTCAGGGAAGGGTAGTAACTTGGGGTTGTGAGGTAGAGGCTGAAGGAAGATAACATAATTTTCCATTCATATCTATTTACAACTGTACCTTAATGTTTTAGGATAATGATATGTCATAAAGATTAAAAATTATGTATTATAATAGAGATTTCTTCAAACCATATAGTGTTCTGATGGTGGTTAAGTTAGCCAGTTCATTCTCTTGCCAGGACAGAATCATAGCCAGTGAATAACATTCTACTGCTTGATTCAATCAATTTCGAAATGTCACTACTTGTATCCCTTGTCACATTGCCCAAACAGTAAGACTGACCTTTCTGTGACTGATTAGCTCAGTTACCTTGAATATCCTGCTAAAAACACTGAATTTGATATTCAAATATGCAGATTTGTTTTTGTTGTGTTCCCGGAAAATAGACTGTGCTGGTTAAACTCTACTATTCTTCAAATATGTGTCAACTTAGGTCATATTACTGTCATGTACCATTAGTCTCAGGAAAAACTACTTTTAAGGCCATGGCTGATTAATAATAAACTCTATCACTTAATGGTTTTAGTTGATGTGAGAGAGCAGGTGCTGGATTCTGGGTATACAAAGGTAAATAAAAAGGGTATGGCTCCCTGGTTATAGTTTAGAGTGAAAGCGACAATCTCATGAAAAATTATAGTAAAGTATGATTCATATGATGACATGAAAATAGTATAATCTGGGAGTAAAAACAGGGAAGGCTTGCCATGGAAAGTCACATTTAGTGAGAGACATGAAGAATGACTGAGAGTTAGGTGAAGAGTTGCAAAATGTTCTATGCATCTCACAGTACAAGCCTTTTATATCAAAAGTCAATAAAGATACAAACTTAAATCTTTTCAATGTTGCCCAAATAATACAATCAAATAGCAAAATTACTATCATCTAAGTAATTTACTGGTAGGATATGTTGTAAACTTTTTAAAAAGTCTTCACATAGTAATACATAATTCTTGCGGTATGAGGGATTACCAGGAATTATACTAATATAATAATTTGAGAAAGTACTCCAGAAGGAAGAAGAGAACTTTGAATACTGTCTTCTCACTGAGGATTTGTGATTGCCCAAGGAGAGGGGATTGTCAAAGACGGAATGTTAGGGCTTTTTGTTATTCCTTTTTTTTTTTTTCAGTTGTTTGATTTTGTTAGTATTTATTTCTAGAATGCTAACATGTCTGTCCAATTACCAAATATATCATAACACGGTCTCGCCACTGTGCTTTTGTGCACATGATTCTTATATTCTGAAATGCCATTTTTCTTTTTCTAATTGGAAAATATTATTAATTGTTTTTATGTGCACATCTGCCGTTAGATTGTGAGTTCTGACCGTGTCTTATTTACATTTCAATCCTCAGAGCCAATATGTTGCCTGGCAAGTAATTAAGAAGAAAAGTAATTGCAGTTGACCCTAGAACAATTAGTGTTAGGTGTGTTGAATCCTACACAGTAGAAAATCTGCATATAACTTTTGATTCCTCAAAAACTTTACTAATAGCCTACTGTTGCCTGGAAGCCCCACCGATAATATAAGCAGTTGATTAACACATATTTTGTACGTTGTATATATTGGATGCTGAATTTTTACAAAAAAGTAAGCTAAAGAAAATGTTACTAAGAAAGTTGTAAGAAAGAGAAAATATATTTACTTTTTAGTAAGTGCATGTGGACTACCATAAATGTCTTCATCCTCTTTGTCTTCCTATTGAGTAAGCTGAGGAGGGGAAGAAAAAAGGAGGGTTTTATATCTGTTAACTGTATATTCAAGCTTATCTTACTTAAGAATTAGCTCAATGACTCATATTTAGACACTATTAAACCATGTTCAGTATCTTGCTACTGCCATTGAAATTTTGCAATTGCCCAAGGTATTCTAGCTGAGGCATCTACCTTGCGGCCTCAACAAAATGAGTAACATTAGCCTTCTTACTTTAAAAATATCAGTGCCTGCTTTATGAAAACTGCCTAGTTCAGTACTGCAAGCCTCTGTCATGCCTTAAAAACTCTCAAAAACCTAATTTAGAAAGTTGTATTGAGAATTTTCTTTGAATTTCTCTATTTACCTTATTCACCAGTTCATCTTTGAAGACAGGAAATACCCTTGCCAGAAGTTTACACAGATCTTTGAAACATTCATGTTTTATGGCCAATTCTTGTCTTTCTAGGTCCCTTGCTGTCCAAAACAAACTAAAATAATTGTTATTATATCCCACTTTACATTATATTCTTGCAGGAAGGGAATAATGGCTACAAGTAATTCTAAGACCAAAGGCAGTCGGGGGTTTGACCTTTAAGCACATATTCAATAGTAGTGCTGGCCTCTCAACCAATAGCTTTAGTCTCCACAACTGTGCAGCCATTGTAGCAGTAGTCTTGGTCTTTGAGGTCTAAATTGCAAACTACATGCTTGAACAGTAAGCAATTGAACAGCTCTGTAGTCTATCAATTTTCTTACCATTAATATTGAACAAATACTTTTAAAATTAATAATGTTTTATTATAGAAATTCACTGGATTACAATACAAATGTCCAACTGTAGAAGATTAATTAAAGTGCAGTATACCACATAAGAAAACACTGTTTACCCGTTTAAAAATGAAGTTATGACTCTCTGATTTTTGACTGGGAGTATGCATCATACAGCTGACAGAAATATTAACTGCTGAGACAGATAATTCTTATATATTACATTGTTTTAAGTGTTTTATAATATAGACTATATTTGTACATTAAAAATAGAATGATTATAAGAGAAGAGGAAAATCTCAAGATGAAATTTAAGATAGAGAGTGATATGATTTGGCTGTGTCCCTACCCAAACCCCATCTTGAATTCCCACGTGTTGGGGGAGGGACCCAGTGAGAGGTAATTGAATCATGCAGGCAGGTCTTTCCCATGCTGTTCTCATGATAGTGAATAAGACTCATGAGATCTGATGGTTTTAAAAGGAGGAGTTTCCCTGCACCAGCTCTCTCTTTTTGCCTGCTGCCATCCACGTAAGGTGCGACTTGCTCCTCCTTGCCTTTCACCACGATTGTGAGGCCTCCTCAGTCATGTGGAACTGTAAGTTCATTAAACCACTCTTTCTTCCCAGTCTCAAGTATGTCTTTATCAGCTGCATCAAAATGGACTAATACAGAGAGATATATGAATTTTATCAACATAAAAATAGTAGTTTCAATATGATCTAACATTTAGGTTATTTTATTACATATGAGGAATTTAAAAAACTATTCGCATATGTTAATGTAATCTTCATAACAAACCTGAGATTGTTACTATTATGTTTCCTCTTACACTGAAGGGGCAATTTATGCATATCAAGATTAACTTGACATGCATAGAGTTGGGATTTGAAACCAGCAAATCTTATTCTAGAGTTGTACTCTTAACCATGACTCTATATTATCTCAATACTTTATAGTCTTACAACAGAAGTGACAATAGTTTATGAAATCACTCTAGGAGCTTAGGAAGTGGAACCAGGAAGACCTTTGGGGAAATATTAATAAAATATAGGCAGATAACAGGTAGCCTACAAAATAATCAACAATAATAAACTGTTATAGAAGCATGAGGAAAGCTAGTTAAGAAAAGAATCAATCTGCCATATGCTGCTGAAAGATCATGAAAGAAAGAGAGAATTACCCAGTTTTTATTTTTGGATTTGTAGAGATTTTGTTTGTCTTTTTGATGGAGGAGTGAGAAATATGTTAGCTGAAGTTTGAGGAGTAAATGGGAAAGGAATAAATGAAAAGCCTAAGAATATGTTAATCTTTCACTAAATCAAAAATAATAATATTAATATAATAATAGATACTAAGGGACAAGTAAAATGGCACCTAAGAGAAACACGTCCAGGGCCAAATTTTTCTTTCTTCTTCTTTTACTTTCTTTTTAAATTCTTCTCAAAGTAGCTGATGATTATAAACTCCAAGAAAATGAGAACATAATTTAAATTAACATATTAGCATAATATATTAGGAAATAGAACTGTCTCAATTAAATAAAAAAATATGATGGCAAAAAAAGGCAAAACCACAAACACAAGTTGAAGAAAGATATTTTAAAATAAGAAAGCCCAAGGGATGATAAATGGCTACAAAAATAAACGACTACCAACTGAATGTGGTAAAAAAAAATGTAATGCAATTGTTAAAAATATACTATGATAACTTAGATATACTAAAAGGTGTGCAAACATGCAAAAGTCAGAAAGTAATGATTATATTAATTTCAGCATTAATCAGATTCTTATAGTATCTATCACACTCTAAGAGGATTCAGAAGTAAATGTTAAAAGAATTAAAATTGAAAAAGTTAAGAAAGAATGGGGAGTTTTTTTTATTACAAACTTTGATTTCATGAGATAACATGATGTGTCGACTACACCATAGAAACAAATATTTGAGTAACTCAAGGAGCACAGATTGTGTTTACAGTAAATATTAGAAATATATAGAATATTATAAAATGTTCTTTGTCTCTATTAACTTTTGTCTTAAATTCTATTTTGTCTTATGTTAGAATATCCACTCCTTTTTTAGTTAGTATTTGTGTAATACTACTTAATATATAAATATTACATTATATATATATTACATTATATATATATTGCATTATATATATATATATACACTATACATACATTTATATATATATATATAAAATGAAGGTATAACAACCAAAAATACATGTGCAGTAAACAAAGGAGCCTCAAATTTACATGAAACTAAAGTGGACAGAATTTAAGCAGGGGAAAAGACAATTCAATAATAAGAGTTGGAGACTTCAATACTCCACTTTCAATAATACTATAAAACTAAGCAGGCCGGGCGCGGTGGCTCAAGCCTGTAATCCCAGCACTGTGGGAGGCCGAGGCGGGTGGATCACGAGGTCAAGAGATCCAGACCATCCTGGTCAACATGGTGAAATCCCGTCTCTACTAAAAACACAAAAAATTAACTGGGCATGGTGGCGCGTGCCTGTAATCCCAGCGACTCAGGAGGCTGGGGCAGGAGAATTGCCTGAACCCGGGAGGCGGAGGTTGTGGCGAGCCGAGATCGCGTCATTGCACTACTCCAGCCTGGGAAACAAGAGCAAACCCCCGTCAAAAAAAAAAAAAAAAAAACAAAAACCAAGCATAAGATCTATAGGAAAATAGAATACTTGAACAACACTTAAATCAACTAATTCTACAGAATACTCCTCTCATAACAAAGAAATATGCATTTTTCTTAAGCATACATGGAACATTCTCCAGGATAGATTATATGTTAGTCCATAAGGCAAGTCTTGATAATTTTAACAGGCTGAAATTATACAAAGTATGTTACTTGATCACAATGGAATTACATTAGAAATCAACAATAAACATTTCTAAATAAACGGTAGGTCAAAATATAATGAGGGATACTAGAAACTACTCTGAGATTAATGAAAACAAAATTACAACATACCAAAACATGGGGTGCAGCTAAACAGTGCTTGAAGGAAAATTTATAGCTATAAACGCTGATATTTTAAACAAAGAATACAAATCTCAAGTCAATAACCTAACAATTCTTTATACAATTAATAATATAACAATATGTACATATTATAGATACACATACATATGATACATATGTGTATGACATGTACATAGATTCTCTACCTTTCCCTCTTTCCTTTGCCCTTCCTTCCCATCTCTCTCTTTCTCTGCCCTGTATCAATCAATCAATCTAGCTAGCTAGCTACCTATCTATTAATATCTATCTATCAAGGCTGTGCATGTGCCAGGAACTATTCTAGGCACTATAGAAGAGTAAAGAAATTCATGTGTAACTCCCAAGTAGCTTATGTTCCAGTGAGCAGAATTCCATTAGGTATCGGGGACCTGAGCAAAACAAGTAATGTTACTTTGTATTTTGCATTGTCTCTAAATAGGCTGTGACATGTAAGATAAACTTTGGACTTTGTAGTTAGAAAGCTTGTTTGTGTCTGTGTCCAGATGATGCATAAAGGCCATTACCTCATCCCAACCCTAGCAAAGCTTCTCTAATTCAGTTAAGATTCTTAAATGTAAATTCCAAATGTTCTATAATAAGAATAACATGTAAATAATTTGCTGAAGGGCCGGGCGCGGTGGCTCAAGCCTGTAATCCCAGCACTGTGGGAGGCCGAGGCGGGTGGATCACGAAATCAAGAGATCGAGACCATCCTGGTCAACATGGTGAAACCCTGTCTCTACTGAAAATACAAAAAATTAGCTGGGCATGGTAGTGCTTGCCTGTAATCCCAGCGACTCGGGAGGCTGGGGCAGGAGAATTGCCTGAACCCGGGAGGTGGAGGTTGCGGTGAGCCGAGATCGCTTTGCACTCCAGCCTGGGTAACAGGAGCGAAACTCCTTCTCAAAAATAATAATAATAATTTGCTGAAATTTGGCAGGGGTAATTAAGTTAGACTTTAAAGGCAGAAAAGTCATAAAAGCACAAAATGATATAAGATATTCTGGAAATATCAAATAGTCCAGTTTTGCTGGTGCAAAGAAAACGTGAACGGGAACATTATTGTTCAAAATTTAAAGTCTAATTAGAACAGGAAAATGACATTATGTGAATGTGGCTAAAGACACTGAACCTAGCCCCTTGCCTGGTGAATGTGTTGGAGTGGGGAGTGATTAGCAGTATTATCGGTTTAAAGCTCTTGTAATAATTCAAGGAGGTAAGGTAAGATGGGGAAGGGAGTGGAGTAAAGTCTAAGTGGAAAGAGAAGACCCTGGAGAGGAAGAACGCAAAGATGACTCTATAGTCACATTAATAGTACATTACAGAACTTTCTCTCATTCACAATCAAGAGTCTTCTTTGCTAGATTAGTAATAACTCGTTTCAGTAAAAGGAATGATACT
This sequence comes from Sapajus apella, assembly GCF_009761245.1. Lineage (NCBI taxonomy): Eukaryota > Metazoa > Chordata > Mammalia > Primates > Cebidae > Sapajus > Sapajus apella. The sequence continues at coordinate 2,574,624 of NW_022437006.1, forward strand.
TATCTAAACTAACAAAAGCTCTAAATGTAAATTTATTAAGAGCAAAAAGGTGTCTCATATAGTCAGCCCAAGGACCGTGATACAAAAATGTGTAGAACCCTGAACCTAGAACATGATGATGCCCTATTTTTCAAATGGCTTTAATTTTTGCATTTCCATAAGTTGGCTTTATTCTCTATTTCTTTCTTGGTAGAATATTTTTCTGATAAAACAACAACATAATAAAAAATACAGAGGCCTTTAATAGGTCCTGAATTTACATGTTCAGGAGAGTTGAATTATCCTAAACTTGGTTAATCTGATATTGTCAAAGCCCATCACTAGACCAATCAAATTTCACAGCAGGGCACTTTCAAATTAAAAAACATGATTCCCAGAAATTTCTCTAAAAAGAACCAGTGAAATTTCTTCAAAGAAGATCACTGTGAGCCCAGGACACAAATCATGATGTCTAATATTTTACTATAAACACAATCTGTGCTCCTTGAGTTACTCAAATATTTGTTTCCATGGTGCAGTAAACATGTCATGTTAACTCATGAAATCAAAATTTGTAATGAAAAAACTCTCCATTCTTTCTTTATTTTTCAGTTTTAATTCTCTGAACATTTACTTCTGAATCCTCTTAGAGTGTGATAGATGCTAAAGAATCTGAGTAATGCTGAAATTAATATAATCATTACTTTCTGACTTTTGCATGTTTGTACCCCTTTTAGTATATCCAAAATATCATATTTATATATATATTTATATTTTTATCTTTTTGTTTTCAATCTATTTGCATATTTGCATTTAAGTATGTCTCTTTTAGATAGGATATAGTTGGATTGTGGGTTTTGTTAATTCATTCTGCCAATCTCTACCTTTTTATTGAAATGCGTAATCCAATTTTATTAAATGTAATCAGCAATAGGGTAGAATTTCTACAATTTTGCTTCTTTTTTCTATCTGTGCTAAGTTTTTTCTTGTATTCTCCCAACACTGCCTTCCTCTGTGTTAAATAGATATTTTCTACTGTAACACTTTACTTTTATTGCTGTTCTTTTACTACATATTTGTGAGTAAATGCAATTAGTGTGTTAAGGTCTATTGATCAAGTTAGGATTAACGCTTAAGTAGTATGCAGAAGCTTTGCTCAATAGCTTCATTTTCTTCACCTTCCTTTGTGAGATTATTGCAAAACAAATGGAACTTTTAAACATTATAAGCTTATCCACATAGTTTTATAAGTTTTGCTTTGTACAGTTTTCTTTTTAATCAGAAGAGCTACAAGAAAAAATATGTTTATTGGATCTTTATATTTATAAAATTGGTAATTATCATTACTACTGCTCTTAATTTCTTTTGGTGGATTCAAGTTACTGTCTAATGTCCCTTCATTTCAGTCTTGGTTTCAGTCTTTTACTTTGTTTTAGGGCACATCTGTTAGGGATACGTTGTCCAGTTTTTATTTATCTAGAAATGTCTTAATTTCTCCTTCATTTTGGAATTTTAGTTTTGCTGGATTTAGTATTCTTAGTTGACAATCCTTTTCTTTCAGCACTCTAAATAAATTCCATGGCCTTCTGAGCACCTTTGCCCCTCATGAGAATGCAGCTGTTAGAAGTCAGATCTTTTGGAGGATCTCTTGTATGCATTACATTATTTTTCAATACTTTAAAGTTTTCACTTTGTCCTTGGATTTTGACAATTTGGCAATGATGATGAAGTCTAATCAGTTAGCTTATTGGTCAGCTATTACATGGTCAGTGGTTTTGATAAATTTTTTGAACAAATTAGTCTTCTTTTTTTTGCCAGAGAATTCTGTGTGACTATTGGGGTATACCTTCAATGTTCATGCCCATTTACAGCATTAGTATTCACTTCTTTCCTTTACAGAAACTTAAGTTTAGCCAAAGAGATTATGTATAGCTCTGTGTGTGGCCTTATAGATACCAGAAATAAATAAATAATTTAAGGAAGCAACTTGCAGAAAGGGATAACCCCTACGTCAAAGAAATTACCTTGAAAAAACAAGTTTATCAGTTTGGGCCAGACTTAGCGATGTAATTATAATGGTGTGATAAATGTGATTTAATGTAAATGGGCAGTTATGCTTGATCACTCTGACCTTATCCAAATCCATCCCCAGATCCCTGAGAAAAGTATCAAAGCATTCAGAATATGTAACAAACTTTATAATGGTTTCTTATTTAGAATAATTTAGGTTATTTTCAATAATTCAATACTTAGATAAAGATGAAATAAATTTTTCCTGTATATTGCTCAATTTTCCTGTTATTTTTCAAAGGTATATTTTATATATAGAATAATTTGGTCAAAGTATATTCACATTTTAAAGCTTTTGGTAGATATAACAAAAGGCCTTGAAGAATAATTATACAAACAACAGTGTATGAAATTATGTTTTAATGAATTCATTGCTATATTGGGAGTTGTTATTATTATTAATCTTTACAAGTATGACAAGTGAAACATAGTATCACATTTTAAACTGCATTTATCTGATCACTAGGTGGTTACACATCTTTTCAAATAATCTATTGATTATTTATTTTTGTGTTTTTCTCCATTCTTGTCTTATATGCTTATCTTGTCCTAAATGTGGTGTTCATTGTTTCACTTTTATTATACATTTTTGTATGAGAAAAATTAAGGCATTATCTGCCACATGTATTTTAAACAATTTTTTCCAATTATAATTTGTCTTTTAATCTTATGTAGGTTTTTTTTTATTACTGCATCCTGCCAGGGTGGATTCTTACAAAAACCCCCAATGAGGAAGGAAAGTCTCTTGATGTCAGAACATAAATGTTTTCACCTAGTTATTGGAATACAGAATATTATATGGCAATAATTGTTTTCAGATAAGGTTTGCCAAAGAGCACTCTTCTCTGTGTTAACTTATTTGCATGCTTGCACTGAGAGAACATGAGTAAAATATGCAAATTCCATTCAGTTGTTTAGATCTATTTATAGAGAAGATTTGTTTAGAGAGAGGATTTATATACTTTCTAATAGGATTGCCTAAACAGGAACTTTGCATAATATAATAAAATTAATCCCTGTGAAAGCTGTGAGTGGATTATCAGTCACAACCTGTACCTTCCCACTCTGTGAAATGTCTAAGAAAGGGATTAAGGCATCCTCTCCAGTTGCATGAGAAAGAGCTTAGTTATAGGCTGCTGCCTTCACCCACATGTGCACACATACACTCATATAACACTGAGCCACATAGGATCCCACAGCTCCATTTAACTGTCAGTTACTTTTAATATAAGTAAGAAATAGGGATGCAGAAAATTTTGCATACAAGTGAACAGCAAAGGAAATGTAGGACTATCTAAGAAGTTGGAATTTTAACTTAATAAAGATTGATGGGGCATGTTGAAAGCTGACCAATGTCCCTTTCAGTTATGAAATATCTAATTCATGTATTTAAAATATGATTATACCCAAAGAGTGAAGACATCTTAATTTGAGACAAAGTCAACGTTATATGCTTAGAAGGGAAATCTATATACAGCTGAAATGTATATGGTCATATTTTTATAGACATCAGTCTTCCATTTTTTGTTTGCCAAACAGTGAAAGGTCAAATTTAGATAGCCCTTACTACATATATACCAAGCATTTTTCTAATTCATTTAAGACTCAAACTAACCCTGTGAGGTAGATAAAATTGTTATTCTCATCTTAAGGTTAGGGAAAGTGAGATACAGAGATAGGATTCTGCCCAAGATCATAGTACGAGTATGTATATTAATGTTTTGCCTATGGTTTATTCTAATACTATTATTTTTAGAAAAGAATCTACTACTATTAGATTATGTACATACTTCAGTTTCATCTGATTCTTTTGACCTTCATTATTATGCTCAACTTTTTTTCCACCTAGAATTTATTCTCAGGTGGTGTGAAGAAAGAGTCAACTGTATTTCCTTATTGATAAAATACTTACTTTTCACATTTTAATATCTCTGAAGGCAGAATTCCTCATACAACCACAGGTGTCTTACCATCAGTGTCAGGCACAGTTCTCACCTGATTCTATCTGGTAAGATAAAGACAGTGTCAACTTTAATCCTGGGGAGTGGATGTCAGAGTCTTGGAAGAAAATACCAGAAAAAATAGGACATGTTTTTAAGAAATGCCATATTACTGAAGTTCTAGATGGAACGGAGAACTCTATTATATGGAAAAAAAAATGTAGATATAAACAACCCTGAGTGAAAAAGAAACTTGAAAACCTATACTTTGTTTTTTTGTTTTTGTTTGTTTGTTTTTTGAGATGGAGCCTTGCTCTGTCACCCATGCTGGAGTGCAGTGGCGCAATCTCCACTCACTGCAACCTCTGCCTCCCGGGGTTCAAGTGATTCTCCCACCTCAGCCTCCTGAGTAGCTGCGATTACAGGTGTTGATCACCATGCCTGGCTAATCTTTGTATTTTTGGTAGAGATAATGTTTCACCATGTTAGCCAAGCTGGTCTCAGATTCCTGACCTCAAATGTTCCACCTACCTTGGCCTCCCAAAGTGCTGGGATTATAGGCATGAGCCACTGTGCCATGTTGAAGAGCTATACTTTAAATAGCAAGAAGTTTTATTCATATATAAATAATTTATTGTATTTATTTTTATATTTACAGAAAAATTTATAGATTAAAAGTCTTATATCTAAGGAAGTCTAAAATAATTCTTCCAAAAAATACAGACAAAGGGTTGACACACTATTCTGTAAGGGAACAGATAGTAAGTATTTTAGGCTTTGTGGACCAGGAAGTTTGTGTCACAACTCTTGAATGCTGCCACTCTAGTACACGAGCAGCCATGGACAATACAGACATGAATGGACATGGCTGTATCCAATGAAACTTCCTTGACAATAACAGACAGTGAGGGCAAGTTTTCCCTGGTATGCAGTAATAAGTGTATGTAACAAAAAAAGCATTTTGTTTTAGTTTATCTACTAGCATTAGCCCTTAACAAAATAATAGTGCATACTACAATGTCGCTTTGTTGTTCTTAGTTTTAATAAATTGACTATTACCACTTATTTAATTACCTTTATGCATTTGCAATGCCGTGTTAACCAAAATAAGAATGTAAAGGCTTTTACATTCTAGAATTTTTGGAGGGCTTTCCAATTTGGCTCATGGATATAATTTTCTAAGCTCACCATAGGAATATACTAGTTAAAATATTACAATTTTATAATATGTTTTATTATGTTTTAGTGACACTTAATGTTTCTTCACCAACTTATTTTTTCAGATAAATTTTACAACTTAAGTTGCAAAAATAAAGTCATTGAAATCATGGTTACAATAACATTAAACCAACCAAATTCGTTTGAGAATTAAAGTATTTACAGTAGTTAGTTCTTGAATCCAGGAAATCAAGCTATTTTAAGAATTGGTAAAGTTTTATACATTATTCAAATAGGTCACACATATTTCTTATGATTCAATTCCTAGATAATTAATATTTTGCAACTATAAGTAATGGAATATTTGGTTTTCTATTTTGGTATTTAGCTTGCTTCAGTTGGTATATAATACAAATACTGATGTTTAGAAAGTTTTTACTTAACATTTTCATATTGATATTTTAAATTATATCTTTAGTTGGTTCTCCTTAGTTTTCTAGAAAGGCAACTGCATTAAGTATCAATTACATAGTTATTTCTTTTTAAATTATTTTGTTTTAATTTTTTGAGTACATAGTAGGTGTATATACTTTGGGGATACATGAGATATTTCGATATAGACATGCAATACATAATAATCACTTTAGGGTAAATGAGTTATCCCTTACTTCAAGCATTTGTCCTTTGTGTTACAGGCAATCAAATTATACTTTTAGTCATTTTGTTTTATGTATATATTTTTTTACTTTTAGTTATTTTAAAATGTATCATTAAATTATTATTTACTATGATCACCCTGCTGTACTATGAAATGGTGTGTCTTGTTCATTCTTTTGTTTGTACCCATTAAGCATTCCAACTTCCCCCAACCCCCACTATCCTTCCCAGACTATCTCCATGAGTTCATTTGTTGTAATTTTTAGTTCACGCAAATAACTGAGAATATGTGCAGTTTGTCTTTTTCATGCCTGACTTATTTTTGTGTAACATAATGGTGTCCATTTCCATCAATTTCATTGCAAATGACAGAATCCCATTTTTTTTTCATGGCTGAATAGTACTTTATTGTGTATATGCACCACATTTTCTTTATCCGTTCATATGTTGATGGACTCTTAGGCTGCTTCCAAATTTTGGCTATTATGAACAATGCTGCAATGAACATGGGAGTGCAGATATCACTTCATTGTACTGATTTCCCTTCTTTTGGATATATACCTAGTAGTAGGATTGCTGGATCACACGGTAGCTCTACTTTTGCTTTTATGAGGAACCTCCAAACTTTCTCCATGGTGGTTGTACTAATTTACATTCCCCCTAACAGTTTGCAAGGATCCCCTTTCTCCACATACTCACCAGTATTTGTTATTGCCTGTATTTTGGGAAAAAAATGCCATTTTAACTGGAGTGAGATGATATTTCATTTTAGTTTTCATTTGTATTTATTTGATGATCATTGATACTGAGCACCTCTCCCTCCCTCCCTCCCTCCCTCCCTTCCTTCCTCTCTCTCTTTCTTCCTCTTTCTTTTTTTCTATTTCTTTTTGTTTTCTAGAGGATCTCACTCTGTCACCCAGGCTAGAGTACAATGTCCTGATCACGGCTCACGGCAGCCTCAACCAATCCTACCACCTCGGCCTCCAGAGTAGCTGGGACCACAAGTGTGCACCACCATATCTGGCTATTTATTTATTTATTGTGGAGGTAGAGTCTTCCTATGTTGCTCAGGCTGGTCTCAAACTCCTGGGCTCAAATGATTCTTCTGCCTCAGCCTCTTACAGTGCTAGATTTATAGGCATGAACCACTGCACCCAACCTTGAGCATGTTTTCATATACTTGTTTTGCCATTTGTATGTCTTTTTTTGAGAAATGTCTATTCAGATCCTTTGCCCATATTTAATTGGATTATTAGATTTCTTCCTGAAGAGTTGTTTGAACTCCTTATATATTCTGGTTATTAATTTCTTGTCAGATGAATAGCTTGCAAATATTTTCTCTTATTCTGTTGGTTATCTCTTATTTCATTGTTTCCTTTGCTGTGGAGATTTTTAACTTGATGTGGTTATTTTGGTTGCCTTGTTTGTGGCAATTACTCAAGAAATTTTTTCCCACTCCAATGTCTTGGAGAGGTTCCCCAATGTTGTCTTTCAGTAGTCTCATAGTTTCAGGTTTAGATTTAAGTATTTAATTTATTTTGATTTTATATTTGTAATGTTGAGAGATAGGGGTTTAGTTTCATTCTTCTACATATGCATATCCAGTTTTTCCAGCACAATTTATTGAAGCAACTGTCTTTTCCAAATGTATATTTTTGTCACCTTTGTTGAAAGTGGGTTCACTGTAGGTATATAGATTTGTTTCTTGGTTCTCTGTTCTGTTCCAGTGGTCTCTGTGTCTGTTTCTATACCAGTATCATGCTGTTTTCATTATCATAGCTGTGTAGTATAATTTGAAGTTAGGTAATGTGATTCCTTCAGTTTTTACTTTTTGTTCAGGATAGCTTTCATTATTCTAGGTCATTTGCAGTTCCATAAAATTTTCAGAATTGTTTTTATTTCTGTAAAGAATATTGATGGTATTTTGAAAGAGATTGCATTGAATCTTCAGATTGCTTAGAGTAGTATGGACATTTTAACAATATTGATTCTTCCAATTCATAAATATATCTTTTCATTTTTGTGTGCCCTCTTCTTTTTCTTTCTTCAATGATTTATAGTTGTCATTATAGAGATCTTTCATGCCATTATTAATTCCTAGGTATTTTATTTTATTTGTAGCTATTGTAAATGGGATTGTTTTCTTGATTTCTTTGTCAGATTGTGGATTGTATATAGAAAACAATCTATAGAAATGTCACTGACTTTTGTATGTTAATTTTGTATCCTGTACCTACTGAATTTGTTTAACAGTCCTAGTTTTTTTTTTTTGGTATGTTTTCAAAATATAAGAGCATATCATCTGCAAACAAGAATATTTTGACATCTTCCTTTCCAATTTGGATGCCCTTTATTTCTTTCTCTTTTCTGATTGCTCTAGCTAGGACTTCTAGTACATTGTTGAATAACAGTGGTGACAGTGGGCATCCTTGTCTTGTTTCAGACCTTAGAAAAAAGGCTTTGAGTTTTTCCTCATTTAGCATGATACTAGCTCTGAGTCTGTTGTATATGGCTTTTATTACGATGAGGTATTTTCCTTCTATACCAAGGTTTTTGAGAGTTTTTATTATTATTTTTTTTTTTAGACGGAGTTTCGCTCTTGTTACCCAGGCTGGAGTGCAATGGCGCGATCTCGGCTCACCGCAACCTCCGCCTCCTGGGTTCAGGCAATTCTCCTGCCTCAGCCTCCTGAGTAGCTGGGATTACAGGCACGCGCCACCATGCCCAGCTAATGTTTTGTATTTTTAGTAGAGACGGGGTTTCACCATGTTGACCAGGATGGTCTCGATCTCTTGACCTCGTGATCCACCCGCCTCGGCCTCCCAAAGTGCTGGGATTACAGGCTTGAGCCACCGCGCCCGGCCTGAGCCACCGCGCCCGGCCGGGAGTTTTTATAATGAAGCATTTTTGAATTTTATCAAATGCTTTTTCAGCACCAATTGAAAAGGTAATATGGTTTTTGTCCTCCATTACTCTCCATATGATATATCACATTGATTATTTTGTGTATATTGAACCATCCTTGCACGCTGGTATAATCCCACTTGGTCATGACTGATCATTTTAATGTGTTGTTGAATTCAGTTTGCTAGTAGTTTGTTGAGGTTTTTGTGTTAAACACGGTTGTTGGCCTGTATTTTTTTTTTTGCCAGGGGAAGGGAGAAGTTGTTTTGTCTGTTTTGGTATCAGGATAACACTGGCCTCATAGGATGAGATTGAAAGTAATGTCTTTTGTTCTATTCTTTCAGAATAGTTTGAGTTTGATTGGTATTAGTTCTTCTTTAAATCTTTGGTAGAACTCAATAGTGAAGCTTTTGGATCCTGGGTTTTTATTTGTTCAGAGACGTTTTATTGTGTGAATCTTGTTACTTATTGTTCTGTTCAAATTTTGGATTTATTCATAATTCCACCGTAGTAGGTTGTATGTGTCTAGGAATTTATCTATTTCTTCTTGATTTTCTCATTTATTGGAATATAGTTGATCATAGTAGCCACTTGAATTTCTGCCATATTGTTTTTAATGTCTCCTTTTTTTTAATCTCTGGTTTTATCTATTTGGTCTTCTCTCCTTTTTCTTAATGTGGCTAAATATTTGCTAATTTTTTTTATCTTTTCAGATAACAAACTTTTAAAATTTTGTTTCATCTTCTGTTTTGTTTTCTTCATTTCAATTTTATTTATTTCTGCTTTGATAGTTATTATGTCTTTTCTACTACTAAATTTGGGTGTTGTTTAGTCTCAATTATCTGGTTTCATTGATTGGTTTTGGTTTCAGAGTAATAATGGCCTCATAGAATGAGACTGAAAGTAGTCCCTTTTGTTTTATTTTTCAGAATAGTTTAAGTTTTATTTATTTATTTTTTGTTGAAGTGGAGTCTTCCTATGTTAAAGTGTGACCACTTCAAGATGAATCATTAGGTTATTTATTTGAAGTTTTTCTTCTTTTCTCTGTTATAGAAACTTATAGCCATAATTTTTCCTGTTAGTGTGACCTTTGCTTTATCCCCTAGGCTTTGGTAGGTTTGTGTTTCCATTATCGGTTGTTTCAAAAAAATTTTCAATTTCATTCTTAACTTCCTCATTGACCCATTCATTTGTCATTTAGGAGCATACTGTTTAATTTCCATGTGTTTATATAGCTTCCAAATTCCTCTTGCTATTGTTTTTTAGTTTCTTCTATTGTGGTCAGAGAATATTCTTGATATTATTTCAGTTTTTATGAATGTCATAAGACTTGTTTTGTGACCTAACATATAGTCTTTCCCTGAGAATGATTCATGTGTTGAGGAGAAGGTGTATTCTGCAGCCATTGTAGAAAAATCCACTGTAAATATCTATTAGTTCCATTTTGTCTATAGTGCAGAGTAGGTGTGATGTTTCTGTGTTTCTTTGTTAATTTTCTGTCTGGGAGATCTGTCCAATGCTGAAAGTAGGGTGTACAAATCTCCAACTCTTTTTGTATTAAGGTCCTTCTCTCTCTTTAACTCTAATACTGTTTGCTTTATATATCCATGTGTTCCAGTATTGGGTGCATATGTATATTTATAATTTTTATATCCTCTTTATATCTTTATATCATCATATAATAACCTTTTTTATGTTATCTTAGTTTTTGCCTTGAAATCTATTTTGTCTGATATAAATATAACTACTCTTCTTCTTTTTTTTTGTTTCCATTGGCATGGGATATTTTATTTCATTCCTTTTTTATCAGTCTTTATGTGTCATTTACATTCATTGCTCTTGTTCATAATTAAGGACTTACTTCTGCCATTTTGTTATTTGTTTTCTGGTTGTTTTGTGGTCATCTCTTTCCTTTTTTCTTTATTTCTATCTTCTTTTTAATGAACATAATTTTCTCTGGTGGTATGATTTAATTTCTTGCTTTTTGTTTCTTAACATTTGTAGGTTTTTTGATTTGAGGTTACTGTGAGGCTTGCAAATACTATAATATAACCCATTATTTTAAACTGATCACAACTTAACACTGATTGCATAAACAAAAAGGAGGAAAAATACTACTAATATCTTTACACTGAGATTTTTTCTCTGCTTTTTAACTTTGTTGTTTCTGTTTATGTCTTGTATTGTCTATGTCTTGACATGTTGTAGTTATTATTTTTTATTGGTTCATCTTTTAGTCTTTCTACTTGATAACAGTAGCTTACACACCACAATTACAGTGTTTTAATATTCTATGTTTGTGTTCTTACTACTATCAGTGAGTTTTGTACTTTCAGATTTTTTATTGCTCATCAATTTTTTTTTCTTTCTGATTGAAGACTCCTTTTTAGCATTTCTCATAGGACAGGTCTGATATTTGCAAAATCCCTCAGCTTTTGTTTGTCTTTCAAAGTTGTCTTTAAAATAATTTCAACCGTGGAATTTGAAGTTGCTGTTCCATTATCTTCTATCACAAATGTGATTAATGAGGTTTTTCATGCCACTCTGTTTTTTTTATTTCTTTGTGGACATATTTCACTTATTGTTTATTGTATATTGTATATTGTTATTCCCCCATAGCAGCTTTTAAATTTTCAGTTTTATTCCTGTTTCTCTGACATTTATCCTAAATATGTCAGCATCTTTTTAAACCCTTATACACAGATTTAAAGCATTTCTGTCTAAATTATCACATAGCCACTAGATAATGTTTCCATTTTATTATTTGCCTTTGTTCATTCTCTGTTTTGAGTTCTGTATATGCTTCCAGATGGATTTCAAAACTTCTGATTTTGTCCTTCATGTATATAACCTTTTGTTTTACACTATCAGTCTATACATTTGCACCTTGTACTGTGGAAACCCTTCATGTTCATTTCTAGTTATAACATCTTTTGAAGCTATATCTATTTTTATAATAGAAGACAACTAATGAGACTTTAATAATTATATTTAAAAAATGTTTAAATTTTCTCTAGTTATTTCCACTCCAAACATCATTAAACATATTATACTTAATTTAACTTTGTGTTTGTTCTTCTCTCTCAACAATATTAGTTCTTTGGTCTATTAAGTTTGTGGCTAGTTTCTTTTCCAGGGACCCAAATATCTGGTGACATTTCCTTTCTCTGCTCATCTCAGTGTTTGAGAGTCACTGTTTACAAGACTATAGCTGACAGTTCAGATTAAAGAATCTTCTCTACAGTGACAGTGGGGAGGAGTAGGAACAGGATGTGCTGTCAGGGAGGGTTTACCAGGCTTAAGTGATCTCTGTTCTCTTTTCATAGTCTGAATATTAGTACACAGGAGTATATTCTATATTCCTCTCAAGAGAACGTGGATAAATAAAATTGAAAATGTAGTTTGAAATGACCTGTAGAAATGGCTTAACTATTAAAGATGTAGATCTTGTGGATTTAAGAAAACGAATTCCTCCTAACAATTCCTAATCTTCTAATATGTTTACTCAAATGAGGCAATAATTTCAAAGATTTTGGAAGCCAGTTCTTTATTACTACCTCAAATGAGTCTTACTGAAGATGCTGCCCTACACCTTCCAAATAGAAAATCTTGTAGGAGAACTTATGAAGCAAATAAAAGCTACCCCCATCTTAATACATGACTACGTTACTATTATTAGCATAATGAATAAACTATTCTTACCATGTTGGCAAAAATGTGAATTTGAAGAGTTTTTCATCTAGTAAAAAGAGATTAGGATTTTCTGTTATAAAGTTTTTAGATTGCTGTCCCTTGTGTTCTTGTGTCAGTCATACCCTTTTACAATATAACATTAAGGTTGAGAATACATTTTTTAAGTTTTATGAGTTATAAAACTGGCATACTCAGACACTGAAACCATAAACTTTATTATAATTAACAATGTTCATATAATGAAAATAACTTTTAAATTAACATGCATACATTTCACTAATATGATGCTGTGTGTGCTATGGTCTGAATGTTTGTGTACCCCCAAAATTCATGGATTGAAACTCTAACCTCAAAGGTGATAGAGTTAGGAGGTGGGGTCTTTACAAGTGGATTAGGTCATTATGGCATTTTCCTCATGAATGACATGAGTGCTCTTAGGAAAGAGGCTTGAGGGAAGTTGTTTTCCCCTTCTGTCATGTGAGGACAGACTGAAGAATGCCTATCTAGATAACAGAAAGCATACCCTTACCAGACACTGAGTCTGCTGGTACCTTATTTTGGACTTTCTAGTCTCCCAAACCATGCAAATTAAATTCCTGTTAATTTCAATCCACCTAGATTATGGGTTTTTCATTATAGTGTACTAAACTGACTGAGGCAGCAAAGATATATCCATTGTTTTTGTTATTATGAAGACTCCACAGAAAAGTTTCATAGCTACGTTTGTCCAGTGGTTACTGTGTGAGACAGCATAGTTCTAGAGGGAGTAAGCATATGACAAGCAATTTAATAGCTAAACATATACTATATTTGGTGGTGAAAGAGTCCTATGAACACAAAGCAAAATAGGTAAGGGGACCAATAATTATGAGTGGAGGAATGTGCTCTTTTAAATAATTAAGGTGGAAACAGTAGGATGCTCTGATCAGGTGACATTTAAGCAGAAACATGAAATAATGAAACTAATATGCCTAACACAATACACAGCATGTAGTAAGTACCAAATACATTTTAGTGCTTATTATTAGCTAAGAAGGATCATGTTATTCACTCTATACTTAAACTATATTATAATAGACTTATTTTAGAAGGAAATTTTTCTATATTTTTAAACAAATCAAACATACTGTTACTTAAAAATACTAAATTCTGTCCAGCCGCGGTGGATCACGCCTGTAATCCCAGCACTATGGGAGGCTGAGGTGGGTGGATCATGAGGTCGAGAGACTGAGACCATCCTGGCCAACATGATGAAAACCCATCTCTAACTGAAAATACCAAAATTAGCTGGGCGTGGTGGCACACACCTGTAGTCCCAGCTACCCAGGAGGCTGAGGTAGGAGAATTGCTTGAACCCGGGAGGCGGAGGTTACAGTGAGCCAATATTGTGCCACTGCACTCTAGCCTGGCAACAGAACAAGGCTCTAAATAAATAAACAAATTCTAGTCATGATTTCATAAAAACAGTTTCCTTGCAGTATCGAGCAAGAAAATAGCTAACTACGTACTATAACAATAAATCAGCAAAGAACAGAGAACAATTTACTGGCCTCCCAATTTCTTTTAAAATGAAAAACAGTGAAGTTCAATCTTAAAGTTTTCCTGCCTGCAAAATTGTCGGATATATGACAGGGGAAGTTGTTGCTCAGCAACATGATGAGACTGAGCTCCCATGAGAAGTTCTTACATAATCTCCAAGCAGTACATTGGATTACAATGCTATTGTGATAAGTGGAAAACTTGGTTTAACAGACAGCAAGCATTTGTGAAATCACTCTGAATTAAAAGTTGAACACTAATTTTCTTTTTTTTAAATTATACTTTAAGTTCTGGGGCACATGTGCAGGTCGTGCAGGATTGTTACATACGTATACACATGCCATGGTGATTTGCTGCATCCATCCTTCCGTCACCATTAGGTATTTCTCCTAACGTTATCCCTCCCCAATCCCCCCACCCCCTGCTATCCCTCCCCTACCTCCCCTACCCCACAACAGGCCCCAATGTATGATGTTCCCCTCCTTGTGTCCATGGTTTCTCATTGTTCAACACCCACTTATGAGTAAGAACATGCGGTGTTTGGTTCTCTGTTCTTGTGTCAGTTTGCTGAGAATGATGGTTTCCAGCTTCATTCATGTCCCTGAAAAGGACATGAACTCATCCTTTTTTATGGCTGCATAGTATTCCACGGTGTATATGTGCCACATTTTCCCTGTCCAGTCTATCATTGATGGGCATTTGGGTTGGTTCCAAGTCTTTGCTATTATAAACAGTGCTGCAATGAACATATATGTGCATGTGTCTTTATAATACAGTGATTTATAATTCTTTGGGTATATACCCAGTAATGGGATTGCTGGATCAAATGGTATTTCTATTTCTAGGTCCTTGAGGAATCACCACACTGTCTTCCAAAATGATTGAACTAATTTACACTCCCACCAACAGTGTAAAAGTGTTCCTATTTCTCCGCATCCTCTCCAACATCTGTTGTCTCCAGATTTTTTAATGATTGCCATTCTAACTGGCATGAGATGTTATCTCAACGTGGTTTTGATTTGCATTTCACTAATGACTAGTGATGATGAGCATTTTTTTTCATATATTTTTGGTCTCATATATGTCGTCTTTTGGAAAGTGTCTCTTCATATCCATCACCCACTTTTTGATAGGGTTGTTTTTTTTCTTGTAAATCTGTTTAAGTTCTTTGTAGATTCTGGATATTAGCCCTTTGTCAGATGGGTAGATTGAAAATATTTTTTCCCTTTCTGTTGGTTGTCAATTCACTCTAATGATTGTTTCTTTTGCTGTGCAGAAGCTCTTCCACTTAATTAGATCCCATTTGTCAATTTTTGCTTTTGTTGCCATTGCTTTTGGTGTTTTAGTTTTGAAGACCTTGCCTATGCCTATGTCCTGAATGGTATTGCCTAGGTTTTCTTCTAGGGTTTTTATAGTGTTAGGTCTTAAGTTTAAATCTTTAATCCATCTGGGGTTAATTTTTGTTTTAATTTTGTGTAAGGCATAAGAAAGGAGTTCAGTTTCTGCTTTCTGCACACGGCTAGCCAGTTTCCTCAACACCGTGGGACACATTTAAAGCTCTGTCTAGAGGGAAATTTATAGCACTAAATACCCACATGAGAAGCAAGGAAAGATCTCAAATCAACACCTTATCATCATAAGTTCCTAGAGGAGCAAGATCGAATAAATTCAAAAGCTAGCAGAAGACAAGAAATAACTAAGATCAGAGCCGAACTGAAGGAGAGACAAAAAACAAACAAACAAACAAAAAACAAAAACCCTTCAAAAAATCAGTAAATCCAGGAGCTGGTTTTTTGAGAAGATCAACTAATTTTCTTACAGTAAATCTTTTATAGTTACTCCATGTCCCTATTTATGTTTTATGACTTAAAGTGCATTTGCTTCACGCTAGGAACATTCATTGTGCATTCCTTGTGACATTTCTGTCGGAAATTTAGCATTCTATTTCAAATGAAGCCTTCTCTTTCTGATTCTGTCAGGCCCTAAAATAAGATGATATCTTATTAATGGCTTTAACTTGGGTGACCAGGAGACCTTTATCCACCTTTGATTTAAGTCTTTGACTAGCTACAGCTATATTATGTTGAACCTCACCCAATGACCAATTTTTGTGACTTTTGAAACATTCTAGAATGGTTTAGATATGCAGTGTTTGATTATACTTGAAAATAATTTTTTTTTAAATGTAAAAAAGCCCTTCTCTAAAGGCATTGAGGGAAAACCTGGAAAACCTGCAAGGTCATCATATTTTACAATGTTTCTACTTAACTAAATTCCATTCAGACTTTAATCCCGAATTCAAATCCTAACTCCTCCATATAGTCTTTCCAAGACCCTAGATGACAAGGCTTTAATCATGTGTTGCTTTTATGCCTCTGTTCTCCTCTTTACCAGATATTGATGTGCACTATTATCACCTACTATAGCATTCAGTTATTTCAGGTGCATTTTCTTGGAGGGCAGCAAACACATTTTATCCTACCTTTACTTGCCCTTCAGAACATATTGCTGTGCCCAAAGTATGTAATGAAATAATAAGCATAATACATAGTAACTTTATATGGGGCCTTATACTTTTTATAACATTTTAACCTATGTTATCTACATGAAAACTGGGATTTACACATGTTGACAGAGTCACTTATATGTGAAAGAGCTTTCTTTGATGACTATAAATATCTAATTTGATCCTCATTGATGAGAAAATTTTATTTTAAACACAGTGTAGTTGAAGCGTCTGAGCTTCAGATTAAGCTATTTGAAAGAGACTTATAAGTAGTCAGGGGTCTGTAATCCAACTCTTTTTCTCTTTAGAGTAATCTAAAATTTCTTAATGAATTCTTGGGAAAAATGAAGAAATCAGTGATAGAGTGAAGGAAGGAATAAATGATTGAATACTTTTTTTTCATTTTATCACCACCTTTCATTCATCACTCAATGTTGTCTATCCATCTACAAACATCAGATACAATGTTCTTCATTCTTTTTCTTGGCATTTTGCAAGCTCAATTCTAATAGTTACTTTATTTTTTCAGCCATTTGATATCTACCACCTAGTATTTCACTTTCTTAGTGTCTAATGTAACCTTCTTTCAATCCACCCTATTCCTAAAGTGAGAATCATTTCCCACAAATTCTATTTTAATCACTCATATCTATATGATAAAAATAACGAAGGATTTCCTTTGTCCAATATATCTCAGACAGATAATCAATCACCTTATTTAAACTTCTAACTTTATTTTCTTGAGCCATCACACTACCTTCTATAGCATTCAATAAAGCCAATCTGCTCCACCTCTCTCTTATTCCTTTTTCTTGCTTCTTTGTCTTTTTGTCACTCATTATCTATCAATTCATACTCCTCTCTTTTTTCAGTTGCTACTTTATTCAAACATTACCTCCCGAGGAAAAAATTCTAATCACTACTTTGGAGAACTCTTCCCCCACTGGCACCCCTACATGCAAACCTGTTTGCATTGCATTTGAAGTGTTATTTATATATGTCCTTGTATAAATAATCTGGTTATTATAGTCTCTCATTCTTTTCTAGATTGCTATGTGACAACAACGGCATGTTTCTTAGCTGCTGCTATAAAGTTACTAAGAAAATACATTGTTAAAAAGTGTTTTCTCACTTCAATGCACAGCTCTTCACAGAGCTGTATTGGTATTCAAACAATTGCCTAAGATTTCTTTGAAGATATATCAAAGGTGAAAAATAATGTTCTCTATTTCAAAGATTTTGCCATTACCAAGAATAGCATAAGTTAGTAAGATATACTAGGGGAATACAAATATTTCTGTGTGTCGTTAATAGTTCTGATAAAATGAGAATATTTTTTACTGATGCAAGCTTTCTCTTTCTGTAGAAATGACATAGAGGTATATGTAACCTCAGAATAAAATCTTATGCATGTCCTGAAGAAAGCAAAGCTTATACATAATAATTAATAGGGACCAGTCTTCTCCTTCAGTTATTGCTACAAAATATCTACTGGTTAACTACAAAAAATCAGCAGGAGCAAAATACATGCTCCAGGATTGACACAAGTCATTAGGAAAAGAAAAACTAGAGTTAAAGGTCTTTACTGGAAGAGATATTAGAAACAAAAAGAAAAAATTAGATGGGTTTAGGTGTAAGTATAATAACAATGTTTAAGCAAAACTTAGGAACACGTGTAAAATTGCTGAAATTAAGGCAAAGAAGCATTTAGTGAGAGGCTTTCATCAGCTAGGACAGATCAGAAAACAGCTCTCATGAGTATATGGGTCTGCATGTTTGGTAGATAATGTTCCCTAATGATACACAATAAACAACTTGTCTTTCTCCCTTTGTCTTCTCAGAGGGGAGAAGAGGAACAAGGCATTTCTTAACTAAACTACCCTTTTCATCTGGATGCTTTAACCTATTCTTTTTTTTTCCTCTAATTTCTTGATTTTGTAGACACCTTCTCTGATAATTTTTGTTCTCCAACATTAGCATATAAAATTAACTCTTTTGACTACTGTGGCCCCTTACCCATTACACTGTCTGAACTATACAGCCTGCTACATAAGTGGAAATTTAATTTCCCATATATTCATATTCCAACATATTCCCTTCTCTTTCCATCCATCTTTCCCTTCTCCTCATCTCAGTTGAAGGATATTCTAATTTTTCAAGATAAATCATTTTAACTCAGCAATAAATCCCATCCCCTTCCACCAACTTACAATTCCTCTTTAATCATCTATCTTTTTTCTCTTTGCCCATTTTGTTTTTCCTACTGATAACTTTTACATCAAGTCCCTTCTAATTTATGCAACAATAACAGCAACAAAAGAGTAAAAAATAAAATAAAATAAAAAGCCCACTTTAAATATTCCATACGTATCAATCTGTTTGCTTCTCTTAATTAAGTTCTACAGTATTACTTTTTATGGGTGATGAAACAGAAACACAATGCAGTTATATAACTTGCACTAAGTTAAATACAGAGCCGAGATCCAAATCTAACCAATCTTTCTCCAATGTCCATACTTTAAACTGCCTACACTATAGTCCAAATTGGGTAGAAAAGCTTCCACTCAATTTCTCAACTTCCTCATTTAACACTTTAGCCCTCTACAATCTCTAATGAAACTGCTGTGGTCAAATTCAGCTTCTGAAAACCAAGGAAACTTCTTAACCTTATCTTATTTGACCTATGCATAGCAATTGACATATTTTTTTCCCAGCTGTTTTTCATTGCTTCCCAATCAATTTCTTTCATTACCACCGCTTCATCTGTCTTTATGAATGTGACTCATTTTCACTTCACATCCTCTTGGTGGATAATTTCATTCATTCCCATTACTCTTCCCAACTACAGATAAGTTAATGACCGCCCACTCAATATCGAGCACAGATTTTTTCCCCTCAGTTCATATTTCTAACCACTAAATATTAGGATATTTCCACTTAGTTCTTCACAAGCACTGTGATTCTTGTGTTCGCAATGAAACTCAACATCTTTCCTCAGTATAATCAAACAACTAGTTTATTAAGGCAGAAAGTTGAGTTATTCTAGTTTTCTAACTCTCTTTTTACTTCTTACAACCAATTTATCAGAAAGATAAACAGATCACATCTTATCGTTACTTAAAGATTACCTTTTTTTTTGTCTCTACTATTCTTTTAGTTGAAGTCCTTATAATTCCACACACCTATTATTGAAAAACCTCTCAACTAATCTCCCATTTTCAGTCTCATTTCCTTTTAATGTCTTCTACTATTGAAACTATTTTTTAACACTTATGTCAATCTATATCAGTCATAGTGCTTCTCTCTTTAAAAACTGTAATGACATTTCTTTTTTTTCTGTCCAGAACAAAATTCATTCATGTTACCATGACATATTAAGGTCCTGTTAGATTAAACCCTGTTTTCACTGCTACCGGGGATTCTTGGTACAGGTCGTTCTCTATATCAAATACTAACAATCCTCAAAAAACAATAGTTTGACTTACAATTTGTTGAGATGAATTCAGCAAAAGATATACTTGAATGTCCATACAACCAATCTGCTTTTCACTTTCAGTACAGAGTTCAATAAATTGAATGATAATTAGCCTACTCAACTGCAGGCTAACGTAAGTATTCCTGGCATGTTTAAGTTAGGTTAGGCTAAGCTATGATGTTTAGTAGGCTGGGTGCATTAAATACCTTTTCAATTTAAGATATTTTCAACTTATGATATTTTCATTTTACAATTGTCTTATCAGAATTTAACCCCATTGTAAGTTGAGGAGCAGCTTTAATTAATATAATTCATAGCTTTTTTTTTTTTTTTTTTTTTTTTTTTTTTTTTTTTATGGAGACAGTGTCTTGGTCTGTTGCCCAGGCTGGAGAACAGTGGCACAATCACAGCTCACTGGAACCTTGATCTCCTGGGTTCAAGTCATTGTCTCACCTTAGCCTCCCAAGTAGCTGTGCCCAGCTAATTTATATTGTTTTATTTTTTGTAGAGAACAGAGTCTCACTGTGTTGCTCAGGCTGATCTCAAAGTCCTGACATCAAGAGATCCTGCTACTTCGTCCTCCCCAAGTGTTGGGATTATAGGTGTGAGCCACTATGCCTGTCCTGTAATTCATAGCTTTCTAACCATACCTTGGAATTATTCTCTATTATGTCTTTGTACATGATATTCGCTTTGCCTAGAATATTTTTCAGTAAACCAAATGTTCTTTTATTCAGTATTTCTATTACAGAACTTAAATGTTTCTATAACCTACTGCTCTTCTTTCTTAAACTTCTTTATATGAACTCAAACATGTAATTTAGGACAATAATAACATTATATTTATTTAGAAAAGCATACTTTTTTCCTAGCTATTAAATAATTTGAACTTTTTAAAATTTATATATTTTTCTCTCTTTCTTTTGTCTTTTCTTTTTTTTTTTTTTTTAAACAGTGGTCAGAACCTGTAAATCAAAGAATATAAACACTTTTGCAAGCCAATTGGTGAAAATAACCTTGTAGGTATTTTTATTTTTATTCTTTACTGATTTATTTTACTAAAGAGGGATGAAGAGACTTTCTCAGAAAAGCCTAATGGTCATATAAGACTAATCATGTGTATCAGGTATGCTAACCTGGATTTTCCCAATTTATCTAATCTACCTGCCTTCGAAAGTGATAGCCTCTCCCATGGCTGGTTGGATCATTTGGCAGAGGCAGTGCATGTAGAGTGAGTTGTGCAACAATGGATACTCAGGTTGAGTGATGGATGACACATAATACAAGTGTCTCTTCTGTGGTTCCCATCAGGCCCCTTTGATCCACCTATACCATTATGTATAACCAAAGAACTGAAAACCAAGGCAATGTAATATCAATCTCTTGTTTCTAATCCACCAGTCCTGGGCTGTAAGCCTTAAATATTACCCTTCTTAGCAGTTCATTTTGTGCAAAGAAGTATAAAATAAATCGTATCAGTTGATTGTTTTTCATTTTAGATAGCTATTAAAGTGTTTCATTTATCTGAACTGAAAGGAGCCAAGTTTTGAGCAGTATTCTGATGGTGATTTCTGATAAACTTCCATCAATTCTTTTTTTTTCTTCTGAATTTTACCTCTAAATTTAAGTTCAGTTTAGTTTCCTTCTTATCCTATCAAATTGTTGTATTTAAGTTTAGTATTTTGAAGAATTTCATAATGATACAGAAATATATATGGATAAGAATTCACCAACCAAGTTAGATTTTTCAGAAAGTAGATTTTCAACAAATACTGTTTTGCTTTTTAAGATAAACAAAATTACCCCTTCTGTATCATCCTGAAACTCTTTCCCTGCTCCGGAAATATATCTAATTCTAGAGTTAGAATTAAATAATTTTTCTACTTATTAAAAACTTTCTCTAGCTTCATTTTTCCTTCTTTGTCTACCTCCTCAACAAAATCATTCGATATAACTTCCTTGGGGGAACTTTATGTTTCTTATGGAGAGATGTAGTAGAAGAAGGGTCAATGTTATAATGTAACCACTATGGAAAGTCTAACATCACACTTTAGTTATTTCTATAATATTCATTTCGAAGGAACTCAAAATATTCTTCGTTATGGGAATAATATTTTTTTATTATGCACCTCACTAAAAAAAGTCTTTGAATGTTTTCTCCAAATATAAGGCCATGGTGCTAAATTTGCCTAGTTATTATTCTCAGGAGCTCATATTTTCTCCTATCATTCCTACAAGTGAGAAAGGATTATCTATTTTTAATCTCCTTAAGCAAAACAATTATTAACCAAGAATTTTGTATCCAGCAAAACTAAGTTTCATAAATGAAAGATACAGTCTTTTCCAAACCCATGCTGAGAGAATTTGCCACTACCGAGCGGCACTACAAAAACTGTTAAAAAAAAAAAAAAAAAAAAAAAGCCCGAAATCTTGAAATAAATCCTTGAAATACACAAAAATATAACTCCTTAAAGCATAAATTTCACCGGACTTATTTAACAATAACACAATTTAAAGAATGGTATTCAGGCAACAAATAGCATGATGAATAGAATAGTACCTCACATCTCAATACTAACATTGAATGTAAATGGTCCAAATGCTCCACTTAAAAGATACAGAATGATAGAATGGATAAGAATTCACCAACCAAGCCTCTGCTGTCTTCTGGAGACTCACCTGACACATAAACTAAAGTGGTTGAAAAAGTTATTCTATGCAAATGGGACAAAAGTGAGCAGGAGTAGCTATTCTTATATTAGACAAAACAAACTTTAAAGCAACAACAGTTTAAAAAGACAAAGAGGGACATTATGTAATGATAAAAGGCCTTGTCCAACAGAAAAATGTCATGATCCTAAATGTATATATACTGAACATTGGAGCTCCCAAATTTATAAAACAATTACTACTAGGCCTAAGAAATAAGACAGATAGCAACACAGTAATAAATAGTAAGGGACTTCAGTACTCCACTGACAACATGAGACAGGTCATCAAGATAGTAAGTCAACAAAGAAACAGTGGACTTAAACTGTACCCTAGAACAAATGAACTTAACAGATATTTATAGAACATTCTACCTAACAACTGCAGAATATACATTCTATTCATCAGCACGTGGAACATTCTCTAAGATAGAACATATGATAGGCCACAAAACAGATACTGCTACATTTAACAAAATTGAGATTATATCAAGTACTCTCTCAGATCACAGTGGAATAAAATTGGAAATCAAAAGGAGCCCTCCAAACCACATAAATACATGGAAATTAAATAACTTGCTCCTTATTAATTGTTGGTTCAACAATGAAATTAAGATAGAAAATTTAAAATTGTTTTCAATGAACAATAATAGCCACACAGCCTATCAAAACCTTTGGGATCAAAACTTCTTAGCAAAATCAGTGCTAAGAGGAAACTTCATAGCATTAAGTGCCAACATCAAAAAGTCTAAAAGAGCAGAAATAAACAATCTAAGGTCACACCACATGGAACTGCAGAAACAAGAACAATCCAAACCCAAACCCAGCAGAAAAAAAAGAAATAACAAAGAGCAGAGCAGAACTAAATGAAAGTGAAACAAACAAACAAAAATACAAAAAATAAATGAAACAAAAAACTGGTTCTTAGAAAAGATAAATAAAATTAATAGACCATTAGTGAGGTTAACCAAGAAGAAAGAAGATTCAAATATGCTCAATTATCAAAATGAAATGGGAGCTTTTACTACTGATACCATAGAGATACCAAAGATCATTCAAGGATACTATAAACACCTTTATGTGCATAAACTAGAAAACCTAGAGGAGATGGCTAAATTCTTGGAAATATACAACTCTCCTGGAAGGGTTTTTCTATATCTTCCTCTAGGAATATAGAGAAATTCTGAATAGACCAATAACAAGCAGTGAGATTGAAATGCTGATTTTAAAATTGCCAACGGTCACCAGAACCAGACAGATTCACAGCTGAATTCTATAAGACATTCAAAAAGAATTGGTACTAATCCTACTGACACTATTCCACAAGATAGAGAAAGAAGAAATCCTCTCTAAATCATTCTATGAAGCCAGTATCACCCTAATACCAAAACCAGGAAAAGACATAACAACAACAACAGCAGCAACAACAACAACAAAGAAAACTACAGACGAATATCCCTGATTAACATAGATACAAAAACTCTCAAGAAAATACTAGCTAACCAAATCTAACAGAATCTCAAAAAGATAATCCACCATGATCAAGTGGGTTTCATGCTGGGGATGCAGGGATTGTTCAACATTCACAAGTCAATAAATGTGATACATCACATAAAGATAATTTAAAACAAAAATTACACGATCATCTCAATAGATGTAGAAAAAGCATTTGACAAAATCCATCATCCTTTATGATGAAAACCCTCAGCAAAATTGGCATAGAAGGGACATACCTTAAGGTAATTAAAGTCGTCTATGACAAACCCACAGTCAACATTATAATTAGTGGAAAAAAGTTGAAAGCATTCTCCCTGAGAACTGTAACAAGACAGGGATGCCCACTTTCACCACTTCTATTCAACATAATACTGGAAGTCCTAGCCAGAGCAATCAGACCAGAGAAAGAAATAAAGGGTATCCAGATTGGTAAAGAGGAAGTAAAATTGTCGCTGTTTGCTGACATATGAATGTATACCTAGAAAACTGTAAAGACTCATCCAAAAAGCTCCTAGAACTGGTAAATGAGTTCAGCAAAGTTTCAGGATACAAAATTAATGTACAAAAATTACATTAATTCACAGAAATTACATTAATGTATGGAAATTACATTAATCACATCTGCTATACACAAATAGTGACAAAGCTGAGAATCAAATCAAGAACTGAACCCCTTTACAACAGCTGCAAAAATAAAAACAAAATACTTGGAAATACATCCAATCAAGGTATTTCCTTGAAAAATCTATACAAGAAAAACTATACTGCTGAAAGAAATCATAGGTGACACAAACAAATGGAAAGACCTCTCATGCTCATGGATGGGTAGAATCAATATTGCAAAAATAACCATACTCCCAAAAGCAATCTATGAATTCAATGCAATTCCCATCAAAATATCACCATTATCCTTTACAAAACTGGAAAAAAATCCTAAAATTCATATGGAACCAAAAAAGAGCCATCATAGACAAAGCAGGACTGAGCAAAAAGAACAAATCTGCAAGGATTACATTACCCAACTTCAAATTATACTTATAAGGCCATAGTCACCAAAACAGCATCATAGTGGTATAAAAATATGCACATAGACCAATGGAGAACCCAGAAATAAAGTCCAATACTTGAAACCAACTGATCTTCAATAAGGCAAACAAAAATATAAAGTGAGAGAAAGACACCCTATTCAACAAATGCTGCTAGGATAATTGGCAAACCACATGTAGAAGAATAAAGCTGGATCCTCATCTCTCAGCCATTACAAAAATTAAGTCAAAATGGATAATAGACCTAAACCTAAGACCTGAAACTATAAACCTTCTAGAATATAACACTGGAAAAGCCCTTCTAGACACTGGCATAGGTAAAGAGTTCATGACCAAGAACTCAAAAGCAAATGCAACAAAACGAAGATAAATAGATGAAACTTAATTAAAATTAAAAGCTTCTGCACAGCAAAATAAATAATCAGCTGAGTTATCAGACAACCCATAGGATGGGAAAAATTCATCACAATCTTTGCATCTGACCAAGGACTAAGATCCAGAATATACAAAGAACTGAAACAAATCAGCAAGAAAAAAACAAATAATTCCATCAAAAAGTGGCCTAAAGACATAAATACGCAATTCTCAAAAGAAGGTATACAAATGGCTAACAAGCATGTGGAAAAATGCTCAACATCACTAATTATCAGGGAAATGCAAATCAAAACCTCATTGCAATACCACTTCACTCCTGCAAGAATGGCCATAATCAAAAAATAAAAAAATAATAGACATTGGCATGGATGTGGTGAAAAGGGAACACTTTTTGCTGTTGGTGGGAATTTACATGTAAATTTACTAATTTACATTCCCACCAAGAGTGTAAAAGTAAATTAGTATAAGCACTGTGGAAAACAGTATGGAGATTCCTTAAAGAACTAAAAATAGATGTGTTTGATCCAGCAATCCCATTATTAAGTATCTCCCCAGAGGGAATGAAGTCATTATATCAAAAATATACTTGCACATGCAT
Organism: Sapajus apella; assembly: GCF_009761245.1. Classification (NCBI taxonomy): domain Eukaryota; kingdom Metazoa; phylum Chordata; class Mammalia; order Primates; family Cebidae; genus Sapajus; species Sapajus apella. The sequence continues at coordinate 2,600,769 of NW_022437006.1, forward strand.
GCTTATAGCAGCACAATTTACAATCGCAAAAATATTGAACCAGCCCAAATGCCTATTGGTCAATGAGTAGATAAATGTGGTTTACATATATCATGGAATAGTACTCAGGCATAAAAAGGAATGAAATAATAGCATTCACAGTGATCTGGATGGAACTGGAGACTATTATTCCAAGTGAAGTAACTCAGGAATGGAAAACCAAACATTGTATGTTGTCACTCGTTAAGTGGGAGCTAAGCTGTGAGGACACAAAAGCATAAAACTGACATAATGGACTTTGGGATTTGGGAGAAAGGTTAGGAGGGGGCTCATGAATAAAAGACTATACATTGGGTACAATGTACACTGCCTGGGTGATGGGTGAACCCAATTTTCTGAAATCACTATTGAAGAACTTATTCATGTAACCAAACACCACTTATTTCCTAAAAACCTACTGAAATAAAAATAAATTTAAAAAATATTTAAGTAGAAATCAACAACACAAGTGTATTAGTCAGGGTTCTCTTAGAGAGACAGAATTAATAGGATATATATATATATATATATATATATATGAGTTTATATATATATGAAGATATATAGAGTTTATATATATATGAAGATATATAGAGTTTATGTATATATATATGTGTGTATATATATTTATATATATGAATATATACATGAATTTATATATATCAGGATATATAAACATAAATATATATATGTATATATGAGTTTGTTAAGTATTAATTTACACGATCACAAGACAAGGTCCCACAATAGGTTGTCTGCAAGCTGAGGACCAAAGAGAGCCAGTCCAAGTCCCAAAACTGAAGAACTTGAAGTCTAATATTCAAAGGCAGGAAGCATCCAGCATGGGAGAAAGATGTAGACTGGGAGGCTAGGCCTATCTCTCTTTTTCATGTTTTTCTGTCTGCTTTATATTCACTGGAAGCTGATTAGATTGTACCTGCCAGATTAAGGGTGGGTCTGCCTTCCCTAGTCTACTGACTCAAATGTTAATCTCTTTTGGTAACACCCACACAGACACTCCCAAGATTAATACTTTGTATCCTTCAATCAAATCAAGTTGACACTCAGTATTAATGATCACAAGTCCACCCTTTGTGAACTTAAATGCATACACATCTCCTGAGATCATACATAATCTTCCAATAAAGACAATAATGAAGTCATAATTACACCTAACATAGTACAACTATCCTTTGTACAACCAGAAACGCACCAATCCCCAACCCAAAAAATACATAAAGTTAACAATACTTAAATACTGATATGAAGCCAATAAATCTTATGTCACATGATAAAGGAAAAGGAATTAAGATGAAGTCATTTTCTTCTTACAAGTGTAGACATGCACAAATGTGTTTTTAATGAAAGAAGGAGGAAATACTCATGACAGTAATGGTCCTTGATTCTGCAGCTGGTCACATGCTCATAGCTCGTATTGATGACTACCTTCTTCTACTGCCCATTCTGTATTCCCTTTGCCTTCAGCAAGCACCTCAGTAAGTCATAGTTTTTCCTGGTGGAGTAACCCGAACCTTCATTCCTGAAGGGTCTGGGTCATATGTAGTCCTACCTGGAATGGACTGTTGCAGTTTCCCATTGACCTTAATCACAGGGCATGGTAATACTAAGAGATGCCCTAGTGGATTGCTGTGTTCCTTGTGTACTCTTGCTTATCTCCTTTGTGGAGCAGTAGACTGATTTCTTCTTGACAGTCCAGGTCAATCACCCCAGCCAACACTGTAACTCCCTTATTAGCCTGTTGACTTAAAGGTAGGAGGAGCAGGTGGGAATCTTAATTTCCAGTGTAATGGAATTATTGTTGTAATTTCTGGTGGAAGCATTCCTCTTTGTGGAACTAAGACCTCTAGACCAGCAGAATATAATATCGTGGGAACAGGAAGCAAACATTTTGCTAGTGGGTCTCTAGGGGTGATGGCATGTGGTGCCACTTCCACTTCCACCACTTGATTCCTGGACCTGTGAATCCTAGGTATGGGAGAAACAGTACTGTATGATAGATGCTGATTTAGAGCATACACAGCCTTCTGGAGAACTTTGCTCCAGCCCTGCAAGGTATTTTTACCTAGTTGGCATTGTAATTTTGACTTCAAAAGGTCATTCCACTGTTCTATCAATCCAGCTGCTTCAGGATGATGGGGAACATGGTAAGAATTCTATGATCATGAGCCCACTGCTGTACTTCTTTAAGCCTAAAGTGAGTTCCTTGGTCAGAGGCAATGCTGTGTGGAATACCATGACAGTGGATAAATCATTCCTTGAGTCCATGGATGGTAGTCATATCCAGGGTAAGTGTCCATTCCAGTAAAGACAAACCCTAGCCTTTTCCATGATGGAAGAGGTCCAACATAATCAACCTGCCACCAGTAGCTGGCTGATTACCCCGAGGAATGGTACCCTATCAAGAGCTCAGTGTTGGTCTCTGCTGTTGGCAAATTGGGATTTCAATAGTAGTTGTAGCCAGGTCAGCCTTGGTGAGTGAAAGTCCTTGTTGCTAAGCCCATGTGTAACCTCCATCCCTGCCACAATGGCCACTTTGTTCATGGGCCCATTGGGCAATGATGAGGTGGCTGGGGAAAGAGATTGACTGGTGTCTACAGAACAGGTCATCCTCTCCACTTGATTATTAAACTCCTCTCCACTGAGGTCACCTGTTGTTGAGCACTCACATGCAATACAAATATTATCACAGTTTTTGAACACTCAGAGATGTACACCCACATATCTCTTCCCCAAATTTCTTGTTGCCAATTTTCCAATCATGCTTCTTCCAAGTCTCCAAACCATTAGCTATGGCCCATGAATCAGCAAATAGTTGCACATGTGGCCATTTCTTCTTCCATGCAAAGTGCACAACCAGGTGCACTGCTCGAAGTTCTGCCCACTGGGAAGATTTCCTTTGACGTTATCCTTCAGGAATGTTCTAGAAAGGGGCTATAGTGCTGCAGCTATCTACTTTTGAGTGTTGGCTGCATATTGTGCAGAACCATCTGTAAACCAGACCCTAGTCTTCTCTTCCTCTGCAACTGATCACAGAGGACTCCCCAAGAGGCCACCAGTGCAGGATGGGGGAGAGAAGGCAGGGTTGCAGGAGTAGAGACCATGGGCATTTGAGCCACTTCCTCATATAACTTACTTGTACCTACAGGACCTGCTTGAGCCTGATCACATATATACCACTTCCATTTGATGATGGAATGCTGCTGTACATGACCCACTTTATGGCTAAATAGATCAGAAAGGACCTGGTTTATGATAGGCAGTTCAGGTCGCATGGTGACTTGATGAACCCTACTCGAACATTCAGTTTCCACCAAAGCCTAGTAACAGGCCAAGAGCCGCCTCTCAAAAGGAGAGTAGTTATCTGCAGAAAATGGCAGGGCCTTGCTCCAAAATCCTAGAGGCCTCCACTGTGATTCACCTTCAAATGGCATCCCTATCTCTCACTGACACCTCAACAGTCACTGGATTTGCTGGGCCATAAGGCCCAAGTGGCAAAGCAGTTTGCACGGCACCCTGGACCTGTTGTAGCACCTTCTATTCTGGACCCCACTAAAAACTGGCAGCCTTTTAGATCACTGATAAATAGGCCAGAGTAACGTACCCAAATGAGGAATGTGCTGCCTCCAAAATCCAGATAGGCCCACTAGGTGTTGTGCCTCTTTCTTGGTTGTAGAAGGGGCCAAATGCAACAACTTATTCTTTACCTTAGAAGGAATATCTCCACAGGCTCCACACCACTGGACCCCTAGAAATTTTACTGAGGTTGAAGCTCCCTGAATTTTAGTCAGATTTATTTACCATCCTCTGGCACACAAATGTCTCACCAATAAGTCCAGTGTGTTTCCTACTTCTCGCTCACTGGATCCAATCAGCATAATGTTATCAGTGTAATGGACCAGTGTGATACTTTGCAGAAGTGAAAAGCGATCCCAGTTCTCTTCAAATAAGATTATGACACAAAGCCAGAGAGTTGATATACTCCTGAGGCAGGACAGTAAAGGTGTATTGTTGGCCTTGCCAGCTGAAGGCAAATTGCTTCTGGTGAGCCTTATGAATAGGAATGGAGAAAAAGGGATTTGCCAAGTCAATGGTTGCATACCAGGTACCAGGAGATGTGTGAATTTGCTCAAGCAATGAAACCACATCTGGTACAGCAGCTGCAGTTGGAGTCACCACTTGGTTAAGTTTGTCATAATCCACTGTCATTCTCCAAGAATCATCTGTCTCTGCACAGGCCAAATGAGAGAGTTGAACAGGAATATGGTGAGAATCATCACTGCTGCATCTTTCAAATCCTTGATGGTGGCACTAATCTCCACAATCCCTCCTAACATACGGTATTGTTTTGATTTACTATTTTTCTAGGTAGAGACAGCTCTAATGGCTTCCATTTGGCCTTTCCCACCATAATAGCTCTCACCCTACAAGTCAGGGAGGCAATGTGGAGGCTCTTCCAGCTGCTACGTATATAAGGTGTGAGGATGTAAAGGCATAAGAATGACACAATGGACTTTGGGGACTTGAGAGAAAGAGTAGGAGGGGGGTGAGAGATAAAAGACTACACACTGGGTACCGTGTATACTGCTTGGGTGATGGGTTCACCCAAATCTCAGAAATCACTACTAAATAACTTACTTATATAACCAAACACCACCTGTTTCCCAAAAATATATTGAAATTAAAAAATAAATTAAAAAAAAAGAGTTAAGTAGAAATCAACAACACAAGTTAGAGTAAATAATATGACTTGGCTTATATTTCTTACTATCTTTAGTCTGATTGTTTCTAGGTCAAATAGACAAGAGAATGCATGTTCGGTGCCTAAAAGTTATTTTCAAGACCTAATACTTATTCTAAGGTAACTACAGGGCTGTTTGACCTGATAGTAGGCTGTTCAGGTCCTTAAGAAAATAACATTCTGGACATTGTAACACAACTTAAATGAGAAAAAAACAGAGGCTATCTATTCAGAGTTTGCTATATTATGGCAGTCAGCCACCATCACTTGAATTTGATGTAAACTCAGTCAGGCCAGGGAGTGGGGAAGCTTTATACTAAAAAACAGGAAGTCTTCAGGATTGCAGTTTGGAGGTAGTTAACATTGGGGATGCTGATGGCAGGTGTAGTGGAAGTGGGGCACCTTTTGTGACTGGTGAGAGGAGCATATTTGGTTTTCTCTGGTTGGTTCTGAGTTGGGAAAGGAAGCAAACATTAGGAAAGCTGGCAGTTATTGACCAAGTCCTGATTGTTTTGGACTAGTTGCTTTAGAACTTGTAGGTCAGAATTCTATCGTCAAATAGGCTGGCCATAGTGCTTTTGTATATTCAGCCTCTCAACATTTAACATAGATCAATAAATGTATATTTGAATGTGCACCATGTATTATCTGAGTCACCATGGCACACTCTGTCATCAGTTTCAGAAAGAGGGAGGAAAATAGTGAAATGTTAGTTCAATAAATAATCCTGAAAAGGAATTGTCCAACAATTATTTTGATAGAACAGTGTTGAATGCCTCCTAGGGAGAAAATTTTAAAGTTTTAATGCTGGGAAAAGAGGCAAAAAAGGTTAGGAGTTCATGATTCTTCAATTCAAAACTGTGCTTCAACACTGAGACAGAGAGGAGTCTTTGATTTTGGGACTGGAGGCTAGGGACAGTTAAAAAGCCTAAATCAATCAGTGTCAGTAGAGTAAAGGAATGTCAGGCAAAGGGCCATATATTCCCCTAAACATGCTGTGGATTATACACACCAAGGCTTAAAAGTTCCCATCGGGGTTTCTTAAATGTGCTTTGTGAGATCAGGTGAGAGCATAAAGCTAGTGTTGTGAAACATTCTCTACCGAACTTTTCCCAGTCTCCTTATGCCAGGAGAAGCAGAAATCAGATGTCAAGCTTTCTCTTCACAAGGAAAAATGGTTTTAATTGTAGTTTTACTTTTGTAAGTGAAATCTACTCTCATCCCTATATACACAACCCAACATAAACATACACACCCCCCATTAACAGAGAAAACAAAAGTAGGGATTCTGCCTCTGTGGTTCCTAAGTTCTTTCCTGCCTGTTTTGAGTTCTGCTGGACACAGTGACTATTTCTGAGTTTGCTTCCAGAAAGCCATAATTACCTCAAGCTCTCCTGAACTGAAACCATTGTTCCAAATTATTACAACATGTGAAGCAACAGAGAAACTATTCTATAGGCAAAAGTTTCACAAAATGATAAGCTAAAAAAAAAAAAAAGACATGCTTGATACTGGTTTGAAAATACAGTGGTGCTATTAGAAAGCAGCCATTTTTTTTTTCTTTTTGGAAACTTTCATTTGTAATATACAGGCACTGCTCCAAAATCCTCATAATAGAGGGGAGAGAGAGCGAATGAATAATTCAGTACAGCAGAAAATCCAAAAGTCATTTGTGGTTAGCTTTGGAGTTAGGTTACATAACTTATCTAACTTTCTGGTATTTTTTTTATCCTGATACGATACACAAATTGGTTTAAATTTCTTGGTATTATACCAAGGACAATAGAGAGGAAAGAAGCTGAAGGTGTCTTTGGGGTACCAGAGAGAACCCTAAAAGGGATAAAAATGGACATCAACCCCTTTGTATCTTTCTTCTGTTACTCTCAACATGAATTTTGAAATTTTCCCTCTATTGTATTTAAATCATCCTTCAGACATGTCTTACTTCCCCCAACCTTGCCCCATGCCTTTGCTATGCTCTTCCTCTTTCCAGGTTCAACTCAGAATCCATCTCTTCTGTGAAATACTCTTTTATGGTCACAGCCTCTTCTCTGCTTCTCTGTCATCTCAGTTACAAAATGGAGACTTTTTTTTTAAAGGATATACTTCTATCCTTTTCATGAGTTTTTAAGTCATTTAACTACAGGAATAGTTTCATGTTCAGGGTTGTATTCTCAGTGCCTGACATATTACTCTAGAAATTGTTTTTAAAATTTGTTGTTTGATAGTCCCCTCTTGGAAAAACAACACTTGATAGCATTTAAATAATTGCTGCTAAAGAATGATATAGGCATGAAAAGAGAAAGCCTCAAATCTTCATTAAATGTCAAGTTGTGGGAAGTGCTTTGCTGGGCCCTTAACAAATGGAATTTCACGTGAATTATAGAAACTTTTAACTTTATCTGGTTCTTTTTTATCCATGGAGCTCTTTCATATTTTTTTTAAATTTTTGAAAACATTTCTTAACGTGGGGCTTACTGTTTTGTTCTCCAATCCAAATATGTTGAATTTGAAAAGCCAGGTAAACCTAAGTGCAAATCTTGACTATGTCCCTTGCTAATGCAGCAATACATCTCTGAGATTTATTGTCTCCTTCATCAAAAGAAAACTAATAAATCTGTCTCCGAGGGTGGGTATTAGTACAAAACACGTAGAGGGGGCAGTGAGAATTAGATAAAATTATTAAATGGCACTAAATAATGTCTGCTGATGTTACTATTGCTATTATTTGTACAGAGCCTTTCTAAATAGTATCCAAATTCTCTCCCTAAAATCTCCTCACCGAATATTCTTATTGAAAAGTTACACAGACTGAAGAATGAAATTATTAAATCCTTAGTTCCAGTCCTCTATCAGGAACACCTTTGTAGGTAACGTGGATCTGAAATAGTCTATGTTAAATAACATGAATCTGAAATCCAGTCCTACCCACAGGACTGTGAGTATAAAGCATAAAGATGTGTATACCTACACAGTTTCTTCCAGTGTAATATAAATCTTGTGATTAAGGTACAATTGTATTCAGTTCATTTATGCTTTTAGCAATTTTAATATTTTCTATGCTAAAGTTGTCATAAAAGTACAAAGAGTTGAGAAAACACTGTATTAAGCAATCTAGAAGTTTTTTCTGAAGGAAATGCATACTCTCATGTTCTTATCTTTGTGATAAGAAATACAAAGATGAATAAAATCTGGACCCTACCCAGAATAAAGAGCTCTTCCTTTATTCTGATATTGCTTGAAGAGTGGGATAAAACAGTTTGGAGAGGGAATCTTTCTAGTTATAATATTGTTACAGCTTCAGAGAAGATTTAAGATATTAAATGAACTGTTTGGCAGAGATAATTAGAAGAGTTAAGTTGCCATATGCAATCAGGTAAGGAAAGAGAAGAGCATAGGAAAGAGCTTTTAGTACAACTTGCCCTCAAGTTGGCTTTACAAAACCAAATCTGGAATTGCATTTCAACAACAACAACAACAACAACACAAAACAAACAAGTTAAGTGCTGTAAATATACATTGAGTGTTATGGAACACTCACTAAGATATAATATTTAATGCAAAATGCATTATTTTGCAGTGATGGACAGAATAAATGAGATAACCCTACTGATCTTACCTGTATATAAAAATTGATATAAATATAAATATATATGTGTGTATTATTTTCTTAGAAGGGAATACACATTATTCTTTAATGTAGAAAGAGGACTAATGTTCAGATTGGGTGAGTTACTATCATTGTTGGTGATAATTGATTTCTTCTTCATGCAAAGCCATCAGCAATTTGAGAAACAAAATAATAATGAAGGAAAAAATCCCACTATCACATAGATGAAGGTCTGTATGGGGGAAGTTGTTGAGTGTGAGGCTCAAATACATCTGCTAAATGAATCTCAGAACCAGCTTACTCGCAGGTAAATTCCATCCTCGTTCCAACCCCTTTCCACCTGCAGGAGTAACCACCCTGGGAACCAGTGGACAGCCTGTTCCTTGAGGCTGAAAAGACCCAAAGAGGAAAGAGGAGGGTAGAATTAAGCCAAACATGCCCTTCATTCCAGCCATATTTATCAATACAGGTCACTTTGTCTTTTCAAGAGCGGAATGAGTAAAGGAGAAAATAGAATCATTGTTGCCCCTAGAAGAAAATCTCTCCTCATGTAGCCAAGTGTGAGAAAAAGGTCCCCTCTGTCTTTTGATAGCGTCTGTAATATTTTAATTTTTTAGCAAGTACAGATTTCACTTTTATTATAAAGGTAGTGGAATATTATTTAAAATCTCTTCTTACTCTGAAATTTTAAAACCTTGAATAACAATTAGAACTGTCTGGAAATGGAAGAGACCACCTTACAAGTCCCTCTTTCGTTTAACTGCTATAGGCCACAACTGACTTCAGTTATTAGAGATACAAGCCTTACTGGCCACTCTGAGTAGATTCCATTGTGCAAGGAGAATAAAGCAGAGAAGCAACAATTGTGTTTCCCATCATTACAGCTGTTAGAGAACTAGAGGTCTGATGAGCCATAAATAGAAGATTTGGGTAGAATAATATATCCAACCTGAAAATTATCTACAATCTGAGGCCTGGATGAAAGGGAAGCCCATAGTGGTACAGGTAGCCTGGGCTGGGAGGCAGAAGGTGATGGGATACAGACTAAGTGTGTAGAAGAAATAGAGACAGTGTACCCAGTACAGCAATTATTTCTATGAGGAGTATAATTGCAGAATCCTAATAGTAGAAAAATATGCCTTTATGGTAATTAAGCATATTAAGAAAGCTGATTTACATACAAAATATTAATAAATTCAGTTTAATTAAGCGTAAAATTGAAGGAGCTTTGTGGACTCTCATCACTTACTTAGAGTGTCTACACTGGCCAGAGATTATACTTAAATACTCTCAGATCTAAAATGAATAGGCAGAACTGCTGCCCACAGGAGCATATAATCTCTCGGGAAAAAGAACATAATTATATAAATAACCAGGATACAACTATAATTTTAATAAATGCATTTAAGTTGTATTGCAAGTACTTGTTTACATATTGGTCTTCCCTAATAAACTGAGATCTTTTTGAGGGAGGATCTGTGCTATCTTTCCCTTTATACGCCCAGTGCTGGCAAGGGTTTGGCAGGCAGGAGGTGTTCAATGTTTATTGTATAAGTGGTCCAATGATTAACAGAGACTGAAATAAGGAGCGCCATTCAGAAAAATAAAGGAAAATATGTGGGATGGTGTGAAAAAGCAAAGGCTTAAATTAGTTGGGAGAATTTGATCTAGCTCTTGGAAAAAAGTTGAGCTTTCTGACAGGTAAAGATGCATATGAAAATAAAATGCAATCAAAACATTTGTGAGTATTGGACCTGACCTCTTTTGGCGCTGTAGTTCACTATTAATAATGCTGAAATGACAGCAAGGGAGGTGGCAAATCAATGAAAAGGACAGAAAATATAAGTGACAAACATGGCCTCAGCCTCCCTATAGGGAATGTGGGAAAAATATGTTTAAGCAGTTCTATAGCATGACACAGTAATATGAGGTTATAAATCTTAATAGTTAGGGTGCAGATCCAGAACAAGTACACAAAATATACATTCTTATCAGTACTACATCACACGTATTTACAGGTTTAAATGAAATATTGGTTGGCTGCTTGTTAATTATTTTCTTCCCTCATTTTTTTTTATGTCTCTATTATTAAACACAATTACAGGCATACCCATTTTTAGATTGCATTCTAGCCCGGGCAATAAAGCAATCACCCCTGTTCTCTCTCCCTCTTCCTCTTCCTCTTTCTTCCTTTCCTTTATTCTTTTTCTTTTCTTTTATTCTTTTTCTTTCTTTCTCAAAAAAAATAAAAATAAAAAAATAAAAAAGAAATAAAAAAAAGAAATCTAAAATTACAAAAGTAAAAAAAAACAACGGTGCAATTGCAAGAGAAAAAGTAAATCAAAACACAACATTTTGTGTAAATAAAAACGGTATTTTCCTTAATTGTGAAAAAAGCATAGGTGGTAGTAAAGTATAAATAATGAATATATGAACATTGCAGTCATAAATCTGATCTAGAAAATGTCTGCTTAAGGGTTAAATTTGTGATTTGGAGTAGCAGAAAAAGTGGAGCCTGCATAATAAGGAGGAAATATCTGATAAAATTAAAGAGAGAAAAAAGAGAAGAAAAAAAAAATAAGTTGAGGGTACCTTATGGAATAATGAAGAGCATGAGTCTCAGATGTGTCCTGTATTGTCTCCATGGGCCAAGAATAAAGGATTTTTGCAATGACTTAGAAATTCTAACAATTTTGCCTGGCTTTGTTCCTAAAAAGGAAATAAAGAAAATTAGACAAAGAGAAAAAATTTCAGTATTTGTGTATTCATTAATTTAGGTTTTAAGAAAAATCTAAACCATAATGAAAAAAAAATACAAATAGCAAAGAAGTTTTAGCACCCTGAGTCAATATTCATGTGGTTAATTTATCTGAAATACTCTGGTTTTTGCTTTTTGACCTGTGGAATTCCAGTAATTTTTTATGTCTCTTATTTTGCCACCCAACTCTGTGGATGTATCAAGTGTCACTTTCTAAAATCTTAAACTATAATTCAGATTCTGGCCACCTGCTTCTCTTTCCCTGGAAATCTTCCTTCTTCATTCTGCCCATAGCTATTCCCCTACCTCATGGAATTCTCCAACACTTAGTCACCCCACTGTCTTCTTGTTCACCTCTTCATATATGGACTTCCATTTCTATTCATCTAAGCTAGATCATGGGACAGGGGGCTCATCTGTGTTTGAATCTGGTAAAAATGATAACTCTGATTTAGCTTAATATCGTATTCATTTCAGTTCAACTAGACCGGAAACAACAGACTCTTCACCAGATAAGAATGTAAGGAGACTGAATAGCCACAGTTTCCTGGAACATTTATGAATCCTCCTAAATTGCATCCGAAGTTAGGAAGCTTGCTAAAATTGAGGAACCCTGCAGGTCAGGGAAAAAAGAAACCATAATTTTTTCTCTTTTATATTGTTATTCTAGAGATAGAGTCACTTGGCATCCAAGTGTCTATTTAATACAACCTAAGGAAACCTTTTTGCTGTGGTGCTTTCCTTTTCCTTATTTTTCTGCTTGTTTTTAGCCTGTTGGGCCTGCAATTGGAATAAACACAACCCACAAGCCATTATAGACAAAATAATGTATCATATCTTTCAGTCTTTTGCAAATTCTAAATGCCTTCTATTACTGTCTTTTGTGCAAGCTCGTTTCTTCAAACAGTAGTACCTCCACTAGCATGTCTTCTACAATCAGCTGGCCCACAGTGCTATTTATCAATTTTTGAATAGATCCTAATCCCCTCCTCACTTTCTCAATGTGGCTATTCCAAAACGTTTATAACCCTTTAAAGCTCCTCACCATATCCTCATCCCTCTCTTTCTTAGAAAATAACTTTGTCTTCTGGAACTTCAGGAAAATCAACATTATCAGGTGAGATTCATTCAAATTCCTAGCCATATATTTCAAAAAGTATCTGTACCAGAAGGAAACCCATGCTCTTTCTTGTTTGTTAAAAATTATGCTGTGGGCTGGGCGCTCTGGCTCACACCTATAATCCCAGTGCTTTGGGAGGCCGAGGTGGGGCAATGACTTGAGGTAAGGAGTTTGAGATTCGTCTGCCCACATGGTGAAACCCCATCTCTACTAAAAATATAAAAATTACCTGGACATGGTGGAACACACCTGCAATTCCTGATACTGGGGAGGATGAGGCACGAGAATCACTTGAGCTCAAAAGGTTGAGGTTGCAGTGAGCTACGATCACACCACTACATTCCAGGCTGGGTGACAGAGCCAGTTCCTGTTTAAAAAAAAAAAAAAAAAAAAAAATTATGCTGTAGAGTCCAACATTTTTCTTGCTTTAGATTCTTTCTCCATTCACTGTTTCCTTGCCTATATTTTTTGGCTCTCTCTCCAGTGGTCTCTTCCCTATAGTCAATAACATGTTGAAGCCCCTCTCAGATTAGGATTCTATCTTTCTCTTTCATAGTCAAAACTTAAAAGAATAGTTTCCATGAGCTATCTCCACTTCTGTGATATGTCCATTTACCCATAAAATGCATTCAATTAGGCATTTAAATCATGACTCTATGATAGTTCTTCTGGCAAGAATCAGTCCTCATTTTATTTAACCACTCTGCAGCATTAAGCACCAGCAAACCCTGTCTTTTCCTGGAAATTCTCTATTTGCTGTTACTCTCTGTTTCTCCTCTTTTTTGATTCAGCTTCAGTCTCTCAGACCATTCCTTTTGGTCTTCTGGTTATATTTTTTCTCTCTACTCAATAAATTGTGGTAGGCCCCATGGCTTTCTCCTTGGTCTTCTTCACTCCAACACACAAACATGTGTGCCATCATTCACTCTTTGTGAGGGGACTTCACACTTTGGATTTAATGTTCTGTGGTCAATTTCTTTATATTCTTAATAAATTTGTCAGCTAGAAGTGTGGCTCATGCTTGTAATTTCAGTATTTGGGGAGGCCAACGTGGGAGGATTGCTGGGACACAGGAGTCTGAGACTATCCTGGGCAATATAGTGAGACCCTGCCTCTATAAAAAAAAAAGAAATACAAAAATAATTAGTTGCACATGGCGGTACACTCCCATAGTCCCAGCTACTCAGAAGGCTGAGGCAGGAGGATCACTTGAGACTAGAGGGTTGAAGTTGCAGGCTGCAGTGAACTACGACCATGCCACTACACTCCAGCCTGATGAGACAGTGAGACTCTGTCTCAAAAATACAATAAAATAATAAATTTGTTATTAAATGTGTTGTTTTGTAAATGAAGTTTGACACGACAATGAAGCAGACACTTGCAGCCCTGGACCACATTTAATCCCACTTCCTGCCACCACCCCACCTCCCTAGGAGAGGTTCTCAGCTGTCTCCTCCCATGTCCTACCTAGGAATCACTGCTGCCCTTCATCTGCAGTGTGGGCTTGGCCTCGGCATATGGAGAGTTGAGGTGGGACACATTGTGCCTCACATGCCCCAGGCACCTGTGAGGATCTACATTTGCCCTGTGGGTATCTTTGTGCCTGAGTGAGTATGACATTAAATATTCGACATTACCACTGGAAAAAAAAGTCGCTAAACTTTCCACCACTGCTTAGAAGGATTGCCTTTCTAACACTATCTTTTCTATCTTTCAAATAATATTCTTCTCACTTTTTTTAAGCCCTCATTGGCAGCCTCCTCAGAAGCCATCAGATTCTACTCACAATCCTTTCAATAGTCTTTAGGTTTTCTCAAACATTTTCCTCAATGTCGTTCTAGCTTCTATCTATTGCCTGATTCTAATGTCATTCCAACATTGTCGGTTCTTTTATGGCAGCACCCTTTTCTAGTGCCAATATCTGTATTAATTAGCTATTGCTGCATAACCAGTTGTCCCCCAAACTTTAGCACCTTAAAAAATACATTCATTTTCTCATAATTTTTGTGGGTCAGAAATCTGGTAGTGCCTTAGTTTGGTGGCTCTCAGTTTTTACATGATTGTAATAAAGATATCAGTTTGAGCTGCAGTCAAATGAAAGTTCAACCAGAGCTGGAGGATCTGCTTCCACTATTGTTTACTCATGAGACATTACTCTTAGCAAAAAAAAAAAAGCCTCAGTTTCTTGCCAATTAAGGCAAGGTACCTTAGTTCTTTGGCACATGAACCTCTCCATAGGGCTGCTTGAGTGTTCTCATGACATGGCAGAGGCTCTTCTCAGAGAAAAAGCCCAAGAGAACAGAAGAGGAAGACACCACATGCTTTCTATGTTCTAATTTCAGAGTCACACATTGTCACATCTGCTGACATTCTCAATTCATTAGAAGTGAGTCACTGAGTACAGCCTGCACTCAAGGGAAGAGAAATGTTCTGCATTTTGAAGGGAAGAATATCAAATAATTTGTGAACATATTTTAAAATTGCTACATATATTTACTTACCTCAATATCTATCCCTATGTCTGTCTATTTGTCTGTCTATCTATCCATCTATCAGTCTTAAAAACTATGAGTTTATACTAAAATCTCAAATTCCAATTTAAGAACATAGGATTAATTCTAGCTTTTCTTTTTTTTGTAGTTTCAGTGTCCAATACTTAGAAAGCTTCCTCTTATTATTCATAATATGTTTTTCCCCCTCAATTCTAGAATACCTGTAAAAGTATTTTAAGATTGCTAACTCATGTCCCTGTGAAAAACCAATGTACTAACTGGAGTGCAATATTTATGTTCAGTTATTTTTGTCTTTAGCCTTACAGTATATAGTCAAAGTAAAGTTTTCCAAATGTATTTAGGTTAATGTTTTTCCTTGATAAATTGTTGTGTGTTAATGTTATTCATTTTTAGTATAGTTAGGTTCATGTGTGTATTAGTCCATTTTTATGTTGCTGATAAAGGCATGCCTGAGACTGGGTTATTTATATATATAAAATATATATATGATATAAATTATATATATATTATTATATACTATATTTTATATATAATATAATTATATATATATCTATATAATTATATATATAAATAAAAAAGAAGCTTAATGGACTCACAGTTTCATGTGGCTGGGGAGGCCTCACAATCATAGTGGAAGGCAAAAGGCACATCTTACATAGCAGCAGGCAAAGAAAGAATGAGAAACAAGTGAAAGGGGTTTCTTCTTATAAAACCATCAGATCTCATGAGACTTATTCACTACTACAAGAACAGTATACGGGAAACCATCCCCATGATTCAATATCTTCCACTGGTTCCCTCCACAACACATAGGAGTTATGGGAGCTACAATTTAAGATAGATTTGGGTGGAGACTCAGCCAAAACATATCATTCCACCCCTGGTTCCTCCCAAATCTAATGTCCTCACATTTAAAAACCAATCATGATTTCCAAACAGTCCCCAAAGTTTTAACTCCTTTTAGCATTAACTCAAAAGTCCACTGTCCAAAGTCTGATCTGAGACAAGGCAAGTCCCTTCCACTTATGAGCCTGTAAAATCAAAAGCAAGTTAGTTACTTCCTAGATACAATGGGGGTACAGGCAGTGGATAACTACACGTATTTCAAATGAGAGACATGAGCCAAAACCAGTAGGCTAAAGGCCCCATGCAAGTCTGAGATCCAGCAGGGCAGTTAAATCTTAAAGATCCAAATGATCTGCTTTGACTCTATGTTTCACATCCAGGTCATATTGATGTAAGAGGTGGGTTCCCATGGTTCTGGGCAGCTTCATTCTGTGGTTTTGCAGGGTACAGCCTCCCTCCTGGGTGCTTTCAGTGGCTGGCATTTAATGTCTGTGGCTTTTCCAGGCACATGGTACAAGCTATCAGTGGATCTACCATTCTGGGGTCTGGAGGATGGTGGCCGTCTTCCCACAACTCCACTAAGTGCTGCCCCAGTAGGAAATCTGAATATGTCCTCTGACTCCACATTTTTCTTCTGCACTGCCCTAGTAGAGGTTCTCTATGAGGACCCCACCCCTGCAGCAAACTTCTGCCTAGACATCCAGGCATTTGCAAACATCCTCTGAGATATAGGCAGAGGTTCTTAAACCTCAATTCTTGACTTCTGTGCACCTGCAGATTCAATACTACGTGGAAGCTGCCAAGGCTTGGTGTTTGCATCCTCTGAAGCCACAGCCCAAGCTCTACCTTGGCCCCTTTTAGCCATGGCTAGGGCATCTGGAACACAGGGCACCAAGTCCCTAGGCTGCACACAGCAGGAGGGCCCTGGGCCCTGGCCCATGAAATCATTTTTTTTCTTCTAGGCCTTTGGGCCTGTGATGGGAAGGGCTGACACAAATTTTCTGACATGCACTGAAGACATTTTTCCCATTGTCTTAGCCATTAACATTTGGTTCCTTATTACTTATGCAAATTTTTGCAGCTGGCTTGAATTTCTCCTTAGAAAATGGGTTTTCTAAGGAAAACCCATCACTAGGCTACATGTTTTTCAAACTTTAATACTCTGTTTCCCTTTTAAAATGGAATGCTTTTAACAGTATCCAAGTCACTTCTTGAATGCTTTGCCACTTAGAAATTTCTTCAGCCAGATACCCTAAATCATCTCCCTCAAGTTCAAAGTTCCACAAATCTCTAGAGCTGGGGCAAAATGCTGCCAGTCTCTTTGCTAAACAGTGATAGTAAGTAATAGCAAGAGTAACTTTTACTCCAGTCCCCAAAAAGTTTCTCATCTCTGTCTGAGATCACATCAGTCTAGATTTCATTGTCTATATCATTATCAGCATTTCAGTCAAAGCCACTCAGCGAGTCTCTAGGAAGTTCCAAACTTTCCCACATTTTCCTTTCTTTTTCTGAGCCCTCAAAACTGTTCCAACCTCTGCCTGTTACCCAGTTTCAAAGTTGCTTCCACATTTTTGGACATCTTTACAGCAGCAGCACTCTCTACCAGCACCAATTTGCTGTATTAATTTGTTTACATGCTGCTGATAAAGACATACCCAAGGCAGGTTAATTTATACAAAAAAAAAAAAAAAAAAAGAGAGAGATTTAATGGACTCACAGTTCCAATCATAGTGGAAGGTGAAAGGCCTATCTTATGATTGTGTATGTTGTAGGTTGTTTATGTTAATTTGAAATTATACACATTGCACCAAAACATACTCTTGTACATATATATCTTTATATTGTTAGAGATGTATTCTTAAAAATAAGGGTGCTATGTCCAAAGGTAACTACATATGTAGTTTTGTCTGATGTTACCAGATTTCCCTCCAGAAGATTTTTGCCTGTTAGCATTCTCACTAGCAATGTGTGAGGGTTCTTGTTTCCCCAGGGTCTAAGCAACAGAATATGTTGCCATGTCATACATTTTAATTTTCACCAGTTATTAATGAGAAGTCACATTACAGTGTTGTTTCATTTGTATTTTTCTAATTTTGAATGACTTTGAACATATTTAATATGCTTAAGGGACATTTTTATATATTTTAATAATTATCTGTTCATGCCCTGACCCCCCTTTTTTTAAACAAGCTTTGGTATTTTTCTTTTGTTCTGAACTTGTAAGAGTTCTTTACATACTAGGAATATTAGCAATTTTTATGTAATATAGGTTGCAAGTATCTTTTCTCAGCTTGTCAACTGTCTTACTTTTTAAATAGTTTTGTGGCCATGCAATTTTGATATATTTCTGTAGTCAAATTTGTCGTTTTCTTTTATTGTCTCTGAATTTTCTGTCATATTTAGAAAGGTTTTCCCTAAATTGCTACTTAAAAATAATTTACCTATGTTTTCTTCTGGGTTTGATTTTTTACATTCAGGTCCCTAATCCACTTGGAGTTTATTCTTATGTGCGGTCTGAAGTACGGAGGATTGAATTTTATCTTATTCCAAATGGATACTTGGTTGTCCCAACATCATTTATTAAAAATTCTCTCTTGTAGTGATGTGAGAGAAAATTTTTGAAAAGCATACAGTTAAGGGTGTTTGGGGGAACATAAGATTGAATCATTGAGAAGAAGAATATAAACATTCTAATAGTGGTCATTATTTGTTGTGTATTTACTATGTGCCAGGTACTGTTTAGTAATCTTATACCTATGATCTCACTTAACTTTATACCATCCATAATTGTTCATCCATTTTATAGATGAATACAATGCATCACAGAATGATAAAACAACTTTTTCAGGATCATGAAATAAAACAAGCATAACTGAGAGAAATTGCACATTTTGTTCCAAACTACTGCAATAAAGTGAATATCACAATAAAGCAAGTCACACAAATTTTTTGGTTTCCCACTGCATGTAAACGTTGTGTTTATACAATATTGTAGTCTACTAGGTGTGCAGTAGCATTATATCTAAAAAAAAAACTATACAACTTCCTTTAGAAATACTTCATTGCAAAAAAATTGCTAACAAAGTGAGCACTTACTCTTGGAAAAATGGCTCCCATCGACTTGCTTGAGGCAAAGTTGCCAAAAACCTTCAGAAATATGTAAAAAGTTCAATATCTGCAAAGCTCAATAGAATGGGGTAGGCCTGTATGTGGTGGAGGCAGAATTTGTATTATGTTAATTTGTATTCACATTTTGTGCTTGGCACCACTGTAGTTACATTTTTTGGGAGCATGGTGGAAGTATGGCAAAAATTAATGCTTATCAAATTTTCATAGGCAAATAAAGCCCCTAGGATATTATAAAAATGCAGATTCTGATTCAATACATCGTTATGGGACCTGAAATTCTACATTTGTAATAAACTCCCAGTTAAATCTTTTTAAAATTATACTTTAAGTTCTGGGATACATGTGCAGAACGTGCAGGTTTTTTTACATAGGCACACACATGCCATGGTGATTTGCTGTGCCCATCAACCTGTCATCTACATTAGGTAATTCTCCTAATGCTATTCCTCCCCTAACCCCCCATCCCTTGACAGGCCCCAGTGTGTGATGTTCCCCTCCCTGTGTCCATGTGTTCTTATTGTTCAATACCCGCTTATGTGTGAGAACATGTGGTGTTTGGTTTACTGTTCCTGTGTTAGTTTGCTTAGAATGATGGTTTCCAGCTTCATCCATGTCCCTGCAAAGGACGTGAACTCATCCTTTTTAATGGCTGCATAGCATTCCATGGTGTATACGTGCCACATTTTCTTCATCCAGTCTATCATTGATGGGCATTCGGGGTGGTTCCAAGTCTTTGCTATTGTGAACAGTGTTGCAATATACATACGTGTGCGTGTGTCTTTATAGTGGAATGATTTATAGTCCTTTGGGTATATATCCAGTCATGATAAACTCCCAGATTATTCTTATATTGTTCATTTATAGTATTAATGACAAGCTGCATTGTCCAAATAGATTAGGGAAGCTAATAAAACAAAAAAAAAAAAAAAAAAAGGAGGGTTAATCGACCACAAAAGTGGTTAAAAATAAAATTAGATTAAGAATATAAATACCATGTGTAAATTTATTCCAAAATCTATACAAGTGGAATTTTAAAATGAAATGTCTCAAACTTTTAGAAAGATGTTTTGCTACTGGAAGCAGGATTGGCGGAGTGAAAATGAATGAGATTTCATTGCTATCTACAAACAGATACTTTGTTGGCCTTAGTGATCATTTTTTACTTTCAAATATATGTTTTTTGGCTGGATGTGGTGGTTCACGCCTGAAATCCCAGCACTTTGGGAGGCAGAGGCAGGTGGGTCGCTTGAACCCAGGAGTTCTAGGCCAGTCTGGGCAACATGGTCAAACACCATCTCTACAATAAAGACAAAAATTAGCCAGGTGTGGTGGTGTGTGTCCATGGTTCCAGCTACTTGGAAGGCTGAGAGAATCACTTTAGCCCAGGACGCAGAGGTTTCAGTGAGCCGAGACACTGCCCCACTGTACTCTAGCCTGGGTGACAGGGAGACCCTGTCTCAAAAGAAAAAAAGTTGTATATATATTTCAAATAATTTGGCATTGTTGTTTCCTAGAAGCTCGAATTTACAATGGATATAACCATATGCTGGACGTTAGGCTTCAGGGGAACAAATGGTATAATCAGAAAAGGAGATGTCAGGGTCGAAGATCTTAAAGACTGCATGTAGATGATTTCAAAGTGCTGCAATGTGTGTAAGGATTTGATATGACATGGAGAGGAAGTTGCTGAAATTGCAAAACTCAAGAAATTTTGAGACTTAGGAACTGTCAGGTCTTCAGCATAAATGTTAAGTAGCTAATAATTAACACAGTAAAAACAAAGAATGGTCAGAAGCGAAAGCTCAGAGAAAGGCAGAGAAATGTCCTTTCAAATAGGTAGCCACAGCTGAAGAGGACCAAGACAATGACAAAAAGGGAAAAACACTTATTTTGTTTGTAATTTCTACTACTCTTATGTATTTTTAAAAGTAAAAATATTAAACAATGTCAAATTTAAAATACAAAATCTTAACATACAGCAACAATTTATAATATTAACCAATTCTTTTTAAGACATCATTTTACAGTCTTTCTTTAAAATTTTACTTCTCAGTGCATCTCAATGGTGGTAAATTCCATTAAGCTAAATATTTAACAAGTCAAGAAAGAAGTACCTGATCTTACCTGCCAAGTATTAATTGTCTTGCATAAGATACTAATAGAGAAATACTACTACTTTTGCCAAAATATTTTCCATACAAATATTTATAAGTATTCCTTACTATTTGTGCTAATAATAAAACCACCAAACCATTAATTTACTATAATTGTAGCTATTTGACAAGTATCTGTACTTAGTCCCTGATTGGTTTTATAAGTATGCACTTACGTTTTTTTGTTTTCTCCAAAATCACACAATCATTGAAATTGGTGTCTATGACCCACAGAATATCTGCATAACCAGAAGAGAGAGAAGTCTTTGTTCAGTTATATACAGTCTGCCCTAAATCATCCATGATGATTGAGGAACAATAGCATAGAAAAGCAAAATCTTTTCACAGACAGAAAACCCGTATCTACCTTCATTAATCCTGTTAGCTGAGATGCTAATAGGTAGCCAACAGACTCATTTGAATTTCATTTCCTTTATTACTTCATTTGCAGACACTCACTACTGAATAAATGGTAATGATCAGAGAAGCAGCCAAAAGGCAGGAAGCAAAAGAGAAGAGAGAGAAGAAATGGGAGTGGAGAGCCCCCAAACTAGATCATCAGTGCCAGGATAATCAGAGGTTGTAATGGTCTCATTGTTGTAAGAATGTAAATGGTCATTACATTCTCATACTAGAAAAAAAATGGAGGTCTGTTTTTTCAAATATGCAATTGTACTTAGAAAATGCCCCATCCAATTATTTTGTTTCCATCTCTGGGCTGTAATTGAGCACATGTTCTGTTTCTAAATATTTTTATTTTTTTGCAAGATTTGATATTAATACATTGTTTTCTTTCTGCGCATTTTTCACCATTTCTTTTCTTTTCTTCAGTTGATTGTGATGGGCACATCCAATTTGTTTCAGTCCTGCCAAACCTATTTACTCCCAGAAAAGGTGAACTATTTAAATGTGCCTGCTCTGATTACTAAGCTTTGGGAAAGAAATGTCACTAGAGCTTCTTTTTGTTCCCTAGCCAAATTTCCTAGCACAATGTGCTTGTGTTTATGTTGAAAGTCCTGCCAATCCTCCTTAGTGCCTACAATAAGATAACAATACATAATAATGGCCCCCGACTAAATACAAATATAATTTTGTGATAGAAATTTAATGACCATAATTTTGTTAATAACAAATTTCTAGCTAGCAAGATCAATTTTGTTCTGCAAGATAGCTACTTATTGTGAAGTATTGAGAGATACTCAATCTCAATGTCTTCTTTGTTGACCAGAAGTTTAATGGCAAAAAAAACCCACTACATTATACTATACCCAGTTTATATATATATATCGCTTTTCTGCTGTCTCTCAAGTTTCATTCTAGTAAATAAATATAATCAAGAGCCCGGTCCCATTTTATTTGATGTTCTACTACTGATAGCATCTAAGTCTCAGTCCTCTTCCTGGGACGCCCTCCAGCTGGCAAAGCCCTCCAGCTTCCTCCTTTATTGTGAGCAGGAAGTTCAAAGCATGCATAGGAACCCTCACCTCAGTCCCAT
The DNA here is from genome assembly GCF_009761245.1 of Sapajus apella. Taxonomy (NCBI): domain Eukaryota; kingdom Metazoa; phylum Chordata; class Mammalia; order Primates; family Cebidae; genus Sapajus; species Sapajus apella. Next base: position 2,623,170 of record NW_022437006.1, read on the forward strand.
CCCCAACTATATAAAAACCCCATGCCAGTCTCCTTTCCCTGTTTTGTCAAGACATTTTTGAACCAGCTTTGGAGGCATGCCCTACTCTGCCCAGAAAGCCTCATTGTGTGACTAATAAATCTTTTCTTACTCTCATGCTATGAGTGTAGTATCATCAATTTTGATATCTGAACCAAATTTCAGGTTGGAGATCCATCCTGTTTCTTTAGAGTGTTCACAATAACAAGAAAATAAATCCTGATGATCACAGATCCTTTATGCTTTCATCCATCATTCATGAATTAATTTACATTGCAAATATTTAAAGTCACTAAACAAAACACTATTCCAGGAAATGGGGTATAAAGATGCAAAATATTTAGTTTCAGCAACTAGAAAATGAAACATATATGCAAATCGGACCTAAACCTGGGGTTGTTAACAATTGGATTTACAATAACATTCTGATTATCCTGCCATTGCAGATCCCACGTTTTAGTGTGGCTTAGCCTCCCTCATGGTTTACTAGTTCTATTCTGTAGTATACTGCAAATTTGTGAAGGAAATGGAAAAGTGAAAATATATTCAATTTTTTAACAGCCTGAAAATAGAAGGTTAAAACAAGGAGACAGCTGAGTATCATTCATCTCCACCTTTACTACTGTCACCATTGTCACACGACTATCATCCAGCAGCTTCTTATTTTTCTTTCTTCCATTAATTTTTCCTACTCTGCATCCCACATATATTACTATCTTTTAAAATGTAAATCAGATGACTAGCCTCCCTAATGAAAGTATTTTGTAGCTTTCTCACTGCTTTTTGAACATAATAATCTGTTTCTGCCACATCACAATTTAATCACATCTCTTTCCTTTATCTCCTCTCTTGAATATTCTGACTATCCTGGCTATTTTAACAATCTCTGAATTCTCTGGTATCTGGATCTTCAAATATGTTGGTTTAAAATGTTCTCTTCTCAATTCTACCTGCCTAACTTCTTTTCACATCTCATGTTAAAAGTTCTAATCTCCTTGAATCTAACTCATTCTTCTGCATTTCAGATAGCACACTGCTCTTTTTTCTTCTCAATTATTATCACCATTTATAATTGCAGCTGTTCTTCAGTGTCTTTTGGGAGTTGGTTTTAGGGCCTCCTGTGGATACCAAAAATCAATGGATGCAGAAGTTCCTTAAAGAAAATGGCACAGTATTTGCGTAAACTTATCAAATACCTTGTATGTACATCCTTTGTATGCTTTAAATTATCTCAGATTACTTATAATGCCTAATAAAATGTAAAACCTATTAAATAGTTGCTCTACTATTTAATGAGGGAATAATTACAAGGAAAAAAGTTTGCACATATATAGTACAGATGCAATTCTTTCAGAAATTGTCAATCTGCAGTTGGATGAATCCATGGATGTAGAACTCATGATATGAGGGCCTACATATTTACCTTGGTATTTGTTTACAAAGCAAGACAAAACAAAGGTCCATGAAGGCAGGGAACTATTTGCATAATAATCAATGTCTTTTGGTTATTATTGGGAAAAATTATCCATGAGTGTCTCAGGTTTCTACACATGTTGATAGCAAAAAACATCGACTGCCTTTTCTTCTATCTTTCAAGCATGTTTTCTGAGATGTGTAACATAGTATTGCAAGCAGTCATTCTTGCTGGTTAGTATAGTATACGTAATGCAACGGTTAGGCATATTCACTGCCCATCATAAAAGATTAGAATTTCCTAAGCTCAGGGGTCCCTGCCTGTAACAAATTCCACTGTGTGTGCATTTGCTATCCGGCACTCTTTACAGCACCCAGGGGCAATCTAGCCCTGGACTACTGATACAAATGCTTATACCTCAGCTAATATTATTATTGTGAATAATGAACTGCCCTGTGTTTCTGACCCAAGAGTTTCATTTCTTATGCCAGTATTTATGCACCTGTGGCAGCCTAACTTGTAAGCTTGTAAGTAGAGTAAAATTTCAGACTCTTTGTAGTTCTTAAAAGTCACCACCATAAGCCTAGAACATAGTTCAGAGCCCACATCAGGTATCTAACAAAAATGTGTTTTATGTTTGGTTTCTCACCCTAAAGCATCTGCAGGTATTTAAATACACATATAATTTTCCCTCTATCAGAAGGATTACAAACCTTCTGGGACCTGTTCATAGTCAAACAGATCTCCATGGACTTTGAATTGTCTAGCTGAATTATATTCTAACATATATATATATATATATATCATATGTATATACATATATGTATATATATACTGATATACGTGTGTGTGTGTATATATACATAATGGAATGTATATATCCTAATGTGTATATGAATATATATATATATGTGTGTGTGTATATATATATATATATATATATATGCACACCTAATGGAATGAAGGCCTAGAAAACATTCTTACATCTTAGTCTGTTCCAGCAGCTAAAACAAAGTACTTTAGACTGTGTAATTTATAAACAATAGAAATTTATTGTTTAGCATTCTAAAGGCTAGGAAGTCCAAAATCAAGGTACCAGCAGATTCAGTGTCTAGTGAGAGCTACTGTTCTTCAAAGATGGCACCTTCTTGCTGTGTCCTTATCTGGTGGAAGGAGCAAACAACTTTCTCAAGCACTTTAATAAGGGCATTCATCTCATTCATAAAGGTAAAGCCTCATGATCTAGTTACTTCTCAGAGGTTCCACATCTTAAGACAATTACCTTGGGGGTTAGGTTTCAAATATGAATTGTGAAGGGATATAAACATTCAGATCATAGCACCGTATCTCATTAATTCCATTATTCTCTTCTTGTCTTAGTTGCCACCTCTACCTCCATATCAGCACCTTGAAATCATTTTTAGAACCAGAGATAAAAGCGCTTCTTCTAATAGTGGCAGTAATATTCTCAAATATGCTACCCTTCAGAATATAAGTAAGTTAGTAAAGCTAAGTTCAAGAATATTTAGATAAACCCATGGCTAGAATAACAGAGGTCATCAAAGATGAGTTTTAAGTGCATTATTGACAAATTTCTGTCCATGGGAAAGTTACCTTTTGAGTCTAGGTCTTATAATCTATAAAGTGAAATAATTTTAGTTAGATCATAAGATTGTTTTGAAAATAAAATAAGATTTTGTGGAAAGAACCAGGATGGGGAAGGACCAAAGATAATAATAATGCAACTTTGTTTTTTTTAACTGGAAATTACTACGTCTGTCTGTGGTACCCCACTTAGTCCTTTCCTTTGTTTTTAAGTTACAAATTTGCACAATTGGCGTATCCTGACATAAGTAATTATCATTCTCACAGGTACCCCTATACTGCTGCAAAGTTTCATTTGGTGGGAATATAGTCCTATTGCTTGGTTCCAAGGACTGTCAGGTTTGATATATTGTGGCCCTTGGAACTTAGATCCAATGGGCTCATCTTCGTATGCAGAGACGTTGAAAGCAGAAGTCATTTGAATTTCTTTGCCCTAGGAGTTACAAAGCCCAAATATGTACCATAAAAAAGAATAAAATTGTGAGGGCACTGTAAACAGATCCCAATTTCAATAATTATTGGCTCATTAATTTATGGCAAGTTCCTTATTTTCTCTGAACTTGGCTTTTTTCTTCGTAAAATAGGATATAACAATAGTAGTTACCTACAAGAGTGTTGCGAGTATTAAACAAGTTTTTATGTGAAGTGCTCACAATTCTTGAAGCCATTGCTGTCTCTACACACACATACATACAGACATGAAAAGTACATATTCTAGTAATTTTTTCAGAATGAGTAACTGACCCAGAGAGACCAAGCAGTTTCTGCAAGATAAGGTAACTAGTACGTTGTGGATTTAAGCCAAAAACTTGAGTCTGTTCAGTTACAGAGAAACCAAGTAATTTCTACAAGATAACAAAGCTAGTAAAATGTGGAATTAAGACAAAAACTTAAATCTATCCAGTTACAATATTCATTTTAATTCTATTTTGTTATGCTCTCAGAATAGCAAGTGACTGGGACCATTTTAGAGGTTTTCTATTTGTCCTGACTCTAAGAGTATTATTTTGGATCTGAGACTCTGTATACTTGTAAAACTTTCCCAAGTCTAAAAGAAAAAAAAACAAGACAAAACAACAACAACAACAACAACAACAACAACAAAAAACTCCTGGGGGAGTCAGTAATGCTTCTCTCTCTCAAGAAACTGGCATTAAAGCACTTAGGAACTGACATAATGTCTGCTCACTGAACTAAAAACTGGCTTAAAATTGAGAAGATTAACTACTTAGTAAACACCTAGAATAAAAGGCAAAGTATTTGTCTTTCATTACATTCATAAACCTTTAACAGATCTTTGTGAGAAAGGCTAAATAAGCAGTGAAAGATACCATGAATACCACCATGTAAGCCTTTAGTGTCAAATGTATTTACTTTTTATCAGAATTTGTAAACATGCTTCAAAATCTCTAGATCTAAATGCAGCTGGATGAGTAGTCATCATGATGTGGTAATGACAAATTTTCTTTAAAGGTATAGGCGGATGAATGAACTAGCCAGATAAGTACCAGTTTCAAATAGCAGATACATCCATGCTTGACGGCAAAACTATTTTGTGCTTCTGTTTCCCTCTGTAAATTCCAGTCCTTGGATTGTGTGATATGATTGTCCCTTACGATACTATACAGAAATTCAAGATTACTTTCATTCCCCAAATGATTTTATGCTAATTAATGTTCCCCTAAAATTGATGAGATATGTTTCCCTTGATCCCCCATGATGAATAATTTATGGTAAAGGACAAATGCTTACTCCAACAAGAATAGCCATAGATGGCTTCCCAAAGTAGGTTTAAGAGCTTAATATAGCCCTGAAACTGAAGAAATTTTTCATTGCACTGATTTTCATTGCAATGATTCTTCATTGCACCCGTGTGATGTTGAGCCAAAAAGGCAGCGCTACCCAGAGCATGTAACCCGAAAGTGCACAAAGTAGAAAGAGTCTAATGAAAGTATACAAATTGCAGATAATTCTGCAAATCTCTTATGCAATTTCTTAAATGAGAATTAAATTATTTAAATTTTGGTAATCTTGTACCATGTAATTTTTACTAACATTTCTAGCAAAATGAACTTATGTCCAGTTTTTGCAGATTGTTACCAAGTGAAAATATTGACAGGCTTATTATAAAGTTAATAGACCTGAGAAAACGTGTTGATGTTAAAAAGGATTGCTTTGGGGATAATTAATTATAAATGGCTCGTTTTTATATTGGCAACTCAATACATCAATTTGGCGGCTGTCTCAAGAATCTTGGCTAAATAATTAATGCAATGCTGTTTGATAATGAAAATGTACAAGATGCCTTCACGGAACTCACTAAATTAGGTCCAATATGTCTATTCTTTTAAATAGTCTCTGTATACGACTACCCCTGGTTGGTATTCCCTCTGTCATTAAACGAAGTTCCGATATTGTGTAACACTCCGTTTCCAACTACTTGATTTTAAAGAACAATGTTACTGGAAAGCCATTGATTATACAAACCTGTTAAATAACTGATTATTAGCAAGACATTATACTGGCTTTCTAACGCTACCCACAAATGTCAACTCTGGGGAATGTAACATTTTTCACTTGACCTCCATACCATCTGTGCAAATTGGCCTGCTTTGTGCTTTTCACACCTGCTCTGCTTCAAAAGTTGATGGGCAGGCAAGGAAGATTTTTCAGGAACGAGAATATTTTCCAGATTGCTTTGAGATGCTTGTCAAAATAGTACTAAAACAAATCCAATTGCAGAAGAAAAGCATTGTGCTATTTTAACTTAGAGGTCATGTGGTAAAGTGCAGTGTTTTAAAAACTTTAGATCTGAGGAGCTGACCTCAGGAATCTGAAGGTTATACATGAGAATTTTTAAAATTTTGATAGCAATCTGAAAAAACATTTGGGATGGTAAAATAAGCACATGATGTAATTCTCCTTTCTACATAAAAGCTCATAGTTGTTCAAACACAAGGAAGATAATTTGCTAGAACTTGAACCTGCAAAATTCCTGAAATACTGGAAATAGATATTATTAAAGAAAAAATACTAGAAATTGCAGGAAAAATATATTGCCACAGAAGTTGCGGAAGAAAGGAGCAGGAGAAAGAAAGCCCTGGTGAACTCACAGGGAATTTATTTGTATTCTATCATGGAAACATGCAAGACTTTCAAATGCTATGGGTGTCTCCTTGACACATGCCTCATCCCCAACTCCAGGTGAACCAGACAATAATGAGTTAGCTGTCTACACACAGGAATAATAAATGGGGGACCTGAGGTGTAAATGAGAGGACAGGGATCCAAATGGGTGATGGTGTCTGAAAAGAACAAAAAGTATCAACAGTCAGAAGATAAGCCATGGAAGTGAACCACTAGGAGCATTTCATGGTTAGTATTCACCATCTTGAAACAGAGTAGAGTACAAGCCGGGCAACAGCTCCTGCCCCTATTCAAAGCAAGTTCTGTAAATACAGCAGCAGACAGCCTACAATAACATCAACTAAAATGATGAGCACATCACCAACTATGTGAGGAGCATTCACATATTGATAAAAGAAATTTTAAACAAGAACGTATACCTGAAGATGGAGAGTTAATTAAAAATAAGTAGAGAATTTATAGCCAGTAGAACTTTTAGAAAGAGCAGGAAGAATATGCCATTCATGCCAAAAAGCTGTTACATATAAAAAGAATAAATTAGAGTTTCAGACTTAAATCTATGCATTTTTATGTTCAAATGTCAAAATTGACATAGCTGAATAGCAAATTATTGAGCTGAAATGAAAGGAGTATGTAAAAAATATAAGATGCATGGAAGACATATATAGAAATTATGAAATGTATCTTACAGATGTTGCAGACAGAGAAAATGGAGACAATAAAAGGAAATCATTACTTAAAGAAGACAGCAAATAATTTGCCTATGACGAAGAAAGATTAAGTGCTAAATGGATAAATTAAAAAGCAAGCTAAACAAACAAACAAAAACCATATAAACAATCTCAGTTCTCTGTAGATCATAGTAAAATTTCAAAATATCAATGTAAAGAAAGTCTTTGAAGGTACCAAAGGGAGGGGGGATACTACCTGTAAAGGAGCAAGAGTCAGATTATTATCAGATATCTTAGCAGCCACATGGGAGGCAAAAATACTATTGAATAATATGTCCCATTGCTTAGAATCCAGAGCTCCATGTTTAGTTACGCTATCCTTCAAATATGTGGCTATTTTATTCTAATAATTATATTATTTCCATAATATAAAAAGCGATCTTTCAAGCCTAACCTAATTCCAATAGCAAACTAGATCAATTCAATACAAGAAATGTAGAGAAAAATCTCATTTATGCACATAAAGCCAGAAAGAAATGTAAAATTAACAATTTTGCTTAATTTCAGTAATACAGGAATGCTTCAATACTGGAAATAAATTCACCAGTATAATTTACTGTATTTACAAATTAAAGGAAAAATGTTATAATCTAAATACATAGTAAAAATAAACTGATAAAATTCAATTTGTTATGTATTGGAAAATCCTAGATAGTTAGAATAAAAGAGAAATTTCTTCTTTATTAAATGTAAAAAAAAAATCTAGTGGAAAACTAAAAACGTATGGTGAAGCATTAGACATATTGACAAAATCAGTAATAAAACACAAATAAATGCTGTCATAGCTACATTCCAAATTATGCTTGAGGATCAAACATGTTAACAGACAAGATAATTAACTAATAGGCAATATTAGAAAGAAAACAGTAAGTGTTAATTTCAGATAACATAGCAATCCAAGAGAATCTACTAAGAGTTTAATCAAATTAATAACAATGTTTAGGAAGATAACTAGATAGAGGATGAATACACAAAAAAAACCTAGTTTTCCTAAACCCTGGCAATAATTAATTAGAAAATATTATGGAAAATACTTATTTACAATGAAAGAAACTATTAAATAATCAGAAAGATTCAGTATGTTTTTGAGAGAGTTGCACTATCAAAAATATCAACAGGCTGAATTTTAAGATAGTCTCTGACTGTCTTAAAATGGTGCTTAGCATGCCCATATAGGGAGAGGGCTAAGAAAACTACTGATTTATGAAGGAGGATTTTTTTCTCTAATTCCCATTTCATATACGACCAAGAAAAATGATGAAAAAGAGGAAACTTCCTTAAAGGAGCTTTCAGAGGCTATTACAAACTATGGATAAGGAGTTATTGTCAAAAGGCAAAATCACATTTTAATTAAGGAACATTAACCACCCTTTGACTTAAGAGTCCTTATACCACCTGACCAGCAGGGTTTCAGAATTACAAGGGATGTGTGACAGTTCTGTGTTCCTCATTCACCCCTTTTCCAAATGAGAATGTTATTCTGTTCCTATACCACTAGAATCTGATATAAATAGTACTGTCCATCATTCAGATATTTGGACATTCAGTTTGACTCTGAAACTGGATGAGGGCTTAATGTTGTCTTCCTTTGGGGATGAATAAGTATATATTTTGCCTAGGGGAGGAAGAGTAGTAGTATCATATTTGGTGACCAGAGGATAAACTTTGGTAGTCTAAGGGAATGCTGATCACCAATTTTTTCAGATTTCTGCCTTAGAGGCACAAGGATGATTGTATTTCCTGGACCTCTTGTGGTTAAATTCTGCCATATGACTTGTTCTGACCCAGACAAAAAGACAATTTTAAGAATATCTTAACCTATGTTTCACTTGTAATTGGCCTGACAAATTAAATTGATGAGATCTGGCAGAATGTTAAAAAACACTGTATCTTTAATTAAATTGAATATTATTAAATATTAATAGGCAGTCTATGCAATAGAGCTAGTGATTGGGTGTTAGTGATTACGAATCAGAGAACAGGGTTATTGTATTTCCTTATGCCTCTATTTCTCATTTATAAAGTGGGAATAATAAAAGTGATGAGTTCATAGAGTTGTTTGGAAAAGTAAGAAAAATAATAAATGAAACATCTTTAGTATTGTGCTGGTACAGAATGAATTAATAATCAACATTTTTTTTTAGTTATTAGTTTTGTCTCTCAGATTTTCAAGTTAAAGTCAATCATTCATCCAGATGTCTTCAGTGTCTTATTGGTTATTAATCATATGATTGAACATTAATTAAAGAGAATTTATTTAACAAATATTTATTGAATGCATTTCATCTAACATAGGAGCTTTGTATTGTGAAAGGCAAATCATGATCCTTCAGGAAGTCATTCCTTATAATTTTGTAAGATAGACAGGTTTATACACAAATGACTATAATCTAAAGCAAACTATAACATTTTCTATCAGCAATCAATGTTAATGAATCATGACTTTTTATCATTCTATTCTTAATTATTCAAATATAGTATAATACTCAAAAATAATGAAAAATATTAGCAGATCATTGGAGAGCAAGATTAATTTTCATTGGCTTCATCAGAGAAGGTTCAATTTGAACAAGACATTTTATATGTCCCATGGGTTCAAAGATTATTATCAGTTAAGGAAAGAAAAAATGGACATTTCAAAAAAAGAGAGACAATGGAGCAAAGAAAATTAAAAAGCATAAGTCATGTTTGGGAAATGCCTTGAGGTGGGTGATTGGTATCATCATATATGTTGTGTGGGTAGAAGTATAGTAAGAAATAAAGACTATATTGGAAGGTTGGACTCAAATCATTGAGGGATTTTCACACATTCGTTAGGAATTCAAACTTTGTTTTCTATGCAGTAGAGAACTATTGAGTCTTTTGAGAAGAGGCCAGACATAATCATAGCTGTGTTTCAGGAATATTACTATAGTGTCTCACTATAGTGTGGGCAAGAGAAGGCAAGACAGCATTTGGAACAGAATTGTCTGAATGTCCTCCACACCAACATGAGGAATGGAGAGGGTAACAGAGAGGCTCTGAGCGGGCACCTGAAGCAACTCATACATATTATATTTTCAAATGAGAGATTGGTGAAATGAACTTAAGATAGTCACAAAGACTTTTATGGAAATCCAAGCTTAGCATCTTGACTGATCAAACAAAAGTCTGGAGAATATAAATAAAATGCTGCTGAGAGTTTGAACAGGTCAGATGCTGACATGGTGCTGCTGGGTTGGGTATTGGTGAGGCCAATTGATGATTTTTAAAAGTATGATCTTATTGGATTCATGGAGGTAAATTAAGTCATATAGGTCTTGAAGAATGAATGATAATGAAGAAACAGAAGGGATAGCTAACACAGCATGATAGCATAACTGATAGAAGGGCGTAGGGTCAAGAGTTCCAAGGGAGAAATTAGTTTTAGGAAAGAAGAAAGGTCCAGTGATTAGAATAAAATACGAAACAAAATGAGAAACTTTGAGAAGAGGGGATCTAAAATGAGAGGAAAAAACAAAGCGAAAGAAGAAATGATCTACTGAAAATGAGCAGGATCATAGAATTAGAGGCTAAGAGACAATAGAAATGATGGCAGTTTTACTTTCTAAAAAAACCAGAATATGAGGTATAATCAACCAAGAATAAAGTTTAACACATGATTTAAAACATTCTAAGCAAAACGGGCTATAGAAGACAGAAAGTTATATCTAACCCAGCCTCTACATTTTAAGGAAGACTTTGACAAATTTTGTGATGTTTGTGTTCACAAAATAACTGAGCTGGATAGTGGAGAGCTAGCTCTGGTTTCATAACTTGCTTAATAACACAAGAATTTCTTCTGATGAAAACAACCAGCAAAAATTATCTGCCTAGATGATTTTCTACAGCAGTATCTTCTCTTTAGTTATAATGTTGTAGCCCTTTCCCCTATACCTGTCTCAATCCAACATACTTTCTCCACAGCACAGCTTCTATTTACTGATTGACACTGGAATTCTTGGAACAATATTACACATAGTCACTTTAAAGTATTTGAACAAGTAGAGAGCTTTATATGGATAATATGCAATGATGATCACTTCAAACATTAATTCGTATTTTACATTAGATATGTTCTTATTTTTAACCCTGAGTGGTACCATATCATTTTAAGTCCCATAAAAACCAAAGAATAAAGTATCACACTGAAAACCTTTTAAGAGAATTGAGTATTCAAATATTTTTATATTCTCCATGCTGCTAAATTACACCAGGGCAGAAACACTAAACTCAGATGAAAGCCAAGCACAGCAATCTTAAAAAAAGTATATTTTCTGGAGCATAGACAGTAATTATAGCCTTCAATTACAAAGCAGTTTTCTGATAGAAATAAAAAGCACTTAAGAAAGAGTAGAGAGTGCTAGATTTTCACATACCAAAAATAATGAAGCCAAGTAAGTGTTCATTGTCAAAAAGAAAGATGTCAAGAAAGCGCATAAGTAAAATACCATAGGTGATTTCATGTGTCAACAGATGTTAAAAGAATTTTTGCTATGGACTAGCTACAATGCAGCTGATAGTATTTGAGAAGTATCTCTTTATATGTAGGAGTATAAAGCATCTAACTGCAAGTTACATATTTCTATGTCAGATTCACTTCAAGGGAGATCAATAAGTTTTGCTACAAAGGCCATTGTGAACCTGAGCAAGAAATATGTCAGCCTTGCCCAGGTTGGCAGAACATGGGCATTTCTTTTTGACAGCAATTAGCAGAAAAGAATTAGTCAGCACCAGTGAATGCGCAGATAAAAGCTGAAGAGGCTATTCTCTTTTAGCACATTCTATGGCAATTACCTTTCTGACTCAGGTCAGCTTTCCTTTGAGTCTGAAGAAGGCAAAATTTCAAGTTCAATGCCAATCCAAGAGTAAAGGTGTGAACTTTCTGACATAACTTCAAAACTCCCACATATAAAAAACCATTTCCCCAGTGAAGAAATCCGTAGTTGTGATTCCATTAGCTACTTATGAAGCACTGGAATCAGACACTCGGTAAGTAAGCTTCCCTAGAAATTTCTTAAAAGTGCAAACACTTGTGTAACCAGGCAAAGAAAAGATAGATTCCTAGCAAGATTCATTGCTTTCTTATGTTTTTAATTCTAAATAAAAGAAACAAAAATTAATTCATAAGAAACTCTCTTTTATTATTTGCAAAATAAAACATAAATTAAATGAATTATAAATTTGTCTTATAACAATGTGTTAAGAATTTACCACTTGCACAACAGACAAAACCACCATGAAAAACACACACACACACACACACACACACACACACACCTACCTAAAAGGAGTTGTATCAATGAGCTTAGGCTAAGTTATGTGTCAGTAACAAACAGAGCCAAAAACAAAGGTTGATTTCTCATTCATATTGTATGGCAGCCTAGTCTTTGTTCCATGTTATCTTCACTCCTGAATGATACAGATTTTTATTACAAATACATTTTCTGGTGGCAGTCTTCTTAGGTCTAAATCTCAGCTCTACCACTTCTTAGCTATATATATTTGTATGGGATAGTTTAATTCGTTTGATCAAACATATGTTTGCCCTAGAGGCAGGAGAGTGTGGTGGTGACCAAACAGATGTGGAGGGGGAATACTTAGTTTACAAGAGCTCACAAAAATTGCATGGAAAACATAATGCAAGGCAAATAATGATGGTTGTCATAATAATGACACCTGTTATGTGAGTTTGGGAAGAGTCTGGAAAGACTTCCTGAAGAAGCTGAAATTGACTATAGATCTAAAGGGAATAGTAACTCTTCAATAATTTAGAAAAGAACAAAAAAATGGAGGGCATAGATTGGTTCATAAGATCCTTGCAAATTATGTTAAAAGAATCTAGTGGTATCCTTAGGCTAATGGGGAGCAGTGAAGGGTTTTAAGTAGGAAAACGATATAAAGAGATATATTTTAATAAGATAACTCTTACAGTTAGTTGCAATTTTACTGAAGTAGCAAGATAACCAAGTTAGGAAGAATAGTTTGGAATCCCTTTCAGGAACCTGGGCAAAAATGTATGGCAAGAAGAAATTGAACTAGAGATACCTAATTTTACCTACAAATTAAAAAGTTAAGAAGACTCAGTAACTGAATGTGTATGATTATTGAGGAAGAAAAAGGTAGAGCGGTGGTTCTCAAAAAGCTGCATACTGGAATTGACACAGATGGCCTTAATAGTCCCCTCAGGTTGAGTAAACTTTAAACAGCGTTTTTCCTGAAGATGGGTCCCTGACCTCCTTTTCGTTACAGGCTTTATTTCAGAAAACTTTGAATTGAAATTATTTTTTTCTGTCTGTTTGAGATGCAAATCTTCTGCAACCCAGGAATGTCTTTCTTTTTTTTTTTTTTTTGGATGGAGTTTCGCTCTTGTTACCCAGGCTGGAGTGCAATGGTGCGATCTCGGCTCACCGCAACCTCCGCCTCCTGGGTTCAGGCAATTCTCCTGCCTCAGTCTTCTGAGTAGCTGGGATTACAGGCACGCGCCACCATGCCCAGCTAATTTTTTGTAGTTTTTTAGTAGAGACGGGGTTTCACCATGTTGACCAGGATGGTCTCGATCTCTTGACCTCGTGATCCACCCGCCTCGGCCTCCCAAAGTGCTGGGATTACAGGCTTGAGCCACCGCGCCCGGCCCAGGAATGTCTTTCTTAAGGACAGAGGAGCCATCCCTTTGAAATGTAATTATCAAGACAGACAGTTCCCCTCTCTGGTGTCTCTGCAGTAGGGCGGGAGCCTAACTTTAGTAAGCACCAATTAGCAAACAAAGAGGGCCTAGTCACACAGACCAATCTCTCCCCTAATGTCCGCTGGTACTTCTCCATCCACTAGTTCACCCCAGTGCTTAGTAATGCTCCTTGCCTTTTGTCTCAGCAAGTTGAGTTCAGTGTCTCTCTTCTATTGCGATACAATCCCTCCCTAACTGCAACAGCCTTAAACAAAGTCTTCCTTGTTTTTTTTTACTGGGTTCATTTCAATGTTTCTTTTGCAGAATCACTTGGGAGCTTTACAAATGTCTCATGTCTTGTACACCACACTAGATCCTAACTTAATTGGTATTAGATACAGGTAAGGCAGTGGAAGTTTTGAAAACTCCAGTAGTGATTTAAGCATGTAGCCAGGGCTAAGGACTGAAAAAAAAATTTCTGAGAGTTATTGTTTGAGGGACTGTAACAGAAATAAAAAATATGAGAGGAACGATGAAGCATCACATGTGGAAAGTGAGGGGGCATGGTTGATTATCTAACTGGGATCTATTCTCTTCTCCCTATAAAACCTGCATTGTGTAAAGGTATTCCTTTCTTCCCCACACAACCCATGCGACAGTTTAGATGACTTCAACCCATTACCAAACTTAGGAAGTAGCTTCTGATTAGTGTAAACCAATCTTGGTAATTATATTTCTTCCACTGGAAAGCGTATGTGATCTAACATTTAACCAATAAGATTTAAGCAGAGTCCTGCTTATTCTTTCTGAAAAGGAAGCTTTCTTGTCCTAAAGAACCTCAGTCTAAAATGCTTTCTTGCTTTCTTGAGAACAAGAAAAGCCAGTTCTCTTTTCCTCCTGTAAATAAACAGCGAAGCCTATGGACCTAATTAATATGGACAGCCATTTTATAAACATTCATTCAATTAATATAGAGCACTTATTATTTCCTAATGACGGTGTACTTGGGAGTAAATTAAGAAGTCTTGCCTTTGTGGAGACTGACATTAAAGGAGTAAGAAAATAATCAGTCAACATAATAAATTGATAAACTATGTAATGAATCTGAAGGTGACAAGTACCATGTAAAATAAAAGGAGAGGAGAGTAGGGATTGAGAGTGCCCAGGGATAGGTTGCTCAATTAAATTAAGTGGTCAGAATAAGGCTGTGAGATTTGTGCAAAGGCTTGAAGAACATGATGGAATTGGGCAAGTGGATATGTGACGTGAGGGAAGAGTGTGCTATGCGCAGGAGACAGATAGAGCAAAAGCCCTAAGCAACAGCTTGGCATGAAGATGATTGAACCAGGAACAGAGAGTGGGGTAGAGGCAGCAGAGGGAGACGAGGTGAGAGAGTCAAGGGGGTGGCAGAAAATCACGAAGATGTTGTATCCATCGTACATACTGTGGCTTTATTTTAGTTGCCAGATCTTGATTTAGGATTCAGTTGGGGACTGCAGCCCGCACGGGAAGGAGAAAAATAGCAACAACAAAAATAATGCCAAAAAAGGACTGGGGTCTTTGATGGAAGACTGAGCTGCTAGAGAACCAAGTTTGAAGTCTGGCTTCCTTCTGGATTTCCTGTTTAATGAAATAATGAATTTCCTCGTTGTTTAAGCCAGAGTTAAATTTCTGTTGCTTGAAATTGAACCTAGCCTAACTAGAAAACACTTTAGCTTTAATTTGAGAAAAAAAAAAGGTTCTTACCAATAACTATTTAACAAAGAGAAACAAAATGAAATATCCCAAATCACTTGAAGAAAAACTATGTTAAACATAACAAAGGACTATTTGATTAACAGAAGCTGGTACAAGAATGTGTTGATTTTCATCCATGAAAAATAATATTATTTTATTTTTCAATAAACTTTGTTCACTTGCTCAGAGAAAGAATGTAGAGTCATAGGGTAAGTTGTGGTGCCTTTGCTAATTACGTTAACCTAAAATCTTAGTTACTGAGATTAGTAGAGGGGATGACACCAGCTGAAAAATATATGATCTTCTGATACTGAAAATGAAAATGATGTAGATTTTTTCTGAGCTTTTTTTGAGATGGAGTTTTGCTCTGTCACCAGGCTAGAGTGCCAGCTCACTGCAACCTCTGCCTCCCAGATTCAAGCAATTTCTCCTGCCAAGCGATTTCTCCTGCCTCATCCTCCTGAGTAGCTGTGACTACAGGTATGCATCACCATGCCCAGCTAATTTTATTTTATTTTTTTGAGACAGTCTTGCTCTGTCGCCAGGTGCCAGGCTGGAGTGCAGTGGTGCAATCTCAGCTCACTGCAATCTCCACCTCTTGGGTTCAATCAATTCTCCTGTCTCAGCCTCCCAAGTAGCTGGGACTACACACACATGCCACCAAGCCCCGCTAATTTTTATATTTTTTAGTAGAGACAGAGTTTCATCATGTTGGCCAGGATGGTCTCGATCTCTTGACCTCATGATCTGCCCACCTTGGCCTCCCAAAGTACTGGGATTACAGGCATCAACCACCATGCCTGGCCGCCCAGCTAATTTTTAAAAATAATTTTAGTAGAGACGGTTTTAGTAGAGACAGGGTTTCACCAGGTTGGCCAGGATGGTCTTGATCTCTTGACCTCATGATCCACCTGCCTCAGCCTCCCAAAGTGCTGGGATTACAGGTGTGAGCCACTGTGCCTGGCTGGCAATTCTTAAAATAGGATAGATTTCTCTTTGTAATGATAACTCTTTTATAAGTTATTTCAACAAATATTTGCTGAGTACTCAAAAGCAGAGGCTCACTTGAGGGATTAAATGATAGAGTGAAAGTCAATATATGCTGCTTATCAATTTTAGAGATATTATTTCATTAATCTTTCATGAATATATTCAAACAAAATATATTCATATTCTATTATGTAGCTGAGTTGTTTGATTGTGGATGACAAAAAGAAGGCAGGAAGGTGAAGTCAAGGAAAAACCTCTCTACAGATTTGTCATTAGTATGTTTACTACGTGGTTAGATGAGATGATGCATATAAAGCATTCAATATCAGAGTTTAATGAAAAGTTGTTATTAGAAGTGTTGATCATTCTTAATGTGCCCTCATGGCATATAATAAGTAATGTCACCATTTCTCTAGAATTCTGGCATATGTATCAGAGAATTTAGAACTTTCTAGGAATTAGAAAATACACTCCACTATTTCAGAGGATTTCTAGTGGGATAATTAACTCATAACACCTGGTATTGCTGAAAAAAAGTTTGCGATTAGTCCAGATTTGTCATTAGGACAAATTTAGGCCTAGCACCATAGCTTTGAGAACTTAGGCAAGTCCCTTATTCTGAAACTGAATTTTCCTTATTTTTTTTTTAAGGACATAAATATTTCATGAAAAACAGTATGGAAATTTTTCAAATAATTAAAAATAAAACTGCCATTTGACCTGGCAATTCTACCACTGGGTATTTATCCAAAGGAAATCAATTTATCAAAAAGACATGTGCACTTATATGTTTATTGCCACACTATTCCCATTAGCAAAGTCATAGACTCAGCCTAAGTGTCCATCAATAGTTGACTGGATAAAGAAAATGTAACATATTTATATATATGTAATACTATATATGTAGTGTATATCTATATAATACTGTATATTATATGGCTGTATATTCCATATATATATATATAAAATGGCTAATAATATAGAAACATATATATAAATTTTATACACACACACACACACACACACACACACACACACACACACACACACAGAATACTATGCAGCCCTAAAAGAAATGAAATGATGTCTTTCACAGCAATCTGAATGGAGCTGGAGGCCATTATCCTAAGTGAAATAACTCAGAAAGTCAAACACCACATATTCTCAAATACAACTGGAAACTAAACAGTGGGTATGTAATCAGGGGACAGGAGCAGGGCTGTGGAGGTGTTCCAATGACGCTCACTGTTCCCGGATCGGATGTGTTTTCCCAGGTACTTGGGCCTCACTCACCCAAGAATGGGGAGGAGGACCCTGGCAGCATGGTCATATCATTGAAGTAAATATCGGACCCAAAGAGTTTTGCAGAAAAGTGATTTATTAGGCAGAGAGAGAGAAAGAGAAATAGGGAGAGAGAGAGAGAGAGAACTGTCATGGGAGGGGATCCAGAGCTGGAGTCCACACAGGTAAAGAGAGAGAGGAGAGAGAGAAGAGAGAGAAGGCACCCATGCTGCTCTAGGAGGAAAATCCATATAGGTAAAGGAGTAGGGGGAATTTAACCCCTGACTTACTCCCATCCCATTAGAGTTCTCATCCAGTGAGAGGACCTTTTCGAAACTTCCTCTGGAGTGATTGATCTTCAACTCTGATGCTAGATTGGCTGCCTGGCTGGCAATAGAGCCCCTCCTTCCAAGGCTTTTGGTTGGCTTCCTAAACAAAGGAAGCTCACCTGGGCTGTCTACCTTTCCCACACAGGGAAAGTTAGAGAAGGAACTCTAGGCTCCTGGATGGGGAGGTGGGTGGAGGTATGGCACTGGGAAGTTCTTGCCTTTGAAACCACGCCCCTTGTGGACCCAGGAAGAGAAGTTAACATAGTCCCTCAGGTATATATGGGCATGAAGATGGAAATAATAGGCTCCAAAAATGGGAGAAAGGGAGGATGATGAGGGTTCAAAAAACTACCTTAATAGCGACTATGTTCGCTATTTGGGTAATAGGTTCGCTAGAAGCCTAAGCCTCACCATTATTTAATATTCCCATGTAACAGACTTACACATGTACCCCAGGAACCTAAAATTTAGAAATACCTTTCCCAGCCTCTGGTAACTATTCTTCCACTCTGTATGTCCATGAGTTCAATTGTTTTGATTTTTAGATCTCACGTATAACTGAGAACTGATCCCACAAATAACTGATGTGATATTTGTTTTTCTATATTTGGCTTATTTCACTTAACATAATGATCTCCAGTTCCATCTACACTGTTGCAAATGATTGACCTAATTTGTTTTAATGGTTGAATAGTACTACACTGTAAAGAAATAGGTAGGAAAAAGTATTTCATAGGATTCTTTTAAGTGAGATGACATTATTAAAGGTACTATGTTAAGTTGGAAGTGAGCATTATATAGATGAGGTGTTATTTAGAGTGGCATATATTTTCTTTTCCCTTGTCTAATTAGTTTGTTAAGAATTCTCAACTAATATCTAGTTCAAACTGTGATGTTGGCTGCTTGCATGGTGAAGATGGAGTACTCTTTTCAAGGCTTACCTCCTTTAGAGGATGAAGCCACGTTGAGATCAGGAGTGAGACAGTGACATTTTATGATGGGAGCTAGCGCTATATTGCTGCTAGAAGATGGCTTTGGTCTTCTCTAGTTCTTTCTGGCTCTTTGTGATACTGGTGACCTTTGCAGTTATGTGTATGGTTGTTTAGGGTAGTGTTCAAATTGACCTGGTGCTCTTGATGAAAGAAGAGCTTCTCAGAGAATTTATGTTAGCCTTTAGTCTTGACTGCAACACCAAGTCCTTACAGGGTATGAGATCTTCTCACATGCTCTGTCATCTATGTTACAGCTCTATGATTTCATTTCTCCTTCTAATCCCCTTTCCCCTATATGTGAAACCACATGAATTGGCTTTGTATCCTCTTCAAGGGCTATAGAAAAGCGGGATAGAGGTTCCCTATTCTTCCCCAACCACCTCTAGCCCCTGTCGAATTCTGTACACAGCCCTTTGTAATTCTGGCTCTGGGGCTTTTCCAACAAGTTGCTTACCTCAGGAATCTCCAGATGAGGAGCAAATATCAGTCTTTGTGTTTGGAGAAAAGCTCCATGCTTTCTCGAACACTTTAAACTCTTCCACAGCATCCCCACATAGGAGGCAGCACATACTGAGGTTGCTGAATAGCAAAAGCCTCCAAGGTCTCCTTCCCATGTGTACCTCCAGTGTCTTCAGTTTATTCTTGCGAAGTCTCATCTCTCCTCACATTCTTGGAGATAAATGGCACTCAAGACCGTAGGGTTTGTTCTGTTATTTTTCAATGTGTTTTATGGGAAAACATCTGGAGTTTGGGGACAATAGCTAACTCTGGTATAACCACCACTCTGGTATAACCAAATAATAAAAAAAAAGTTGCTCTGTTATTTAGTAGTTACCATGCAGAACTTTTTAAATAAAATAAAATTATATTCATATAATGTGTAGCATAGAGCAAGGACTCAATAAGGTATTGCTAATTGTTGAAAGTACTGTATCAATCAGCATTCTCCAGAGAGGCAGACAGAAAGAGAGAGAGATTTTAAATAAAGAACTGGTTCATATCCCACATGATTGTGGGGTCTGGCAAGTCTAAAACATATAGGGCAGGTTGACAGAAAGTCTAAAAATTCAGGAAAATATTGATGTTACCATCTTGAGTCTGATATTCACAGATACCCGACCAGGAGACTACAAACTCAGTCAGGATTTCTACATAATAGTCTGGAGGGAGAATTTCTTCTTCTCCAGGAAACCTCAGTGTTTGTTCTTAAAGCTTTCAGCTGATCGGATAAAGCCCTTTACATTATGGAGGGTAACATGCTTTACTTAAAATCAATTGATTGTAAATAGTAATAACATCTACAAAATATCTTCACAGTAATATCTAGACTTGTATCTGGCCAAACAACTGAGCACTGTAGCCTAAGTTGATGCAGAAAATGAACAACTATACGTACTGTATAATTCATAATATGCATCATAGATCTTAATTAATTTTACACTTAAGGCATCTAGTTTTGCTCCATATAGTTTTCACAGCAACTATAAGGAGCAGAACTTCATCCCTTTCTTCACTATTGTGCATATGAGGAGCTTGATAAGACAGTAAATGCCTGAAATCACACAAGCAAATAATGACAAAGTGGCATTTGAACCCAGGTCTTCTGACTTCAGAGCCCAAATTTTTTCCCTGGTCATCAGTGCGTGTCAATAAATATTTCATGATTTACTTCTTGATGACCAATTTATACAAGAGCACAATAAAAATATAAAATTAAAAATAAATAAAATGGTTAAGCTAGTAGAAAACCTATTACTACTGAGAAGAAAGGGAGAAAAAAAGTCCATTGACTAGGGGAGTACTTGTTTTAGCTTAAATTTCTGGAGATAAAATTTGAAGTTGAACAGACTTATATAAAATGTCGAAAGTTGAAAGATGTTTTTCTGGGCCAAGCACGGTGTCTCACGTCTATAATTTCAGCACTTTGGGAGGCTGAGGCAAGTGAATCGCTTGAGGTCAAAAGTTTGAGACCAGCCCAGTCAACGTGGTGAAGCCCTGTCTCTGCTAAAAATACAAAAATTAGCTGGGCATGGTGGTGGGCACCTGTAATCCCAACTACCCGAGAGAAAATCACTTGAACCTGGGAGGTGGAGGTTGCATGCAGTGAGCTGAGATTGCACCACTGCACTCCAGCCTGGCAGTCAAGGCGAGGCCCCATCTCAAAACCAAAAACAAAACAAAACCAAAAACAGTAATTATAAATAAAAAGGAGAATGCACTCTCAAAAGATGTTTCCCCTGGCTCAATCAAATAGAAGTTACTAACATATTAATTTCTCAGTACATAGAAAATCTAAACTTCAACAACTAAGTTTGCTTCTCCTGAGGAAATGTCTTATTGATATTTATTTTCTCTTTTCCCCTCACCAAATCCTTATTATTAGAAGGCGTCAAATATAAAAAATTTGACTTTTTAAAAATTTTAGATGAATGCTTGCCCCACCCTTACTGCTTCCGATTCAGTTGTTGAAATCTGTAAGAGTTTCAGATTGTGTTGTCCTCTGTGCTTGGAGCTTGTCAGGAGGAAGCAGAGCTGCTGACACGGGCCTGTTAATTAGAGTGGTAACAAGGCAGGTGTGCCAACAAGACATCAGCTGGCGAAGATGGCTAATCATGTGCACACTGTTACTCCACAAGAATGAAAAAGCCCGTACAAGAGAGCATCAATCATTGTGATTGTCTCATGTTCCAAAAACTGGCAACAAATGACCTGTTAGGCAGACTTCCAGATTCTGGCCTCCTCAGCTGTCCCTAGATCACTGCTTATTTTAAGGAGAAAGAAAATGTCCCCAGTTGCTCATTTTTAAAAGGAAACCACCAGTGCTGTATGTTTCAGGTGATTGTTTCAGTACCTTCACAAATGAATCTCTTGACATTCTTGGTGGGAAAACAAGAACAAGTTGAACACAAAAAATGAGCAATGCATAAGGGCTAGTAAGGACTAACAGATCTAGTGGTTCAAATGCTGTAATGAGATCACTTGATGCTCTACGCTAAGTCTTCAACATACAGTCAGTTCCATTTCAACTCTTTCAAGACTTTCTTAACAACAACTTAGGCGATTTTGTATAGTGAGTTTTGCCCACTTTGATTCACAAAGAAATTGGTTTCTTTCATTTAGAAAAGTGTTAGAGACATAAAATGTTTAAGATACCAAGAATTTCTGGCTAAATAAACGAAATGCTAACACATTTCTCAAGATCTTTGTTAAACTAGAATCTTCTTTTTCTAGAAAACGCTTTTACACTGCTGGTGGGAATGTAAACTAGTAGAAACAGTATGGAGATTCCTTAAAGAACTAAAAGTAGAACTACTAATCCAGCAATCCTGCCACTGGGTATCTACCCAGAGGAAAAGAAGTCTTTATATGAAAAAGACACGTACATGTTAATAGCAGCGCAATTTACAATTGCAAAAATATGGAATCAGTGTACATGCCCATCAATCAAAGAATGGATAAACAAAATATGACATATATATATACCTGCTCCTGTAGCCTTCATGGGCACACACACACACACACACACACACACACACACACACACACAAATGGAATACTACTCAGACATAAAAAGGAATGACTTATAGCAACCTGGATGGAGTTGGAGACCATTATTCTAAGTGGAGTAACCCAGAAATGGAAAACCAAACATTGAATGTTTTCACTTATAAGCGGGAGCTAAGCTATGATGATGCAAAGACATAAGAATGATATACTGAACTCTGAGGACTTGGGGACAAAGGTGAGAGGTGGTTGAGGGAGAAAAGACTACACATTGGGTGCAGTGTAAACTGTTCAGGTGATGAGTACACCAAAATCTCAGAAATCACCACTAAAGAACTTATCCATGTAACCAAACACCACCTGTTCCCCTAAAACGATTGAAATAGTAATAATAGAATCTTCTTTTTAAATTTCTTTTTCATTTATTTATTTTTTATTTTTCAGCTAAGACAGCAAAAGATGTGATTTGTTGTATACTTATTACACTTGGCCATAACTGAACACAGAAACAGTTCAGAACATCACAGGTCCAGGGTAAAGGACTACCAGGGACTCTTTGGGTATGAGCAAGGTGAGTCTCAGAGATGGTCTCAGCAACCAGATGGCAATGGAAATTCTAGATCCATGGAGAGATAAGTTTTAGCAAGTAGCATGGAGTCTATCAACTTGTAATAACATCTCTAGCCTCCGGCATTCCATGTTTCTGCTCCTGTGCTCTTCATGTGCACACAAGTGAAGCAGTTTACTGGACCTCTGCCTCACTTGTCTTTTTTTGCACTTCTTCCTTCCATGTATTTGCTTCTCCCTCCAGTTGGCTCTCATAGCACAGATGTTTCCAAGAAGGCCAAGAGCTGGAATATTCTTGTGTCAAATTACCTTTCATATACAATTGGAGGCTCACACCTGTAATCCCAGCACTTTGGGAAGCCAAGGTTGGTGGATCACTTGCGGTCAGGTGTTTGGGACCAGCCTGGCCCACATGGTGAAACCTCATCTCTACTAAATATATGTATATATATTAGCCAGATGTGGTGGCACACTTCTGTAGTCCCAGCTATTCAGCAGTCTGAGGCAGGAGAGTAGCTTGAACATGGGAGGCAGAAGTTACAGGGAGCTGTAATCACCTCACTGTCCTCCAGCCTGGGTGACAGAGTGAGACTCCATCTCAACAATTTTGTGTGTGTAAAAATATATATATATATATATATATATACATGCACATACACACACACACACACAAAATTGGAGCCTCATAGAGATCCTTATAAAAAGAATTTGTCACCAGAGATGTGGCATTATGTCAAATACAGTTGACTCTAGTCAAGTGTATTGACTAGTCAGTTGATAGTGTATATGAAACTCTAGGTTTTAATATCAGATCTGCTATAGGTTATGTGTAATCCTTATTGATGTTATCAGTCAAGGAGGTCAGTTTTCTCATTTGTAAAGTGAGAAGATCCCCTAGCTCTCTAGAATTATCTGATAAAGTGTATTTAAGTTGAAACAGCACATAACACAAATTCTCTGCAATAATTTTAACACATAGTCCTACATAAACTTTTTTTTTTGCTATTTTTCAAGCCATTGAGGCATTAACGATTGTTTTTTAACAACAGAGATAGTAGAGCTACCGAGATACTGTAATTTGTTAATTTGCTTCTTTCATAAATGAATTAAAGTCTTGAAAAGACTTTAATGACTTTGATATTATACAGAACTAGTATTTGGTCCCAGCTTTCTCACATATTAGCCATGGGATCTTTAGCAAATTATTAGCAGTTAAGATCTTTAGTTTTATAACTTTTTAAAGTGGTAGTTAACCAGTTTTATAGGATTGCTGTGATAATTATATAAGGTCTTGAATTGAAAGCATAAAAAGTAAGCATAATTATTATCCATCATCTCTTTTCATTATCCTTCACATCTACAAGTTTTTCCTAAACTACCTCTGTAAAAGCTTGAATTCACTTTATGTATTAGGTAGGCAATTTAACTTTCATGACAGTCCTGAGCTCATGCAAACTGCCTGTTGATAACAGCTTGCATTGTGTGGTTGGTCTGAGTATTTTCACTAATCCGGTCTGCTCCAGCACCAATGTAATAAAACTCATCTACTTAGTTTTTAATTTTAGATATATTTTTCTTGATAGAATATCTATTTGGTTTTTACATAGATTCAAATTTTGTAGAGAGATGTTCTATTGTTTTATCCCCCTTTTTTTTCTATCCCTTTGCAGTGTACATATATATTTTATTTTAATATCAACTTTTATTGAAGTATAATGTACATGTGAAAACTCATATGTGTAACTTGATGAATTTTAAAAAATTAATTAGCACCCAAGTCAAGAATCAGAACATTATCAGAATCTCAGAAACTCCTTTTTACCTGTTTCAGGTCATTGTCCTCCAAGACTAACCTCTAATACCATAGTCTTTTTGGCCAATATTTTACATTTTTGACCTGAAAGAAGCAATATTATATGGTTCATCCTAATAATGACCAAACCCTATATATTGGCTCTGCATATGTCTCAGAAGGGCTTAACTTGCTCACAACAATCTTCTAAGTATGTTTCAGGTTAAAAATGATATGTAAAAAATCTTCCTAAAATGGGATTCATATAGTCAGATTATTTCTTTTTGAAAGACTGAGGTTTATTATTGAAAATGAGGACATCATTCTCCTCTTTGAAGACTGTGAGATCTAATCAAGTCTTGGTTGACTGATGAAGTTCCTCTTCTTTGCATGTTGTGGGAGAGGATATCATTCTATTCTTGGAAGGGTGTAAGATTTAATCAAGTCTTGGCTGACTAATGAGGCTCCTCTTTGTATGTTGTGGGAACTACCCAGTTTAGGAGGACATCCACTTATTTTCTCTAAAATCTATATAAGTCATAATCCCAGTCTGAGAAATCTTTTCCTTTGATCTTATTAAGAAAAATAGATTGAGACACCCTAGACCTCAAAATAAGCATTCTGGTTCCACTTGGGTAAAACATGATTGCAGCCATGTGCAAGAGGGATTTCAATAACTTAGTGACTCATGGTCCACTGCACCTTGGAGTCTTGCTGGAGGCATTGAAATATTTATAATTAGTCACCATATTTAGAACTGAGGAATCTTTATATTTCCGTCACATGTGGTAGGTTATTAATAGTTGTATAGATTCAAAATTATTGATTTTAGACTAGTAATTTTATTTTAAAGAGGCAAATAGGGAATTAATATCCTTTGAGTAATTTCAGTTGAACTGTCAGTGGAGCTGAACTTGTTATCCTGAGGGGAAATTTGGTCTCTGGTTCTTCTGAATTGCCTGGTTCATTTGTTTCTTCAGCAATGTTGTCAGCTTTTCCTTAAGGACTGGTTTATGTGTCAAGGGCTTCACTAGGAATAGAATAGGGAAATCTTGCACAGGGCCCTGGAAGAGCCAGTACAGGGAAGTGGAGAGGAAATGTATGCAATCCCAGGGCTTAATGAATAGGCTGTCTCTATGTACATCTCCTTTGTTCATGAGTTTCCTGTTGCCGTTTTAACATAAAAAATTAGAGTCAAGGCTGTAATAATTTTCAAAAGTGAGCTACAAGAGTATAGTAACATCAGGAATAAGAAGTGAGTTCAGAGTCTGGTGGCAAAGAGAACAACATGGAGATAACTGATGAACAGCATGATTAGCAGGTGCCCTGCACAGCTGTATTGTCAGCATTGGAGTTCTCAGCAGGGGAGTCCCAAAGTGTTGGAAATTGAGTCTCCTGATCAAATGACCACAGCAAGAAAATCATAGAGAAAGAACCCTTTGGGAAGTGCCTCTGGACTCCACTTGAACTGTTCATGCTTGATGGAGATATTTTAATCAAGCTTAAGCAGATACAGCTGGGTTCTCTAGTCTACCAGCGACACAATCACTATGTACCACCCCCTCAAAAAAAATTGCCAATGATTTCTTCGATTAGTCCGTGGTCTATCTGTATAGTAACTCCTTCATGTTAAGAGTAGCTAGTTGAGGGTTTATTATTTTGTAAATCAATGTATGTCATTAATACAGTTTTTAAAAAATACATCCCATAGATGAGAAAATCTATTTACTTTTAAAAATATTATTTCTAGTTTTATATTCTAAAATATACAGACAACCGTGCCCTTTTCTAGGAATAACATCAAGTGACCATAACCTTAGGAAATAAACACATTTTACATGGTAAATAATTCAACTACTTGGCTTCATTTTTATCCAGGACTATCCTCAAGCCTTTCCATTGCAAAGCAAATTTAAGTTTATTTCTCCAGTAAAAAAAAAAAAAAGAGAACTTTTGTTCATCATAGTAACCACTATCTTTTATATACAGAGTGAGAAAAATCTGAGGCAGGAGAAAACATTATTTGAAGATACTAAGCATCCATTTATTATTTTATTTACAGCAATAGAGAAGTTTTGTTTGCTTGATTTCTTAGTGCAGACTAGTGGCTGCTAAGGAGACAAACTAACCAATTAAGAAAGTGGTCTGAACATCTGCAGCAAATCTACTCCGGTCTCAGGTCAATTTATTAAAATGTAGCTCTTTTCTACTTTATTACATATACCTTTGTGCTCTTGGATTATTGGATTATTCTTGGATTATTGCCTAAATTAAACTCATAAATCTTAGAATATTTCCTATTTTACCTATTCAAAGCCATTTCTCTATCAGTTATCATTGTGGTTCATATGAATATCGTAGGGCCACTGCAACAATGTACCACCAAGTGGGTGGCTTACAACAAAAGAATTAATTGTCTCACAATTTTGGAAGCAGAATTCTGAAATCAAAGGTGTGGGTGGCCACACTTTCTGCTAAGGCTTTAAAGGAAGATCTTCCTCGACTAGCCTTGCCTCTGGCAGCTCTGTGCACTCTTTGGCTTATTATTGGGTAAGTCCTATCTTTGCTTCCATTTTCACATGGGCTTTGCCTCTCTGTCTGTGTCTTCTCTTCTTCTGTCTTTTCCAAGGGCATGTGTCAGGATTTGGGGCTACTCAAATAATCCAGGATGATCTCATCAGAAGATCCTAAATTAAATTAGATTTGCAAAGAACACTTTTTCCGAATAAGATAATATTCACAGGGAATGGGTGTTACCATGTAGACATACGTTTCTTGGGGCCACCATTCAACCCACTTTGTGGTACAATGACTGGGAATATTTAGTGTTACCTGAGAGGAGTATAGAGAAAAGGAAAGGAGGCTAAGGACATTTAAGAAGAATATAACAGAACTGATTAGGCAGCACAGCTTCCAACGAGGAAACATTATCTAGGAGACCAGTGGCATTTATAAGGAATCTAGGATATGCATAGCTATGTATTAGGTACTATACATTTAGGAGGTCAGCATAGTTCTCAGAATGCCATTATTTACTCAAAATATGACCTTCTCTGTACTTTATTCTTTTGTGTCTCAGTTTTCCTCTTTTGCAATTATGAATGTCAATAATTTTCTTCTGAGAAAACTATAAACATTAAATAAACTAGTGAGTAACCATGTGAGCTCAAATTTATCCCATCTTCATGTAAAGGTCTACTTTGCAGAAATACACTAAAGGTCTGAGAGTCCTTTCAGTCATTTTATAGAAATAATTGCAGTCAAAATGATTAATCCCTGACTTTTCAGTCAACAACTTTAATATTCCAATCTAAATCATCTTGAAGATAAATTATCCATAGTTATATTAATTATAACACAATTTCTTGAGAGTGCAAATCAAGTGCTTCATAATATCATTCAGGTCATTAATGTTAAAGTGTACACAATAAAAAATTTCATGGAAATGCAGCACGTTCTAGCTGATCTTGTTTTAAAGAGCAAATAAGACGTCAGTACTAGAGAAATGTATTTATATAATATCCACTAGAAAAAGAAAGTTAATGGCAAATAATAGAAAGAACAAGTACATTATAGAACCTATGTATGTATGGATGTATTTGTTAAAATCATTTTGAAAAGCTGATTAATGCTTGCTTCACTTCTCTCCTAGGGCTATTGTGTCTAAGGAAATAAAGCATGAAAAAGACATGTGTTCAATAAGATAAGGCCAAATATGGAGGATTTATACCATTTTTATTATTACTGGAAAAATCACTTGCATTTCCATGAATATTCAATGTTAAAGGAATTTTTTTTTAATTCATTACAGCTCCTGGAGAAAGAATTATATGGGTAGATTTGTTTCTATGTGTGTTTCTTAACATTTTCCCTGTTATCCAACATTTGCACACATAGACCCACACATACATAATTTCCATGATGATTTTAAGATAATGTCTGTGACAGTTATTCATGGAGTAAAAACAAGAAAGAGTGGGGAGTACATTATCAGTGGAAAGAGGCAGTAATGGAGTTAATTGCTATGGGATAAAAACACTGAGAGCATTAAGTAAATGTCATTTGTTAGTCAACCAAAATTGGTGGCAATAGATATTTGGCTTAGAGAAATATATAAGAAAGCATAGTCAATTTTGGAGACTTTTAGAGAATTTTATATATATATATATATATATATTTATAATAAAATTATTAAATGTAATAATTATATATAATATACAATTCTATATTATGTATTATATAACATATATTTGATTATTATATAATACTTATATATTGATATATAATGTAATATTTATATATTATTTGTATTACATATAATATATAAATATTAAAACAATAATTGCATATATAAGTGACATATATACATATATATATGGTTAATTCAAATGCTGAATCAACCTGGGACAGATCCCAACAGATTTTTAATATCCGTATTTTGAAAATACAAATAAGCATTACTACAAAAATAGCAAGCTAAAAAATAAAAACAGCAAGTCATCCTGAGCATCATCACTTTAGCAAAAAGAACCACTGTGATTTAATTTTACTTTTTCATTTCTATAATTTTATAAGATTAGGCACCATTTTTTACTACACAGTTATTTCATTTAACACTATAGTATGTTCAAGTTTCTGTTTAGCTGAAGGCTTTTTCTTAACACTTTAAAAGCATCATAGTATTTAGAGTTGATAATGTACAATTGAACTGACTACATTTGAATATAGTTTCCAGTTCATTGATCAATTAATCATAAATCAATGTATTAGTTAGAAAGAAAACTTTAGAAGCCAAAATCCCTAAAATTATTTTTTTTAACTTAGCACTGAGGCTATTTACAGCTACTGTGCTCCTTTGTGATGCAGTTTTTGTCTTGAACACATTAAATATTCATTTACCATTTGTTTATTCAATACGTTTTTGAGACTCTACTGAAGGTATTGTTAACTAGAGAAACAATGATGAAAAAACTAAAAGCCCATGGCAATCAAGGATAAAATTTTCCAGTAAGCAGAGAGAATATAATAGTAAACAGACAGTATTGTAATTTTGAATAGACCTAAGAGTTTTGAAGAAAATAAATATGAACATATGAATAAGAGTAATAGAATGATAGGGATGAACTTTAGATGAAGTATTGCTAAGGAGGCCCTTGAGCTGTTTCTTCTTCTAGGAGTACTCTACCTCCCGCATCTACCTTCTCCATTTAAAAATGATATATAATTACCTGTTTTTGTACCCTTAGACTGTGCAGAAGAATAGAAGGTAATAAATAGCCCAAGCAGGACTATTCAGTCACAATTTAGAATTGAATCAATGTTGATGACTATAGTTCCTTGGAAATATATTTTTAAAATAAGAAGCCAGTAATCCCAGAATACCAATGGTGTCTAAGAGAAAAGTTTCTCTACTTTTTAATCTCTTATATTTTGTTAGAAGCTGTTCCCTCAGAGCCGCCAGCTACAGATAGGATGAGTGGTGAATGACTTAGTCTTTGAATATATCATGCCATTATCAAAGCACCACGCCTGTCTAAAATTGCCTGAGGTATAGGGTAAGCAGTAGCTCTTCTTCACATTTAAGTGATGAGATTATTAAGGAGTACCATATCTAAATGGATCTTAGCGTCAACTGGAATTAAGTATTCCAGTCTTTTATTTCTTGTAATAAGTGCCTATTCCCATCATGACTTTTAAAATCAAAGTATTTCATTCTGTATCTTGATAATATCACTACTGTAAAATTAAATTGCATTTGATTTTTAGCTCCCTGAGATCAGCCTTCAGTTTGCATCCTACAACCTGGTACTATCATTTAATTTTAATGCCATTGTGAACTCCAGGTTGTTTTAATATATGTCTTTTTCTTTTTCTTTTAAGTCAACAATCTAACCTTTATTCAGAAGGGAAAATAAAAATAGATGAAATAGATTAAAACTAACAATGGTTTGTTATTTTCTTATTTTCTTTGCTGACTTGATCTTTAGTTTACTGGCTGGGAGGTTTTGGGGAGTGGCAATATGTTACTCTGGCATTTGACGATTAAGTAGGAGTTGTGCAATAAAAGCAAATGATTTCACAGCATAGAAGGGAGAGGGAGGAATTTGTGCTATCAGGATGTGTCATGGCTGTTACTAAAGATCTTAGAGTCACTACATGACCTCTTCATATGAAAATAATAATCACACATATGATGATATATATAAGGTATTTGGGCTAAATGAAGACCCTGATTAAGTCCCCACCATTCCTCTGCTGCCCTCTGTATGCCCTGGGCAGAAGAGTTTCCTCTCTCAGAATGTTTCACACATTGTGTTTGCAATGTCAGAATGCAAAATATGTGCTTTGGTGTTTACAACAGCTTCTGTGATTTGTATGGGCCCAAGAGATAAAGAACATGAATCCCATTCACACCTAGGAAGCTTGGAATTATACTAAATGTGGGTCACCTAAAGAATTGGCACTTGAACTCAGTAGAACAAAGGTAATCACTCTGAGTGAACAAGAATCGATGAAGTCAGCCTGCACTATTTCAGAAAGCATGTCTCCAGAAGGCTCATTGCTCAGAGGGGCCAGTTCTGCTCCCTTCAGTTTCCCAGCCTATCAACCGATCCAAGAGCTATTATGATCTGAGAATGGGTAAGGCCCTAATATTGAAGAATAGTTCAGGTTACCATGGGCGGGAGTTGCAGAACTCTACTGGGGAGTAACCAGAAGGAAATCCCAGACTGAGGAAGAACCCAGAGATCCTGAAAGCACAAGCAGAAGGAGAGCAATAACGAGCATGTGTCTGGCTAAGTTAGAGGAAATGGGCAGTGTGTGTGCAGCAGAACAACCCAGGAGAGCAGAAGAGGAGAATAGCAACAGCTTTGGGCTGATTCTGCATAAGACAACCACTCCCACTCACTCTGTATTTCCTAGTTACACCTGCTTCCAGCAATTTCTTGTGGCCTAATGTCCTTCTCTGAGACTCGAACTGGTGGAGAATAGAGAACATTTTTATTATATATATAAACATGTCTGAGAGTTCTTAGGAATATTGGAGGCAAATAATTACAGAAACATATTGATATTCCTGTTTATCACATTGAGTAAGAGCCCAGAGCAGTGAGATTTGGAGTTGAGATATTCTGTCTTCTGTAAAGACATAATTACTCTTCATTGATTTTCGAGGCTGGCACACTAAACCCAGATTGCACATGGGTAACATTACAAAGAATTTCCATCTGTTATTATCTTTTCTCTAACAACTCTGTAAAGCGAGCAGGGCTGATAGTTTTATTATTTTTTAATGCTGGAGAAATTACTATCCAGAGGAGTTGAGTGAGGTTCAGTCTCTGAGCTGATACCCCAGGAACTTAGCATATACTACGAATTCTCTGCTTAAACTTGGCATTTTCCATGTTTGTTCATTTGTCTAAATTTCTGATATCATATGAATTTATATAGTCTGGCAATAGTATATTGGCATAAACTTTTTTGATTCATAAAAATAGATAATAGTAGTAAAACTTACCGTCCCCTCTATTAAAAATATCTGGAATTAAATTTTCATCTAAGTTTTAAATTTGTTTTGGTTTTATTGATCTTTCTAAAAAATAAAATTTCCATTAGAACCTATAAAATCATATCATGGTTAATTTTTTTTTCTTTGAAATAAATCTTAGGGGTTACCTTTTCTAACTTCTCAACCAGTAAGGAAGGAATCTTTCTGGTGAAAACAGAGCAAGAATCTAGCATTTAATTCAGTTTCTAATGTTGCTCTGCCTACAGACTAGATATTTTCTACATTTCAAAAGACTTTCTAAAAAGTCAGCACAGTACTAAGAAGTCCATTAATTCCACATCATGAGAGGTGAACAAACTACCTTTGTGGTTTCTACAGGAAGGAAAAACTAATTCGACTGTTACCTGAGAGTGCCAAAAGGAGACTGAAAACCACCAAATATTTTACAGGAAAGAATTAGTTATTAGTTGAAATGAAAACTTCTCCAACCAGTTTTACATTTTGTGTGGCGTGTTCATGCTATCATTTGAGTGTGATATTCGCTGTGTCCAGACCATCCTTTGGTCCCTTGGTCAGTAAACCAAGGGCTGTGTTTAAGTCTCATGCAATAGATGCCACTGCTCTTACACTGAACAGCAAAGTCTTTTCCAACGTTTTGAAACCGTAGTTTTAACTTTTTGCTTCATATTCTGAGGTTTGCGGTTCCTACTGAATAGCTAACATTTATTATGTAATTTCTATGTACCAAGCACATGACAGGGATTATATCCCTAACCCTTATAGCCATCCTAAGAGATATATATTATTCATATTAGCATCTTTTTTATACAGGTGTGAAAACTGAGGAAACACGACTTTAAATAACTCCCCCAAAGCCTGGATTGCTGGGAACAGCAATCCAGGATTTGAATCCCTGTCAAGCTCCCAAGCCCACACTCACTCTTAATCTATTTGCTGTTTCACCCTAAGTGAAGGACACTAATTTTGGATGTGGTTTACTACTGTACTTTTGAGCAATTAAGCCTTCTTCATTTATTCATTTATTCCACATCATTTATTGGGAGTTTATGGAGAACCAGTTACCATGCTTGGCCCTTGATAAACACAAGACATTTCTCTTAAGGAGTGAAAGTTTTAGTGAGGACTTAAAAGTAGTCATGATTGTAGTGCTATGTAACAAGTACTATAAGCTAGTGGTACAAAGACAGCAAACTGAGGAGCAATGAAGGAACATCTGGATCTAATCAAGTCACAGTAGCTGCCTGGTGAAGGCTTATTTGAGCTGAGTTTTGAAGGACAGTGACAGTGAGCTACATAGGAGGAGTGCAGAGGCAATTCTAGGCAGCCATAACGACATTCCTGAAGGAAAGGATGGAAGCACAGAAGAGGAACATTGGAGGAATAGCAATGGTTGTTGTGGCCAGGCCAAAGGTATCTGCAACAGTGTGGTAGGAGAGCAAATGACAAAGGAGGTGAGACCAGATGGTTGACACTAAGATATCATGTATTCAGTGCTTCCTATTGTCCAGGCATTGGTGTTTTCAACTGATACTCCATTTGATGCTTACAGCTTTCAAACTTAGACACTGTTGCTCTTCAGTTTCACAGACGAGAACACTGAGGCACAAAGGTGTTCAATCATTTAGACAAAGTCATATGGGCAGGATTTGAGACAAGAGAAGGGTTCCAGAATTCATGCTCTTTTTTTCTGCACTATACTGACAAGCTTATGAAGATCTTTACATACTAGGGCAATGTAATGGAATTTTCTGGAATGCTTCTGCAGTGAACACACGCAGAAGCTGTTATATACTACAACAGATTCCCCTAGGCTAATTTCTTTTATACATTAGCATTTGTCCAATGATAGTAGTCACAATTTATTCTTTCTTACTATTTACCAGGTTTTATATAAGCACATATGTTATTTCATTTAATTTGTGCCCGTAACAATGAATGTGTACTACAAATTGTAATATGAGAATAAAGCTCATTAATATTATATAGTTACTAGTGTTAAAGTCAACATTCAAAGTCAGTTTAACCAATTCTAAAGCATTAATTCTTTTGCTACATTTTTTCACAAATGTATTGCAACTTTCCCATAAGCTTGTGTTGTAAAAAGTATGTGTCGAGATTAAAGTCTCCAACATTTAATAAGACCAATTTCAGTACTTGGGTTCCAAGGTGCTATTTAATTGGCATTGCTCAAATAGAGAAATGCAGAAAGCTCAACTCTTAATGAATGCTTTACTGTTGTTTAAACATTTATGATCTTATTTCCTTGAAGTAGACTTCTCATCAATTTATGATGGGATTCCCTTGCAGCTAAGTAAATCTTTTTAAAGTCACTTTAAAATGTGAAATGCTAAACTTCTGAGATTTTCTATAACTACTTCAGTGAGAATTAAACGTGTGACAGTTTCACCGTAAACATACGTACTACTTACAACTGCTGCACTCCTAACCCTTGCACAGTCTTAGACCTTTTTGTTGAATATGAAGAAGCTCACTGAAAAGCAATTCTCTTTGGTCTGTAAAAACTATTTGGAATAACAGTCATCATACTATCATGGTTAAGGGAAATTAGTCTAGGTTTGGATTTTAGATCTACCGCCTACTGTCTTAGTTTCCTTCTTTATAAAAAGTATCTCATTGGGTAGAGGGGATATTAAATATAAAAATGCATGTCTTTAAAACAAAAACAACTCAGTGAAGCCTGGCACAGGCTTCCTCATTAACCCCTGTCATGTCTGTTTTTATTTCACAGTCATATTCCCCAGCATAACAGCTCCACTCTTGCTGTATCTTCTGATTGGCAATCCCAGATGTATTTATTGTCAGTTCTATTTCTTAAGCACAAGTAGATCCTTACCACCTGCTCTGGTTTGAATGTGTGCCCTCCAAAATTCAGGTTTCCCAATATGATAGTATTAAGAGGTGGGGTCTTCAAAATGTGATTAGCCACAAGGGGTCCTCCCTCAGGAAGAATGGAATTAAGGCACTTGAAAATTTCATGCAGCATGCCATTATCACTTGCTCTTCTGCCTTCTTCCAGGTGAGGGTTCAGCAAGAAGGCCGTCACCAGATGCTGGCATCTTGATCTTGGATTGTCCAACCTCCAGAGCTGTGAGAAATAAATTTCTATTCTTTATGAATTAGTCTCAGGTATTTTATCACAGCAGAAGAACTAAGATACCACCTATGCTGTTCTTCCTGCTCTTTTTGGAATTGCCTCGATCTGGGTATAATTACAGATTTCACAACTTACTGCATGAGTTTGGGCAAGTCAAGCAATCTAGACCTAATTTCTAGAATCAGAAGAATATAGAAAATATTTCCTTGGTTTCATTTGACTTTGGAACTTGGAACAGCTGAATAAAATTTAGAATATAATGATTTCTTCTCTTAAAATATCTAAGCCTCACAGATTCAGCATATGGAGTCTCACTTCCCTATCTTAATATCAAAGGAAATCCAAACAATTGCTATTAATGATCAGTTATCCCAATTTCATGTGCCTTAGAGAGAACTGCCTGTACTGTTTCAAGGGAAGTGCTGAAACAGAGCATCTTCCCTGCCTGGATTCTGGCATCAGAAAATGATCCCACACGCTGACTTTCTTTTGCTCCAGTCAATATCCTGAGATCCCAGAGAAGAGCAGTCTGTACCGTTTACCTGACATGTGTCCTCTGCAGTGGGGTGCAAGTTAGTCACAGAGAAGAATTATTTAAAAATAGCAATAACAACTTGATTTCATCTTTTTCCTTCTCAGACCAATTGTCTATGAATTCTTGTTAATATTTGGTGACAACATAAAATAGATTACAAGAAATTTTAGCAAAATAAAGATAAGAATAGAGCCAGACTTCCCATGTCTGGAATCCACCTCTATCACCTAGTGGCTTTGTCAATCTGGAGCAAGGTAATTCACCCCTTTTCTGTGCCTTAGTTGCCACATCTTAAAAATGAAGATAATGATAATACCTACCAGGTAAGGTTGTTGTAAGGATTAATGGGGAATGATATGCATGTAATGCTTAGAACTTAGGAAGCTAGGAAACACTCAAGTATTGTTGTAGCAGTAGCGGTAAGAGTAATAGAGTTTCTTCATGTCTTTCTTTTTGTTTGCCTTCCTTCTCAACAAGGAGATGTTAGAATCACAGAGCTGCCTCCAAGTGACTTATCTGACTGATGAAACCTGTATAGTTTGTTTTTGTTTTAGCACAACCAATAAGAAAACACTTAACTTGAGATACAGCATTTTATGCACTCTGCAGACCAAGCAGGCTCTCTACTTTCACATCTCACTCTTGGGTCTGTCAGTGGAGCTATCTTTTTGAGTTGCCTGAGTACATTAGGATACCTGAAGTGTATTTAGATGTACATGTCAGGATTTGTTTATTCATTTTAGCCAACCAAGTAGTCAGTAAACATGGTTTACATGGAGAGCATAAAAACTCAGTGACATTTTAATGCCAGCCGGAAGCAAGAAGGAAACTGAGCTTAGGAGTCTTCTTGATCTGGGTTCTTAAAAGTCACTAAGTAGGTAAATGCACTAGATATTGAAATCTTGACTTAGATGAATATGTGGTGCTGAGAATCTGTGTGTGTGGGGAAAATCCATACCTAAATTTCCCAGCAGATGCAAGAGCATTAAAAATAGAAAATTTAAGTTCAAATTTGACTTCCTCCTAGATTCAGTAAAGAACTAAAAAGAGTTTTATCCTTGTAGGTTATACTTTTCACAAGGACACAGTGAAGACTTAACCTTTACCTTGGCCTTATTAAGATCAATTTTCCATAACGGTACTACCTCCGAAATATTTTCTGGCTTGTGATGTTGTTACTGGCTCTACCTTATTTATCAGTGTCATTTCTGTTGTTACCAGTAACTTACGTATAAATTTAAACATTTGCCTCATATTTTATTTAATCAGAAACTAGAATCATTTTTTTTCTGGACCACATGGTGAGAAGAAGTCAATATATTTACAGTTTGTGAAACAGGGGAAGAATTTTATTAAGACTCTGAAACTCTCTTTAGTGAGAGTCCTTGACCTACTTACCATAAACTAGCAAATCCCATGTTTAAAGGAATTCTTTAGGTTTTGTTATGCTGGCTCTTCTGGATCCTGAGTTATTTTTCTTAAATCTTCATGCCTTTTTCTGTCTCGGTGGGAAATAAGTTGGACTTTCAGACTCTGCATTAATCAAAACAACAAAAATCCTTAAAGGCAAGCCACTCTTAGATTTTAATTCTTGCTCCCTCTAGAAAACCTATATCTTTTCTCTTTGAAAGAGTGATATTCTCAAGGGCAAGGATATTATCTGACTCATTTGTGTTTGCTGCTTCTAAAAAGGGAATACCATTTAGTAAGTGATTATATTTAATGAATGATGATAATTTGTAATTCTGTTTGTCAATTCATGTGAATATTAATATTCTCAGTGAACATAATTTTAAATTTCCATTATTTTTCTCTTATTCGAGGATATTTAAATTTATATATGCTCTTTAAAATAACCATGAAGAAACAAAAATTTTAAAATATCTTTCTGCTGTGGAATCCAGAAGCTTTCACTTTCATAGGTCTTCTCAGAAACATGGGGTCCAAAGATTATCACTGATCTTAGAGGCAGAGGAATTTCAATGGTAGCAGAAAGTAATAACCTTCATCAATTATGAACACGTTAGTCCAACAATGCTGCTGGCTTTTATGTGGGATTGCCAAATTTTGGGGATGCACCAAAAAGTCAAAGGAGCACCATTCATGAGTCTATTAACATGCATTCCTTTTCGTTGCTTCTATTTTTTTCCCCAAATATTTTTCTCCGTTTGTTCAGAAAATCAATGACAATAACTTAGGGTTATACAATCCTTTTTATCTCCAAGAGTCCCTAACATTTTGCAAATCAAATACTTGAATATACCTCATCTACATTTAATTTTTTTTATGTCTCAAATAGAAACCTAAGGCAACCCATTCTTTTCTGTTTTCATGTACTTTCATGTCTGAGGACTGACAACTTTAATTGTGCTCCTCATAAAGCAAGTGCAGAAATCTTCCTTATCATCACAATAGTCCTGAAGAGCTGTAATTAAAATGCAGTGGTCAATAGGCTGCTTTTGATTAGAGCAGGTCAAATCAACTTAACCTTTGCAGTATGATGACATAAAAGGCAACACTTACAAGGAATATCACTATTCCATCCATATATTTGAATTAATCAGATTGATGTTCTGACATTCTTTACCACCTGACCAATTATATAAATAAAACTGAAATCTAGATGCCAGAAAGAGCTGGGTGCAAGAAGGAAAGAGTAAAGACAATTTCCTTGTGAGCATCATGTCGTTTTTCTTTTCTGTGAATGCGGTTAAAAAATAAATTCACAGTGCTATTTGTGAGATTGATGGATAGGATCAACTTGTGTTTAGGATGATCCTAGTTTGTTTTTCAAATCAGTATTCTAAATCCTTTGGACATAGAAAATTATTTTGAAGTAAATTCTGATTATCATGCATATTACAAGACCATGTTATTTGTAAATTCTGTCAAGCTGAATATTTTGAAACACAAAATTATCAAATCTACAGAGAAGTAAGAGTTTTAAGAGCTCTTTTGATCTCAGATTAATCATTACACCTGTGGAAAATCACTTTACCCCACTGAGATTCTAGCATGTTGGTCAAGGATCATTTTTCTTTCTCTTCCTAAACATGTCAATAGAATTCAAAACTCCAGCTGCTATCTTTAATTACCTGAACAAAAATCCATTATGCAGGTAGTTCAAGTTTTAATTTACCCCCTGTTATGACACTAAAATGTCAAAAGAAAAATATGTGATTCCGAGTATAATATACAGTCTGGAGAAGTGGCCTAGGAGGGAGGACTGCTAATAGATCTATCATTTGAAAACTAAAGAGTGTTTGGAGTTTCTTCTGTGACTTAATAATCTGTTTCATTTCTATTGTGGGCTGAATTTTAGCTGCCTATTTGTAGCTTCTTTTTTATATTGCTTAAATTGGAGTCAATTTTTTACTTCTGGCTTAATAATTTAAAGAAGGTACACACTAGATTTGATCTGGCTATTCATGAAAACATTCTAATCTGTCCCTGATCCTTTCTGCTTGTGTCTAGGTGGTGTTTATCTAGCTGAAAGCATGTGTGAAATTTCCAAGCGTTATGTTGCTTTGTCAAGGTATTCAGAGTATTCCCATGCAAGATATAAAAACAGCTGCCTATTTGTAGGTGTGGGAAATGATACCGTGACTTTATTGGACATAAATAATACAATTGTGGATTAAATACAAATATGGGTATTCCAAAAATATATGTGAGATCTCAAATGGCTGTGTTAGTGGTCTAAGATTGTGAGTTGACATTTTTATCAGGTTATTTGGATTCTCAAACTTTGACTCTTTGACTTAGTGTCATGTCACTCTCTCAGTTTCCTGCCTGGGTAAAAAGATACTAGACTTCCTCTAACACCAATTTAATCTTGTGGCTCATGTCAGGGCCTTCATTGTAAGCTGCATAATTCCACCTTCTCTCCTATTCTTATGTGATGATGACAGCAACACTGTTTTCTATAGATGAAGCAGCCTATGAGGTATCTGTTAGGTATCAGCATTTCCTCTCCAAAGGTGATTTTTTTGCTCTTTTCAGGAGAACTGCTATGAAATAAACCTGCTAAAGGAAAGTTTTACAGTTTCTTTTCCACTCAGCAGGCTGAATTTCTAGGTCATACGGTAGCTTTGTTCTGCTCCAGAAGCTATTAATGAGTCAAAATCCCACAAGAAAATAGCTAACTTGGCCCTAAAGGGACATGTATAATAAGGCAAGCATGAATGGAAACGGCGAATATTTACTGAATTTTATGTGCCAAGCACTCTTCTGAGTAATTTATATGAGCTAAGTAATTAAACTGTCATCACAGTAACTCTATGAGTAGAGAGTAAATCATATATATGGAAATAGTATATATTATATATATAATATATGTATATAATGTATCTGAGTAGATTTTATACATATATATGCATGCATATATATACACACGCACACACACACACACACACATATATATGCCAACATCATCCTTCTAGTTGCTTAGACCAAAAATTTAGAGTGATCTTAGATTACTCTCATTCTCTCTAAATCCATGTCCATAAACATACATCTAGAACCCGTCCATGTATGTTGAACATACATCTAGAACCTGTCTGTTCATCACCTCCACTGCCATCAACTTGGTCCAAGCCACCAGAAATCTTGCCTGGATTAATAGACTCATTAATGGGTCTTCCTTAATCTTACTTTTACCCCCATCTCTTTGCAGTACAGTGATACTTTTAAAACTTAAGTTAGATCTTGTCTCTCCTGTATCAATATCCTACAATTGTTCTTCATTTCATTCAAACACCAAAGTCCCTATAGTGCTCCATCAGATCCTATACGACCTGACCTCATCACTCGCTGCCATTCTTCTGTTTGCTTGGTCCTAACCACGTTAGTCTCCTGCCATGCACACACCAGATGCTTATGGCCTTCCCTCCAGGTTTCCTTCCTTCTAGAATATTCTTCCTTTAAATATCCACTTGTCTAACAACCACCTTTTTCAGGTCCTCATTCAAATCTTACTTTCTTAGTAAAACAAAGTATGTTCCATCTTACAGTCATCATTTTCCTTAGTATTAAAAAATAGGCTCAGAGAAGTTAAATACCAAGAGTACAATTTAAACCTGTGCAGTTTGTTCTTTTAAGTGACACACTAGAATTATTAAAGAGTCAAAATCTAAGCCCTTTTCCTTGAGGGTATACTTATACAGTTTGGGGATTGATACAACTGAGAGACATGTACCCTCTTACCCAGCTCTGCCTTTTCGTGACTATGGCTTTGCATAGGCTGTTCTGCTTTTTTTTGAAATAGCTGTTCCTCCTCTTTCCTGCCCTTCATACCAGATTTGGCTCAAGTGCCATCTTCTCTGCTGGGCTTTCCACATCCTCGCCAGATCTTTGGCCTATTTTCTATGCCCTCTCCCCACAATATTCAGGCTTCAATCATGTGCTCACTGAGTTGTACTGTGTTTCATCTATGTATATACTGTATTCATTGTTTCTGACATAATGAGTACTCAGTGAATACTGGTCTGAACATTGGATAAATGAACAAATTGTTAATCCAAATGTTTTAGGCACAAATTCAAATTTTGTACAAGCCAAGATTTCTGCCTTCAAAAAGCTAGAACAAGTGAAATTGCCTCTGTATGCCTACATACATGTGTACATATATGCATGTGTGTCACGAATGTACACACACTTTTGTAGTCCCAAATTTGGAGGTATCAGGAGCTTATTTCTCATATATCTCACATCTCTCATCACCACATTATAAAATATTTGACTCTTTTAATGTGGCTTCTGTCCAGCAAGTGAGGTGCTTTTTCTTGTTAAGTACATTCTATGGAAATTGATGAGACGATCTCATTAAAGAAAGGTTTTCCAACATACCTAAACTTTCTAGAAGGAAAGCCACACATTTAAACTAAAGACAATATTTTTGAAATAAGCTTGCTTTGCTCGCCCAAATTGAGTACCATGCCTTCCACACAATTTTCTTTAGCCATTATTGCTTACTTTGCTTGCTCCAGAGATGTTTTTCTATTACAGAGCAGTTCTGGACTGAATGTTTATATCCCCTGCAAATTCATATGTTGAAGCCCTAATTTTCAGTGCAGCTGTATTCCGAGATAGGATATATATGGAGGAAATTACAGATAAGTGAAGTCATAAGGGTAGAGACCTAATCCAATAGGATTAGTGTCTTCCTAAAAAAGAGACTCCAGGGAGAGCTTCCCACCCCTCCCTACATGCCCCGCTTCTAGCATCCAGCTATGTGCTCTGAGCCAGCCTGGAAGAAACCCAGTAGGCTAGAACCCTTGGAGCATCCAAAACTGAGAATATAAATTTCTGTTGTTTAAGTCACTAAATCTATGGTATTTTGTAATGGCAGCCTGAGAAGAGTAAGACATATACGCTGGTATATTTACAGTTAGTATTTCTCTCACAACACTCATTCTTGTTTCTTTAGATGAATAGTAAATTTAGGGGTACAGAAATGCACACTCTTCCTATTCACTCATTCATGCTTGTATTACTTAGAAATACTAAGTGTTTACATTTCTTGAATAACATGCCTTTTTCTTCTAATAAATTAAAGCCTCCTTTCTTTTTTTTTCTTTTATTCTGTCTTCTTTTGGCAGATTTAATATTACATTTCTCAGCTTTTTTGACTGTGAAAAAAGCAAGTGGAAATTTCTAGGGCACAATGAGAACTGTTTTTGCTCATCACGAACACTTGGCTATTTCATTCTGAATTTTCTAGAGTAAGAAGTTAAAAATGCATATTTCTTAAAACTTAGGCTTCAGGCAGTGATTTTAACATTTTTTTGGAGTCACAGTCCCTTTTGAGATTTTAATGGAATGCATAGGGGCAATTATATGTAAAATTTCAGCTGTTCATGGACACCGTGAAACCCGTTCAAGGACTTGCTTAGGTGTTCTTGAATCCCAGGTTATGAATCTCTGTTCTAGGCAGTGTAACTGTGTTTATCACAGTAGTTGGGACTAATCTGAGCTTTCTCTAAATACTTGAAAATAGAAAGATTTTGGGGTTACATAATCTGAAATAACATTCTAAGTTTTCCACACCAGTACTTCTTATGAAAAACTCTGAAGTGGGAAAGTGTGAGCTTCTGATATTGGAAGTTTTACAGTACTGAGTAAACTAAGAATTCTGTAAGCTCCCTAAAACAGCCCACTGCTTCCCTGATGGAATCAGCAAAGTAGGTTGCCTGTGATATTTTTTTTTTTTTTTTTTTTGAGTCGGAGTTTCGCTCTTGTTACCCAGGCTGGAGTGCAATGGCAATCTCGGCTCACCGCAACCTCCGCCTCCTGGGTTCAGGCAATTCTCCTGCCTCAGCCCCCCGAGTAGCTGGGGTTACAGTCACGCGCCACCATGCCCAGCTAATTTTTTGTATTTTTAGTAGAGACGGGGTTTCACCATTTTGACCAGGATGGTCTCGATCTCTTGACCTCGTGATCCACCCGCCTCGGCCTGTGATATTTTTAAAATGATGTGGGGAATGTTTCAAGCCCTGACCACAGACTACACATTAAAATGAGTCATGATGGTGACCTATATACCTTGAGCCATAGAGACAACCAGCCTTAAGGGAAATCAGTTTCTGAAAAGCAGCTTGTACATTCTGATATATGTCATGTTATCCTAATAGAAGTGAAGAATGAGGAGCGGTTAGAGGGACTCCCGGTGTTGGTGCACTAACAAGCTGACTCTGGAACTCAGTTAAGACAAGGACTGCCTCAGATACCGATGGGGTAGGGGTTTGCTTCCGCTTCTCTCCATGGGCTTAACTGAGCCAGCATTACAGTATTAAAGCTGGAGACTTCTTCTACAGTATATCTTACCT
Source organism: Sapajus apella (assembly GCF_009761245.1). Lineage (NCBI taxonomy): Eukaryota > Metazoa > Chordata > Mammalia > Primates > Cebidae > Sapajus > Sapajus apella. Next base: position 2,666,966 of record NW_022437006.1, read on the forward strand.
TCTAACTCCATGGGAGAAGAAAAGAAGCATATGGCATTTGTTCTTACTTAAGAAAAAAACTAACCTTATAAACTCTAACTTCTAATGGCTTTAGTTTAAATGTAACAAATGAACCCTTGAGATACAGCATAAAAATTGAAGGCTTTTAATGATACTTTAATTATAATGAAGGGGAATAGAACAGTCCTTCAGCAACCCTCTATTATGTTAGATGCTGAAAAGCAAATACACACGAAACAATATGGTTCTTTTATTACCAAGCGGATGCTCTGATGGATGAAAAAGTGCATAGTGTACAATATGGATAATGATGTCTCTTGATCATAAACATATTCTTTCTCTTTTTAGAATGAGAAGATTCATTTAAGTCCACTGCTTTGCAAATGTGGAATCAGGGATACAATATGTTGATGGTGTTCTGTGGAGGACAATATGCAGAAGACATCTTAGACTTAAGAAAAATTGTAAGTGCATTTGGTATTCAGAAGAAACAGATTTTTAAGTGAGAACAAAAATTTTCTCCCAGATCATCAGATATAACAAATTTGATGCTGCACAAGTGGCATTTTTCTGTGTACATGCAGCAGAAATCTGTTTCTCCTGAGTCCCCTCCTATTTATGAATGCGAAGAAGAAACCAAGCTTCCCTTCCCTAATTGCACCTGGCAAATAGTCAGAATGACAGATTGGGAATGTTCTTAGTCAGTAAATTCCTTAGACAGAGCCAAACACCCTGACACACACAACAATTATATCTTTTCTTCCACCTCCCACATACACAATCACCATAGCTATCGTGTCTACCACCATTGAGAAAATACCTAAGCCTTCCAGGTCTTGTCTCTGTGCGTGTCTTTATTTCCCAGCTTCATCCTTTAATAAATATTTGTTAATAGATATGCTTTTGGGTTTTAAAGTAGTATCCATGTCAAGATATTCCACCTATAACTTTGAGCAGGAAATGCAATTATATGTTTCAGAATATTTTCTGAGTCTTTGTAAGATTGGTTTGTTGGAAAGAGCACTGATTTTTGAATCCTAGCTCTGCCAATTGTGTGATCTCAGAGAGCAACTGAAGCTTTCTTGAACCAGTGGTTTTTAAATCTATAAAATGGAAGTGATAATGCTTATTATTTTTCTTAAAGAGTTACTGTGATAAAATTAGATAACATATATGAAAGTACATGGTAAACTGAAAAATGTTTTCAAAGTAATACCACTTTTATTATTTCTATTATATATAACTTTGCTTCTGACAAACCAGATCAAAAATTCAATTTACATCTGCTATCTGTGGTATTTTATACTTATAAATTGTACAAAAAATTCTTTTTTATACTGTGAATCTTCAATGTCAGTTAACAGACAAGAGTTAAAGCAGCCTGCTTTAGTCTTCTTAGACTGCTATAACAAAATAACCTCACTTGAGTAGCTTATAAACAACAGAAATTTATTTTTCACAGTTCTGGAGGCTGAGAAGTTAAAGAACAAGCCACAGCAGCTTCAGTGTCTGGTGAGGAACCGCTTTCTGGTTCACAGATGGCAACTCCTCTCTGAGACCTCACACAGTGGAAGGGGTAAACAAGCTCTCTGGAATTGCTTTATAAAGGCACCAATCTTATTCATGAGGGTTCAGCCCCATGACCTAATCACTTCCCAGAGGCCCCACCTACTAATCACGTTGAGGGTTAGGATTTCAACTTTTTTTTTCATCCTAATCACGTTGGGGGTTAGGATTTCAGTTTATAATGTTGGGGGACACAAACATTCAGACCAAAGCACAGTCCTTGGTCAAGTCTATGAAACAAAAAAGTGGAACATCTAGGTTTAGAATAAAGTTGTTTTTAAAAGTATATATAAATATAGTAATTCTATACTTTCAATGTTTAAAAATTATCACATTTTATAAATCAAAATAGACTAAAATAACACTTTTAGGATCCAGGACCCAGAAATTTAAACATCTTGTTTATGATTATCTCTTCCTTTTAGTCTTTTGTCTCTGTGTTTAACACCCTACTCAAAACCTTAGTAAATTTAAATAATTAATTGGTAGATATTTGTTCCCATCTGTACCACAGTTTTATTATCTAGGAACTGAGTGTATAACACTTACTTCATGGGTTTGCTATGAAGATTAAATAGAGACAGAATCTTAGAACTCTTTCAAAAACAAGTAAGCATTGATCAATTACTACTTTTTCATTAGTATCATTCATTCATTAAATAAATTGATTTATCACCTACTATGTACTAGGCACTGTTATAAGGATTTACGCTATAAAACTTGACATAATGAACAAGATTCCAGCTCTTAGAGTTTATATTCTAGTTTGAGGAAGAGGAAGACAGGCCATAATCAATAAACCTAATAAAAGAGAGAATATGATTATCACTATGGTAAAAATATAGGGAAGAAGGAGTGCATAGGCAGTGCTGATGATTAGGGATGAGACAAATGTATAAATTGAAACAGAGTAGTCTGGGTAAGTCTAATTGAAAAGATGACATTTGACATCCGATTTGAAGAAATGTGTTAGCCACCATGCACAGATCTAGCAGAATTATCCAGATAGAGGCAACAGCCAGTGCAAAAACTCTCAGGCAAGAGTCTGCCTGCAGAGTGAGAGTATTAACGAGCTCAGATTGCCTGGAGCAGACTGAGTGAGAGAACAGTGATATCAGGTGAAATCAAAGGGAGGACACCTTATAAATCCCTGGAAGGACTTACACTTGGGGGCAATTGGAGGATTCATGATAAAGTGGTACCATCTGACTGATGATTCAAGCTCTCAATGCCGGCTGTATTGAGCGTATCCTCTTGGGAGGTGAGGGTGGACATAGTGAGATCAGCTAGAAAGTGATTAGACTATCAGAGGTGACAGATGATGGAGGCTTGGACAAGGGGATAGCAGTGGAAATGGTGGTAAATTGTGGATATATTTTGAAGGTAGGACCAATAGGATTGCCTTATGATTTGGATTTGGGATTTGAAAGAAGTCAGAAAATAAGTTTTACAATGCCTTACTTCAATTTCTAGGCACAAAAAGTTCCAAGAACTGTTCAGAGATTTAGTTGACCTGCAAAGATTTTGAAGTTTGCAAAAGAAGATGAGAATTAAGGATAAAAATTAATATGGACTTTCTTCAAACAACTTCAATATTGAAAGAAAGAATACCAAAGAAGGTTTGATTATTTTGCAAATAGTGGAGGGGACTATTATCAACATTTTGCACCCCATACTTATATTTATGTTATTGCCAGAGATACAAGGTTGTATTTATAGATCCAGGGAAAAAGTGAGTTATATGAAGCTGAAGCAGCAGAGTTTCTTGTTTAGTTCAGACCGTGGAACCAGGCTACTTTGGGTGTGAATTCTGTTCTATTATTTACTAGTAAGTTTAGCCTGAACTCACAAGGTTATTGTAAGGATTAGACCAATTATTGTAAGAAAAGAGTTCAGAATAATGTCTAGAAATTCGTGTCATATAAGTGTTGGGTATTATTGTGTGTGTGTGTGTGGGTGTGTGCATGTGTGTGTGTATGCATGTGTGTTGGAGTTGTTTTATGTTGCTATTTTATTGCTATCTTGTACTTTCATTACTCAGCAACTTTGCAAAATGCTAGTTTATCAAGATGTCAGATGATCAGTCTCTGAGGGAGTGATTTATGCTCAACTCAGATAAATCTTATTCACAAGGCAAAATAACTTAATTGTTTTCTCTGAAATTAATACTGCCAAAATAACCAAATATACATGTTAGCAAGTATAAAATTATCTTCCAGAATATTCAGCCAACAATGGAGAAACAATGTCAGAAAGCAAAAGGTGGTTGAAGACCTTAAGAAAAGTTTTTATAACGTTGTGGCACCTTGGTATATGATCTTTTCCTGTAAGAATACTTGGAAAGAAAACAAGAATCCTGATATCAGTTAGTTAGCAAAAATATTTTCTAGATAGAGATGGAGACCTACATAATTATCATTTTTCCATAGATCTTCATTTTTAGTAATGCTAGTATATGACAATCTACATCTTTCCTTTGATTACAAAATCTTATTATTTTAATATGCCTCCAGTGCATGTGGTCATTTTCAGAATTTTAACCTATTTTGCACTAATTGTACTCATTGTATGTGAATTGACAGTTTACTGATTGCCTAATAATATCGAGGAGTGCACATCCACTTCACTATTAATATACACATAAGTCGTGTTTCAAAGTTTATTATTTTTTTGAAAGATAGATCAACTAATCCATGTGTGAATGAATTCTAGTTAGCGCCATCATAAGAAGTTGTTTTTCCCAACTGTGAGTATCTAACTCCTATAACATAGTACTGTATTCTGAGACTCACTCTTTAGTTTTAGTAATTAGGAAGGAAAGAAAGGGAAACAAGAAGAAAAAACTGGTATCTAGGGATGGAATGTGGTTCTTCTTGAGATCTCTTAGTGAGAGAGGATTAGAAAACTATTGCTACTTGGACAAAGTTTTGCAGCTGTCACTATCAAACCCATCAGATTCACCATGGGAGCCATACTCTGAAGGTCTGCAACCTCAAGATGACAGCTCAGAGCTCCAAAGTGATAAAAAATGCAGAGTTAGCTTCTTTTAATCATTAGTCATTTTTTGTGTGATTTGATTTTTCTCCTCATTTGTTTTAAACCCACCCACACATTTTTGTTTTTTCTTTGGAGTGCTCCCAGGCATTTGTTTTACCCAATGCAATTAAAAATTCATTATGTGATCCACAGGGTTCACCTGAATTTGGCACTGCTTTGGAAGATTGTTATTTGCCTGGGCCAAGAGGAATTCTTTTGAGAAGATAAAATATGTGATTTTAGCAATAATGATGTTGCTTTGGCTTATGTAAGTACTTAATTAGTGCTGCAGGAAAACACATCATTAACTTTCAACAATATTTCCTGGAACATAAAGTATAAAAGACAAAGTTTATGTTATTTAAGATACATTTACAACAAAAATGGGCACATATACACACCAGTAAAATTATAAAGAGCATTATATTATAAAAGAAAAAAAATGGCTTCTCTGAAGTGAAATTGATTACATGTATTAGATAATATTATTAGAAAAATTTGAAATAATTTTGATTGGATCTGATGTTCTGACTCCACAAATTACTTCTTATATGTGGTTTGTTTTAAAGGCACTGCATACATATCTTATCAAATGCTAGGAAAATGAAACAATATTGCCAAGAAAAAAAATTCTTTCATACCAATTCAGAAGAAAGAACACAATTCATTATTGAGAAGCATTGTCAGATTTATATGCATGTAAGGTAGCACGAAAGTGACTACCAGCTCTGGACAGCATTTCACACAAATTTACTGAGTAAAGTAGAAGAAAAATACAATGAAAATGTCTCCTAGTTTTTTGGAAGATAAATACATGCACCTGGTGATTGTCTCCTGTAAAGTCCATAATAAAATTATGAATTGACTTGGAATTATACTTGCAGTTCCAAGGTCAGAAAGGCTCAAGACTTTGCCTTTTAAAATAAAAACTTTCCGTCCTCATATTAAGCCTATTATGTTTACAGACACTCTAAGGAGAGAATGAGGAGTTAGCTGCCTCCCTCGTTTTTATGAAACAAAGATAGTTCAGTTTCATTATTTCACCCTTAAACAACTGTGACAAGCAATTTGGATGATATTTATTAAGAAACAGAGAGCCAAGGGGGCTGTATGTGTATGTATACATTATGTGTGTGTATGTTTCTGTCTTGCTTTCTTTGTAAATTACTGACTTTAATGGTGGCTATAATTAATTTTAAAGAATTTTAATATGAGCAGTGACCATAAGATTAAAGTCACTTTCCGTATATTTGAAAATCATTTGTGTGGTTATGTCAACTTTACTATCTGCTGACTAAATTAGGCTCAAATAAAAATATATATCTGAAACCACTTAATTGTGCCAGAAAAACTTAAGAAGATTCTAAAACAAAGTGTTTATTAACTAAAAATAACCAGTTGCAAATTTTAAAGGAAATTGTAAAATATGTCATTCTAAATAATAAAACAACTCAGCAAATATGTATCAAAACATATGCAACTCACATAAATACAATTATTAAAATTTATTAAGGGACATACATATGTCTATCAGTGGAGAAATATAACTTATTCTTGGAAAGAAAGATGCAATACTATAAATATATGACTTTCTTCATTAATCTCTAAGAACAATAAAAAAACCAGTGAAAAAAATGTAATTATTTTCCTGACAAAACAAAATCTTTCTATAATTTACCCAAAAATATACAAGTTTGAGAAGTCAGGAAATTCTGAAAAACTGTAAAAACTTTTAGTTTGTCTCTCTTCGTTTGTAATATATACTGTGTAAAATTTTAGTATTTAATCCAATTTGGTACTGTACTAAACATAAATGGGATAAAACAGATTTCCATAAAACAAACTTTAAATTAAAAAAAATGAATCTGGATTTAAATGTGAATATTTAAATATTTAAACAAAAATTATAGGACAAAATATGAGGAATTCTTTGATAATTTATTTTATTTTATAATTTCAACTTTTATTTTAGATTTGGGAGTAGGATTTCATGTACAGGTTTGTTACTTGAGTATATTGCATTATGATGAGGTTTGGTATATGGCTGATCTTTTCACTCAGGTACTGAGTATAGTACCTGATAGTTTTTCAGCTCTTGCTCTCCTTCCCTTCTCTATAGCCCCTAATGTCTATTGTTGCCATCTTCCTGTCTATGATTATCTGATGTTTACTCCCACTTATAAATGATAACATGTGGTGTTTTGTTTTCTGTTCCTGTGTTAATTCACTTAGAACAATGGGCTCCAACTGCATCCATGTTGCTGCAAAACATATGATTTTATTCTTTTTTATGGCTGCATAGTATTCCATGGTATATATGTAGCACAATTTCCTTACCCCACCCACCATTATTAAGCACCTAGGTTCATTCCACATTGTTGCTATATTGTGAATTGTGGTACTATAAATATATGAGCACTGTGTCTTTTTGGTAGAATAATTTATTTTCTTTTAAATATATACCTAGTAATGGGATTCCTGGGTCAAATGGTAGTTCCGTCTTATCTTTGAAAAATCTCCAAACTGCTTTCCACAGTGGCTAAACTAACATTCCCAACCAACAGTGTAGAAGGGTTCCCTTTTCTCCACAACCTCTCCAGCATCTGTTGTTTATTGACTTTATCGTAATAGCCATTCTGACTGGTGTGAGATAGTATCTCATTGTAGTTTTGATTTGCATTTCTCTGATGATTAGTGATGTGGAATATTTTTTGGTTTGTTTCTTGGCTACTGTGTATCTTCTTTTGAGAAGTGTCTGTTCATGCCTTTTGCCCATTATTAATGAGGCTATTTGTTTTTTGCTTGATGAATTGTTTAAGTTTCTTATAGATTCTTGATATTAGACCTTGGTCAGACACATAATGTGTGAATATTTTCTCCTATTCTATTAGAAGGTTGTCTGTTTGCTCTGTTGATAATATATTTTGCTATGCAGAATAACTTTAATTAGATCTCACTTGCTAATTTTTGTTTTTGTTGCAGTTATTTTTGAAGACTTGGTCATAAGTCTTTCCCAAAGATATGGTAAGTTTTATGGCAAAATTTAGATGAGGAAGGGGTTTTTAATGTATCACTAGATATAGAGAGCAAAGGAAGTTTGGGAGACTTAATTATCAAAACAAATAAATAAGAATTCAATTTATGGCAAAATATATGACTTTAACAGAATTGTAATACAATTATGAAATTTGGTAAATGATAATATTTCTACACATCTGATGGACAAATTATTGATAATTCTAGTATAGTATGCAAATAGTTCTGAAATAAAAAGCACAAAACATTCAGGTAATTTACAAAGAATGCAATTTTAATATTTAAAAATTCAACTTTGTTAATTAATAGAGAAAAATGAAATAAATACAAAATCGACTACATACTTTCCATCTATCAGATGAACCCACCTCCCCCTAAAGAACAAAAAGATATACAAAACCACAAAATTGTGAATGTATCCTATCCTGTTGGTAAAAATGTAAGTTAATGCAAACCTTTAAAAAATCACTTGACAATGTTCACCAAAATTTAAATATATATTCACCATGACTTAGGAAATAATTTCAAGGAGATAATTGCCAAGTGGTTAAATATGTCTGTTTTAACAGTGAACTATTGCAAACAAGCTTAATGTCCACAAGCAGAGTCCGCTTAAATAAACAGCTGTTATAGTCTGGTATTTTAATTTATTTGAGTAAATATATTTATCCTGGAATTCTTTGAAGCCTATTAAAACAATAAGATATAGCTATACTGGTAGTGACATAAAAATAACTTTCTGACATATTGTTTAGAGAAAAAAAGCAGATAACAAAATAATATTTTAAAATATCCTTATTGATATGAAATTCATCTGTGTATTTGTGTGTGTGTGTGTGTGTGTGTGTGTGTGTACATGTATCTAAATGGGGCCATTTGGAAAGATGAAAGATTTTAATGTTTCCTCATCTAGTTTTTCTATATTCCAATGAGTATTCCTTTAAAATTTTGTATTTAGAAATAAGGATGCTTTAATTTTAAAAATCATTAATGAATTAAATAACATATGCCCAATTGTACCCCATATTGTTCAGAGAATCAAGAGTAGCTATTTTTCACACTGCTTGTGAGAGTATAAACTTTTCAGTTGCTGAGGCAATATGACAATATACATCAAAAGCATTGAAGCATGCAAACCACCACTCCCAAACAAAGAAATTTCTTTTGCAAAAAATATGAAGAAGGTGTTGTCCCTGTTATGAAAGAGGTCTGTGAAGTAAAGAGAGACGGGAGCAGTCACAGTCAGAAGGCCACAGGTGTGCTTGGTTTCACTCAAAAAGTGTTTTTGTTTTGTTCTAAATTTAAGCCAATATTTAAAATTTGAATGTTTCACAGAAATTATGGGTTCCTAGTTTCTCTTGAAAATTCAGAAGATCTGGAACACTGGGGACAAATATACCCTTGACCACGAACAGCTGGAACTAAGTAGTGGCTGTCACTTTGAGACAGGATTTGTGCTAGCAGGTCCCACCATTTCTATACTTATCTCACTTATTTTTACCAATTTACCCTTTAAATTTACAATTCCTGGGTTAGTGTATTTGCTAATCAACTGAAGAGAGAAATTCAATCCCAGGAATTTTCACTACATGTCTGAGACACTCAGTATTTTTGTCTAGAATGAGTCTATTTTTTTATTTATTATTCTTTCTTCATCCAGATCATGAGTCACTGACTTCTCCAGTGGTTTTATTACCTTATATTGTGTAAACCAAACAGATTTACTCTTTGGCTTGGTGCCTGGAAATCTGAAGAGTGCATGGCTTTAACTGTTTAGTGGAATTTTCAGTTCATCAAATGTTTTGCCTTTATATGTAGTGAAAGTTTCTGGCTTTCACCATCAGATAGTTTTCTAATTACTTCATTCCAATTCATTATAGATTTGCTTTGGATGAAGACCAGTTCTATTAACTCTCAATTTCATCAAGAGTCTCAGCAAAATTTTCAGTCTGCCAGTGCTTGTCCTTAAGCTATGCATTTCTGTAAGGGACATTTTTTTCCAAACAGCAACATGGCCCGATTTGTATTGGAAATCTGTCAAATTGCATTAAACCACTCTTGATTGAATTAGCAGTTTCCAAGCTTCTTTCTCACAGCTGTCATGGAGTAGAGCTGCACAATCTGTTCAGCTGGTTCCAGGGCAGGTGTTTTTTCTTGACGAATGATTTTTCTTTATACCAGCCGGTCTGGAGACTGAAAGTCTTCTTAGGAGGATTACAAGAGGAAATCAAGGAGAATTTTTTTTTTTTTTTTGCACCAGCAACTTTACTTTTAGCTTATCAGTTAGCCTAAACCCTGTGGGCTACCGGCCTAGTAGCTTAGCAAAACTAAAAATATGGCTCCTGAACCACAGGGTGCAAGGAGGGAACAAAACCTGAGCTCTGGAAAGCCAGCTGCTTTTGAAAGAAGTTGAAACATATGCGTAATAGAAATGCCTAATATGATATTTAACCATTACTGTTGTGAGTTGGAATTTAAGACTTCCAGTTTGACGATACTTATAAAAATGTTTTGGAGACACAGTTTTATGGTAAAGTACTGGACTGTATTGTTGGAGAGAAATTAGGAGGATGGAGGGAGAAATATCTAATTCTGTACATAAGGAAATATACATCAAAAGAATTTAAGGGTCATTCTAACAGACAAAGGGATGGTTAATGATAGAGCCAGGGTCAGAATACTAATCCTCTCCTATGTATTCAGGTCATCATATAAATGACGCATCATTTAAAGTGTAAAACTCCTGTCTTCTAGAAGCTTAAAATCAAGACAGGACCATGGGAATGGGACTGCACTGTGTTACGTGCACACACACACACTCTAAAACAAATTCCACTTGAAGACAGCAAAACTCTTCCAGATTAGCAAACCATACTGGGAATGTGTAAATCAGCAAACCCTAATATGTTCATCTGAATCCCCTGTAGGAAAAGAACAATAGGACATTCAAAAGTGCAGAGCTTATAACTTGCAGTGAATGCCAAGAACGAAGTTCTCAGTTGCAGCTGAGCAGGGTTACAGGGTAGCTCTTCCACGAAAGTTCACCCCAGCATCCGCCCACCAAGTATTTATTGAAAGGGCTTGTATTAACTACAGACATCCACTAGATGGTCACTTAAGGTGGGTAGCTGAGGCATCTGTGACCTTGTATACACTCACACTGCATTCTTAGGAGGCTGTTTTCAGTGTTCCTTATCACACCACACATTCCACTCCCTGTCCTGTTTTCAGGGTCAAGGAGTGTCATTCCTATGCACAAAAAACATACACAGTCCTTCAGTATTTTTCCATGCCCTAACCTCAAATAGCATGTGCATAAGCTTGAATGTGTTGCTGTGCATCCCCACATTGCCCCCATTTTTTTTTATTGCACTTTAGGTTTTGGGGTACATTCTTAGAGCATGCTGGTCATCCATTGCAGGTAAGCTTTTATTGTTCTTTCTTGGTTGTATATACATCAAGTGGCAGCACAGAGCCATTTGCCGATGCCTAGCAAACAGATACAAAATAGAGTAAGTATAGTGACCATCACCCAAATGTGTATGTTTAACCCAGACAACCAAGTGTTTGGGTTTAACCATTGAAAGCCTTCTCGTAATTGCTGAAGGGTACTTGTTTGTAATTGCTGTGACCATTCTTTAAGTTATTTCTTTAATTCACACCCAAGAGTGGAAATTTGAAAAGATAAATGGTCATAATAAGCCCCTTGAAGATGTGCTTTTCTAAATAACTGCAAGGTGGAATCTCCTTCCAAATTCCAGGTTAAATTTACAGGCAGCCACTTTTCTGCATGCTGTTTTAAAATCATGACATAGGTTACATTTACCTGTGTAACATTTTGATGAGACAAGCATGTAGCAACCACTTTTTTTTTTTTAAATTTTATCGCATTTTAGGTTTTGGGGTACATGTGAAGAACATGCAAGATTGTTGCATAGGCATACACGTGGCAATGTGATCTGCTGCCTTCCTCCCCATCACCCACATCTAGCACTTCTCCCCATGCTATCTCTCCCCAACTCCCCTCCCCCCACTTTCCCTCCCCTATTTCCCCCCAACAGACCCCAGTGTGTAGTGCTCCCCTCCCTGTGTCCATGCGTTCTCATTGTTCAACACCTGCCTATGAGTGAGAACATGCGGTGTTTGATTTTCTGCTCTTGTGTCAGTTTGCTGAGAATGATGGTTTCCAGGTTCATCCATGTCCCTACAAAGGACACGAACTCATCGTTTTTGATGGCTGCATAATATTCCATGGTGTATATGTGCCACATTTTCCCTGTTCAGTCTATCATCAATGGGCATTTGGTTAGATGATGGGGGTGAATGCAGCAAACCACCCTGGCACATGTATATCTATGTAACAATCCTCGACAATCTGCACATGTACCCCAGAACTTAAAGTATAATTAAATTTTTTTTAAAAAAAGGTTAAATTTGCAAGCTTAGCATCCCTTTTTGGGCTGATAGTAAAGATACTCCTGAGGAATGAGAATAACACACTTACCATGTGCTATTGTAGAAAAACAGAGGGATTACTAGACAATAAAGTCAAGGAGCCATTAAGTTTAATCCATCTCAAATTTTCAATTTTGGGGGTAAGACAGGGGCATCCATTGACCTCCTGACCTCCAAGAAATATTATTAGATGACAAAGGCAGGTTAGCATCCCACCATGTAATAACATTAAAAATGGGGATTTAGGACATGACTCCAATAAACATGTTCTTGGGCTGATCACACTTGGCAAATAACAAGAATTACCAGTCACCCTAACATCCATGCCTGTCTTACTTACTCAGATGTTTTCCCAGTTACCACCAGATACACAAGAAACGGGTTCTCTGAAGTTGCAGGGGCTTCCATGGTGCCAAGCTGGATAGTTGCATGTTGATCTAATCTCTTTAGCTGTCCTCAGGTAATGTCAGGTGCCTTCCAAGTCATCACCATCATTGTTGGTCAATTCTCCAATGACAGGTCCTGTTTTCAAGAAAAGAGCCCATATTTCCCCTTTTTTATTTATTAAAATATACTTTAAGAGTTTGATGAGTTTATTTAACAATGGCTAACCAGTTGAGTTAGAGAGGATGCCAGTCTTGTGTTGTAGGTGCCAAAATTGCAATGCATATGCAAATTGAGTACTAATATAGCAAGGTTTATTATTTGTTTTTATAGTTTGTGGAAAGCCTAAAGTCATAATAGATTTAAACAAATGAGCAATTGCATCTTTAGTTTTTTCTCCTGTTCTGGGGGTTAGCATGTAAAAAGTCTGTATCAGTGTCCACAGTACTGTGCAAACACTTAAAACATCCAAAGGGTGGATACCGAGTAACATCAGTTTGCCAGATAGCATTAGGCACCATACCTTGTGGGTTGGCATCAAGCCCTAAGGCAAAAGGAGAGAGCAAGTGCCTTTGGCAATCAGGGCAAATTTTAATAATCATGTGAGCTTGAGCAAGTGTTAAATGAAACTGTCGTTTAAGACTGCGAGTTTTCTGATGAAAAAAAGCATGATCAGCTTGAGCTCACAAAAAAGGCAGGAGAGTCTGCAAATCACATTTGTGTCTGCACCAGAGCACCAGCTTGAGTGCTCCCTTCTTACAAGGGACCAGGTAGCCCAGAATGAGAGTGAATATGGGTGATGTAAAGATGGTGATGACAGGTACAGAGGAGCTTTTGCACTGTAAGAAACAAAGCTATTAGAGACTCATTAGTAATGCCCTTTACATGTGTAAGATTTAAATGAGTAATACTATACACTGCATAAGTAGAATTACTAACTATATTTATGTTTTGGTGAGGAAAAGTTTGTAAGGCCAATATCAGGACACACAACACCACCTGTTGCGTAGTTTAAAAATGTTCCTGGATTTTGTGCTGCCAATTTTGCATGGCATCTTGCCACACTATAGCTATCTTTTCAGTTTTATCTGAACCATCTGTAAAGACAGTGGTGGTGTGAAGCAAAGGCTTAGAGACAATAATAGATACAAATTTAATAGGCACAGTTTGTAAGAAGAACTTACCAGCTGAGAGGCTGGTAAATGGAAACTGATATTACCAATAAAGTCAGCCATTGCTACTTGCCAATTAAGATTACAAACTAAGAGAGTATGAAATTGTTCCTTGCTTAAGGGTAGAAAATGAATAACAGAGTTATATATTAATAATTAGATGAAATGTCAGTGCCCCCTTATAATCAGAGAAGCTTTTAAATCTGTGGTCTTTTGTACATGTTTAGAGGGGTATGAGACAGGTACGCAGCACATAAAATACAGAAATGGCAAAATATAAAGCCTACCTGCTAAACTAAGGCATGGAAGGGATGGATATTTTAAGTAATTTTTACTATATTTTGGCCATTGAAAGTCATTAGGATGTGCAAGTCAACAGGATAATAACCCTGCTTTGAGTTAGCTTAAGTGTGTAAAAAAAACAAAAAACACAAAAATCATTTTTAAATGTCCTTAGGTGCTGGCCATTTTCTTGCATTATCCGTTAGCTGGAACGTCTTAGAAGTGAGCTTGGAAAAATAGGGCTTGGCCGGTTTCTTCCCATCTGCTCCGGGCTCCTTAGGCAGCCTCTCTTTTTAACAGCCTGCCACCTGTTGCTACTCCTGCCCTGAGAGGAAGGAAGGAAAGCTATAAGTAGCAGCAAGAAGCCAGAGAATGACCAGGTGGTAACGTGCATGTGTCGGCGCAGAGGCAGGACGCAAGAGGGTGACGGGCTGGGAGAAAACCACTCCCCTTACCTTTCAAGCCACCTACGCTTGGAGCCAACCCTGTTAGGTAAGGTACTGAAAATATACTGGGCTTTTTTAATTAGTTTTACTACCCCCAACCAGAGTGGCTCAGGAGGGAGCAGACTTTCAGGGTCTGCTTTGAAGTTTCCTACCCATGGTGTTGTTAAACATTTTATAAAAAAGCAAAACATTCCTTCCTGCTGTGTCTGTCTTCTGAAGATGACAGCAGCTGACAGAGCTCGTCCACCTCAGCCTAGTTAGCATTTAACACGTGGCTATGGGAGAGCACCCCTCGTTAGTGGGCTTCTCCCCCAGAGCTCTGTACTCTAGGCTGCTCCACCCTCCTCTGCCTACCTTAGGCTAATAAGGTTGGGGTGCAATGAACTGTTTTTTAGCCTTTTCCCAGGAGGGCCAGGGAAGACAAGGAATTGCTTGTCAGCTGAGACGTGAGGGGTGGCAGGGAAGGGCAGAAGTAGGAAAAGCAGCAGCACAGCCGGCAGCAGGCCACTTTCTGGGCACAGTTACTGAGGCATGTGACCATGGTAAGGAGGATTTTCAGGACCGGCTGGAGCTGCCTGCAGCCACCCGGGGACTCGGCCTGGCTTCCCTTTGTCACCACAAACCCAGAAAGGGGCAACTTGCCTAGACGGCCAGTGACTAAATGTGCACTCCATGGCATCTTAGCAACTCTCCTGCCCCAGGCCCAAGAAAGCCAGAGCTTTCTGGGATAAAACCCAGGAGGCAGCATGCAACTTTCCCTGATACTCCAAGGAAACAGGGAAAAGACAAGGTCAGAAAGGTTGATGCTGGAAGTAGGAAGTGAGAACTTGCATATTAGGAAGACAATCAGAATCAGCCACTTTTCTTCCCTCCCGGAGACACCCCTCCAGCAGGGAAGTTTGTTAAGGAGACATGGACACCCGATCATATGGATGTTCACTGACCAGGGGTCTTATCCAAGAACTGTCCCTTGGGCTGCGGCCAATCTCCTCAAGGGAGATTGGAGGTGCTGTTGGCTGAATGGTGTCAACAAATGCTGGTCCCTTAAGGGTGGAGGAAAGGAGGGCAATGGCTTTCCTATTTTCTAATTCTTGAGTCCATCCTCATCATCACTAGAAAAGCTATCTTCCTTACTCTCCATAGAAGGGAATGAAGCGGAGAGAGAAACCTCTCCCTGTTGTTCTGCTTTCTGTTTTTCCTTCTTTAAAATCTCCTGAATTCCCTTCAGGTGGAGAAGATGGGCAGTTTGACTCACCACAATCTGGCAGATAAAGAGGATACAACGCAGGGCGTACGAGCGCCCAGGTGGTCAAAATAGTAACATTAGTCAAAT
This sequence comes from Sapajus apella, assembly GCF_009761245.1. Taxonomy (NCBI): domain Eukaryota; kingdom Metazoa; phylum Chordata; class Mammalia; order Primates; family Cebidae; genus Sapajus; species Sapajus apella. The sequence goes on from NW_022437006.1 coordinate 2,682,676, forward strand.
GACCTTGCTCATATCCTCCTTTCAGGCAGCGACCTACCTGCTCCCATTATTCTAAATCTAAGATTCCTTGATCAGAAAACCAAGGGCATTCCTGCTGAATTACGAGCATAAACTTGTGGAGAGCTCTAGGCTTTACAGTGCTCTGGTTAGCCTTTCTGCTCTTTGGTCATTTCTTGACCTAGCCCTTGATATTTTATGTGTGTGCCCCATCCTCCTGATGGGAGTCAGGACTGTCCTTTACCAGGATTCCCCAAAAATCGATGAGCTCTTCACCTTCATGCATAAATTCTTGTCTGGAGCACAACTTGCAGAGCTTACAGCTTTCAGTGAACGCCAAGAACAAAGTACTCAGTTCCAGCTGAGCGGGGCTAGGGGGTAGCTCTTCCCAGAGTCTGCCCCACCACTGGTCTACCAAGTATTTATTGAAAGGACTTATATTAACTACAAACACCCACTAGATGGTCATTTGAGGTGGGCTGCTGAGGCGCCTGTGACCTTGTACACACTTAACAGCAGTCTCAGGAGGCTGTTTTCAGTGCTCTCCTTGTCATACCGCATATTCCACTGCCTGTTTTAAGAGTCAAGGAGTTTCATTCTCATGCACAAATAACATATACAGTACCTCAGTAATTTTCCACGCCCAATCTCAAATGTCATGTACATAAGCCTGAATATGCTGCCATGTGCTCCCTACAAAAAGTAAGTGAAAAGTCAACAATTTTTGAAAGGATTTTACTAGCAATAAAATAATCACTGTGAGAAAAGATAAGCAAAACAATACACTTACCATGTGACAAGTGGCAGTTTCTGCTTGATGAGACTTGGATGAGTTTGAACATGAAGCATTCTCATATCTCAGTCTCTGCGGCTGACAGGGCCTTGGGAGAAGCTAACACTGAGTGGAGGATATAGGACTGATCTAAAGAAAAGAACCTTACTTAGAGGTGAGATGCAGAGAAGGTAACTGGGTAATACAAAAATCCTCAAGTAAGATGGTGAGGTTTTTGACCATCATTAATACAAAGACATCCAATCTAGTGAAAAGAAACTGTCAAGAGAGACATCCCAGGTGCAAATTCTCTTTGTAAGCCATGAAGGCAGGTAATTATGTTAGGAAATACCCAGAAAATTGAAGACTCTTCCATTCATGTGGGTGATATGGGACAGAGTCCAATTCTGGGGAAGCAAGGCTGGCAGAAGCCAAACAGTGCAGCACATTTTCTGGTCCTGAAAAGGATCTAGGGTCCTGGGGAGATGAATTAGATCAAGCAATTGTGAACATACGGTTGACCATTTGGATAGTGTTGGAAAATGGAACAGTTCTAAGAAATTAAGTGACAGATCAACAATTGAGTAATGGATTTACTACACAATGAACAGGCTTTATGACCTTTAAATGTGCTTATAAAGTCTAGTTCCTGTGATAATTACAAATATTAAATGAGATATTACATGTAAGATGCCTCCTGTGGTCCCTGGCATACACAGACCTTCAATAATAGTTATGTACTACATAATTAGGGCACATATTGGTTTTCATTGGCCTCAAATTTTTATCAATGTTTGACCATTTATTTAAAATAGGTTGTTCTGCAACATATCTCCATGTTGTAATTATTTAGGTAAACAATGTAGTGAAGGGTTTTGGTTCATTGAGATACAGAAAGAAAATAATTTTGTGTATTTTAACAACGATGCAAAAATTCTTCTTACTGTCTTCTTACTGTTCATTCATTCCAATGTTCTTCTTACTTCTTACTCTCTTTCAATTAACTACTAAGAGAGTTAGATAGGCTTGGCCTAAGAAAGCAGCTCTGGAGGTTGGAAGGGAGACTGGGAGTTTAACAAATACTTTCCACTGTACCTTTGGGAAACTAATGCTTTTCTGTACAAACCTTTTCTTAAAAAGTTTGAAGGGTGACCCATGTGCGTGTATTCCTGTGTTTAAAATTTTGAAAGATGGCATGGTAGAGACTTAGTCACCCTACTCCTGATATGGCTAAGAACAGATGATATTAACAACATTTAACAATATTTATGTTACTATTAATATACAATGCAATAAAAAATAAATTGGAACACATTTATTTTCTAAATAAGCTAAATTCTGTATTATAATATCTATATAAATTATAGATAATATATGATTTTATATAGGTCAACCAAAACTAAGACTGTTGAGACAGAAATAATAAAGGTTTATTGGAAGCCAAATGTGTGTATCAACTCAGAAAGACACCAACAAAATTGGGAGCTCCAGAATCTGCTGCAAATTGGAAGGCTTTTAGAGAAAAGTTTAGAAGGGAAGAGGACTCCTGACACTGGAGCTGTCCTTTTCATTGGAGGGTAAAATACTGAGACTGTAATTATCGGTTACATTTTGTAACATATATTAATGGACTAAAATAGCTAAGCTAAAATGTTTACCTGCAAGGTAATCAGTAAAACTTCATGATTCAAAAACAAATCAGTGTCCTTTTCAATGTCAGCAGGTCATACATTCATCAGTATGTCAACAATTCAAGGAACTCACTATAAGATTCTTTACTCAGAGACAGAATGTTACCATAAATTACAAGACATCCCCGAGGTGGGTTAATTTGAAAGCCTGTCAAATGTGACCTGTAGGTTATTTCTCTTTCTCTGTCTCTCTGTCTCTGTCTCTCTGTCTCTCTGTCTCTCTCTCTCTCTCTCTCTCTCTCTCTCTCTCTCACACACACACACACACACACACACACACACACACACACACACAAGCTTGCCAATCAGAAGTATTTCTGTGTTTTAACATACAAGTAGCACATTTTATGAGAACTGCATGATCTGATCTTCATTGAGTTTTCTGGCCTCTTTTCTTGCCAACTCTCTCCTCCCCTCTGCTTTCCAGCTTCATTAAATGGCTTCCATTTCCTTCAGTGTGTCATGCTGTTTTATACCTCCCTGCTTTTCTCACACCACTTCCTTTGCCCAGAATAGATTCAGCCGTTGTTTTCTGCCTGGAAAATGTCTCAAAATTGCTCAAAAGCTACCTCATGCCGTTTTCTCAGTGAATACTTTCCTACCTCTCCAGTATCAGGATCCTGGTTTATTCTTACCTCTTTCACATTGATAAGTGAGTTTGTAACTCTTGGAATCATATTTGTAAAGCTGGGATCCATGCATTCCAGCACTTGGACACTGGTAGTAAGGTTAGAGTCTCCTGGCTTGTGCCATGGCAGGGGTGGCCATATCAAGTGTAGAAAATCTTCTTACTCCTGCTGTACTTTGAGTATAAGTAAATAAATACTCAATAAAATATTTGGACAGGAACCTGCACTACTTTCTAACAAAAGGCAGCTGAACATCGATTCAATGTTAAGTCAATTGCAGTCAACAGAACTTCCCTCTCTCTAGTGAAAAGATGAATAAACACTGTAACTAAATAAAATATGTAAAAGAGCAGGTAAAACATGAAATGAGTGATACCATTCTGGAAACCCAGAGAGCTTCCTCTTTGTAGGAGAAAGCAAAAGAAAATTCTATGGAATAATATAGTTTTCTGAACAAGATTCAAACACTTTTAAACCTAGAATCAAGACTTGTAAAGAAAGGAAGTTGAGACCAAAAAGTAAGTCCTACGAGATTTGTGAAATGATGATAATGCCTCTGCTAGCTAATAATTTAATAATTATACTACCGACATTTGTCCATGATGACTTTTATATCACTTATCTCCCAAGACTTCTATTAAACAACAAAATAAATACTTTCGACAGCTCTATAATTATAAACAATTCTAAATATTTGTTTGGAATTGCACATTAACAATCCCAGATTTGTATTCACAATAAAATAGAGAGCAGGCCAGATGGGAGCTTATATATAGATGTGTTTCTCACATTCTAATTACCTGTGGTTGAAGATAACTACCAAACAAGTTAGGCCTCCTTAGATCCACTCGTCAAGGGCCTGCCCCGAGTCCCTGCGCCTCATCTTTCACATGGTGCAGACAGAATGCCCAGGGCAAGGTCTGGAAGCACAATGATGGAAAGAAGCTGAGGCTGGAGAGGCTATTGTGGAAAAGCACTCAGGCTTTTATATATTCTCAAGTCACAAATAGAAGAGGAAAAAGAGTGAATACATTTTGTTTCATTTTATCTTCAAGGCAATATTACTTATTGTATAATTTTCAGTGCATTCTTCAGAATAATTTTACATTTTTCAGAATATAAAGTTTCACTGTTTCCCTGAAAATTTTTGCTTGTTATCTTCAGACCAAATATATCCTGTTCAGTTTTCTTTTTATTCTTTTAATTAAGAGTAAAGAATCCCTGTAAGAGTCTATCTAGTTATTTTTATTCTCTCTGGCCTGGGTATGAGTAGGTGAAGCACCTTGCTATCTTCCTTTTCTAAGAATCTATTCTTCTCAGCATTTGTATTTCTATAACACATAGCTCAAAGGAACAGCAGCTTATTTTCACTCTTGTTTGGGTTAATTTTGTCAAATTCATTTTTCTGAAATGATCCTCCAAAAAAAGAAGGAATTTATGGATATGTAATGTTGAAATGGAAAAATTCAAAATGCATATTGAAAACCATTTTTAATGACTACTTCTTTTGAGGTACATTATCAGCATGGGCAGGAATGGCTTCTTTCTGCCTCCGAAGTCTCCTTCTCAGATGTTTCCTTTTCAGATGTCTCAGGTGTTTTCACGTCTTTAGTGTCACATGTAGGCAGAGTAGGTATAACATTATATGGGATGATTTCAAGGGCCTGAGAAAATTGTCATACTTGCTTAGCTCTTGTCTCACTAGTTCTTATTATCTCTTTCGTTATAAAATAAGTAATACACTTTAAATTATAACTGACCTGACAGAAGTGGACAAGCTAAAATGCAAAAGTAGAAAGGATTTATCTCTTTCGTTCATGAGGTAAAGTTTTGACAAGGAGAGGTAAGGCATAGGTGTGTCACACAACAGAATGGCCTCAATGGTAGTACCTATACATAACAAGAGAAATGACACAAAGAAAGTCCAGGAATGCTAGGCAATATTTTGTTCACTTAAAAAAAAAAGTAATCTTCAGGATTTATAGCCGACTGGGCTTAAAGATAATATTGCAATTAGTTTTAAGTTCCTTTCTAATGAAAGTAAATTAAGGTGAGTCCTTATTATTTTTTCCTTTTTTCCCCCCTTTTTATTCTTTTCTCTTTCCAAAGAGAACAGTGTTCTTAATGTCAGAGACAAACATTTACCAAGCACTGTGATAGGTAGTAGAGTTTCAAGAAATAAAATCTTGGACACCAGAGAACCTTAACAACATTTATTCAGTACTGGTTCTAATTATGAAATTTAGCCTATAGCCACCAGATATTTAAGGAAAGCCTCTGACATGAGGGAGTTACAATAAAACAGTAAAAACCAAAGAACCTAAAAAGAAAGTAAACAACAGAAGAAAAAGTTGTTATTGTAACGAATATTATCTTATAGATATGCTGTTGCATTTATATTTTAGAAAAAGAGGAGGGCAATATAAAAAAATCAGAACAAAAATGGAAAGAAAATGCTTAGAATAAAATCATTATGACAAGCCAGGCAAGGTGGCTCATTTCTGTAATCCCAGCTACTCAGGAAATTGAGGCAGATGATGCACACCTGTAGGTAGTCCCAGCTACTCTGGAGTCTGAGGAAGGAGGATCCTTTAGTCCAGGAGTTGGAGGTTGCAAAGAGCTATGATCATGACACTGCAGTTTAGCCTGGGTGACAGAGTAAGACCCCATCTCTACAAAGAAGAAAAGTATTATAAGGAAATTTTTTAAAGTCAAATTTTTAAAGTCAATAAGATTTTGGGATATGAATTTGAGGAACACATGTAAAATAGCAGAGGAGACAGAGCATCATGCATGAGGCCCTACATCCTCATAACTGGAATTTGAAAGAGCAAGAAGAAAAAAACAGAGTGATAAAAATTGTCAAATAGTATAAGGTTATTTCTTAAGACTTAAGGACATGCATTTCCAGAATAAAATAATCTATTAGGTGCTCAGACATTGAGTAAGGAAAAGACTCATTCCAAGCCACAACGTTGTGAACTATCAAAACCAACTGAAGACTTTTAAAAGCTTTCAGATAGAAAAATTGTATCTTATAAATGACAGAGAATAAGAATGGAATCAATTGTCCTAAAGATACTATAATCAGGAATATACCAGAGCAATGTGTCAAAAATTTTAAGAAAATTATCTTAAAACCTAGACATCTGTATGCAGCCACACTATCAACTAAGTAAAAGGTAGGCTAATTTCAGTCTTCAGAAGTGGAAAGTCTCAGCATTTTACCTCTCACTCAACCCTTGATGGGAAATTAATGGAGGATGAGCTCCATGAAATCAAAGATACCAATCAACATAAAGAAGATATAAGATCCAGAAATTAGAGGGCCTAGCAGAAGAAACAGTAGAAGGAATTAATTCTATGTAGTCTGTAAAAAAAAAAGTCCCAGAATGCCAGCCACATAGAGAATCAGCCCAAATTTGGCAATAATTTGATGATGATTGAACTTGTGTGAGAAGCCACATATGAGAGTTAAATCCTCATTTTCTAGAAACAAAAGTGAATAACTTGTATGTAAATTTGAACAATTATGGGAAACTGTATAAAGTGTGCTATTATAAAATATGGGGGTACGTAACAATAGACTGGATAAAGAAAATGTAGTACTTGTTTAACATAGAATACTACACAGCCATAAAAGGATAAGATCATGTCCTTTGCACAACATGGATGGAGCTGGAGACTATCATCTTGAGTGAACTAACACAGGAATAGATAACCAAATACTGCATGTTCTCACTTAAAAATGGAGATTAGCATGAAATATACATGGACACAGAGAAGAGGATGATAGACACAGGGCCTACTTGCAGGTGGAGGGTGGGAAGAAGGCAAGGATAGAAAAACTACCTATCGAGTACTATGTGTATTAACCAGGTAATGGAATAATCTGTATGCCAGATTCTTATGACAAATAATTTACCTGTATAACAAAACTGCACATGTACCCCTGAACCTAAAATAAAAGTTAAAAATATAAAATAAATAAAATAAATATGGGGCTAAATACTAAAATAGCTTTAAGAGTAGAACATGGTGGTCTCTGTGAGGAAAAATTGTGGAAGACTTTGGAATGGACTGAAAAATCATGAGATGACTTCAATAAACGAACCTGTGTTCTGCAAGAGCATATTCTTCCAGATAGTAAATTTCCACAGGGCTCTTGCCTTTCACTGACTTTCAGCTAATTTGCAGTGATGCAGAGAAAGAAGTAATTTGCAGGAAACTAGTAAAGCAAATAATGTCTAATGAGTTCACATATTTATCTGGTTTTGTGATTCTCCTTTAAAATGAGTACCTTAGTAATTAATAAATAGAATATTTGTCGTATATTCATTTTATATCTGGATGAAGGACATTATTTTACCAGTTTTGAAAATTATCCTTTGTCACCTCTGGGAATGCCCGTTAGAGAAGACTTTTGATTGTTATTACAGGTCTGTGTTAGTGTTTGACTTTCCTAACTAAGCAGCTGTTGTTTTGATAAAAATTGCAATTAAATTTAAATGAGGTTTTTAAATGAAACATCAAGAAATGGTGAGAACTGTGTAAAATGCCCAGCAGTCTTAGATGGTGATATTTTATATCATAGGCAGAAGCAATTAAATAAACAGATGATTAGATACGTAAAAGAATTAACCGCTGAATAAGACTGTTCTTTCTTCATCTAGTAAGAAAACTACCTTATTCTTTGTTCCGTATTTGCTTTGATGCTTCCTTTCCACTTTGGCTGAGGCTTTTCCTCACCACTCCTGGTTACATCACTCATGACCCAGTGTCTTCCTTTGGGAACCTAAGACACTGCTTTTTGTTTGTTTTTGTTTTCATTTTTACTGTTCAGAACTCACCTCACAATTTATATTCTTGAACACTGCCTAGCAATTATCCAGTAAAGGAAACTCTGGGTATGAGCCAAATGAAATGACAACCTTATGCCACACTATAGTGTAAAAATACTACCAGGACTGGGTACAAAGCGTATTGTCATTTTATCAAACACAGAAGAAGAGGTATTTAGGGCAAGAGCTGTGTCTCCTGTATTAAGTTGTGTACAGCACAGAATATGCCCACAGTACTTGATCAATAATAATTCCATTCACTGCAAAAGTATCCAGCATGTTCTCGGCCAAAGTAAAGAAACAAAATAGCATGGACTTCAGTCTCAAAAAAGAATGTATTTAATATCTGATTTTGGATTACAGTATTTAACAAAAGTTACTAAAAAAGAGTCAAACAGTTTTATCTATGTAAAGTAGTCTGTGCTTTATAGAGCACTAAAAAAATAAATAAATAAATAAAGGAGTTTGTATATCTGACAAGTTTGCCAAAGACCTAGTTAAAAATGTTCATTTCTCATTCATTCCCAGTGACATCAAGAGATTCAAATCTTTTCCTTTTCCTTTCAGTGCTCAGTGGCACTGAGGTCAGTACTTTCCATTCCAGATAAACTAGAGAAAGAGAGTTGTTAAGTGAGAGCACTCTCCACATTGAAGCTTTGTTTATAAACAAAAACTAAAGAGCTCCAGTGAGATATTTTACATGGCAAATGGCTGACTTCAAAGTTTTTAATTGCATGATTTAGAGTATATCTAACTTCTCTGCCAACTGCATATCAGCAGTACAAAGTAAAACATCAGTAAAGGGAGACAGTGGAGAAATGGCTATTACTGCATAAAACACTGAAATGAGAGCAACGGTGGTACTTGTTTAAAGGCCACTGCATCCTAATAAGAAAAGAACAAGATTCCTGCAGTTCAAATTCTGCTGCTTTTCTTCATCCACAAAAGACTGACTAGCAACAGTAAAAATACTTTTAACATTTTCCACCAAAAAAATGACTTTTGTATTGTCTGTCTAATTATTCTTTAAATGTTTATGTATCCATGGCATCTGATGACCTATTACTAGTTGGGAACCTTGGCACATTTAATCTTAATAGTACCTAGCTCAGGGGGTTCTTGTGAGACATGAGCTTTAATACACAAAAGAGATTTACACCTGTGTTCCATACACTTCTGCAATTATAATAATACTTGTGAATATTGGGCTAAATTCAATAAATAAATTATAATAGATTATAAATGTCATCTTTACAATTGTTGAGTATATGGAAAGTTGTGTATGTTATTAAGTAGAGTTATGTTTTACATGACTGAAAGTTAATTATGAATCCTTTGTTAAAATCATTTCCTCCTAAGATTTAAAAAAAACTCAGTAAGCAGGACAAAGATTAATATAAGGTAGCATACAAGTTGTTATGAAATAATAAAATACAAATAGATAATCTTCACTAGATAAATCAGGGTCACAAGGGGAAACATAATTTTAAAATGTTATATCTTACAATAAAATAAATACAACTAAAACAATGAGCTAGAATCTGAAATTACAAAAACATATTTTAACAATATAGGCAAGGTTGGCAAGGGTACAGACAGATTGGTCCATGTGTATTGCTGTAAGGAAATATCAGTGACCATGCCCTTTTAGAAAATAATTTGATAATTACATGAACACTTTTATAACTGCTAAGTTTTAGAGAATATATGGTAGATAAAATCATCTAAAATAATTTTTAAAAACCTGGATGAATAAGAGAGATGCTATTTTTAATATTTCAGAAAAATGTTAGCCACCAGAAATATATAAAAGGAAAATTATTAGTTCAATCAATATCTACTTGATATAAGGTTATGTGATATTAAAACAATGACCAAAAAATCATATAACCTCTTAAAAGAGTGTTTATTTTATATTATTATTACAGAAACAGATGGGTCACAAAATTGTATCATACTATGTTTGGAACCAAGAAAATGTATATCTTGTGATTAGATCAAACTAAAATCAGTTCCCCAAATGAAGTTATTTCATGAAAAGTTATATTTATCAGACATCCTGTTATAGTGAATATTTGATATCAATGCTGCTATATAGGTATATATTGTGTATCAATATTACAGTATTGACACATACTGTATTGATCAATGTATTGTATCTTTCAATACAGTATTAGATATATTTAATATCAATACAGTATTGTTATTTTGATATTACTTTTAATTTCTCCAACAAGAAAATAGTAATGAACTTGTAGGTAAACACAAGTAAGGTATTTCATGTATTTGGATTTTTGATTAGGTGTTCTCGAAGGGAGGATACAGTGAGGCATGACTCTAATAAGTAATTTTTTTTTTTTTTTTACTTATGCCCCTTTTTTTTTTTTTTTTTTTTGAGATGGAGTCTCGCTCTGTTACCCAGGCTGGAATGCAGTGGTGTGATCTCGGCTCACTGAAACCTCTGCCTCCCAGGTTCAAGCAATTCTCCTGCCTCAGCCTCCTGAATAGCTGGAACTACAGGTGTGTGTGCCACCACGACTGGGTAAGTTTTTGTATTTTTAGTAGAGATGGGGTTTCACCATGTTAGCACCATCCTGTTTTTAAGTTCTGGGGTACATGTATGGGATGTGCAGGCTTATTACATAGGTAAACATGTTCCATGGTGGTTTGCTGCACCTATCAACCCATCAGTTAGGTATTAAGCCCAACATGCATTAGCTATTTTCCCTAATGCTCTCCCCCAACAGGCCCCAGTGAGTGTTCTCTTCCCTGTGTCCATGTGTTCTTATTGTTCAGCTTCCACTTAAAAACATGTGGTGTTTGGTTTTCTGTTCCTGCATTAGTTTGTTGAGGATAATGGCTTCCAGTTTCATTCATGTCCCTGCAAAGGACATGGTCTCATTCCCTTTTATGGCTGCATAGTATTCCATGGTGTATATGTACCACATTTTATTTATCCAGTCTCTCATTGATGGGTATTTTGGTTGATTCCATGTCTTTGCTATTGTGAATAGTGCTGCAATTAACATATGCATGTGTGTATCTTTATAAGTGAATGATTTACATTCCTTTAGGTATATGCCCCGTAATGGCGATTATTGGGTCAAATGATATTTCTGGTTCTAAATCTTTCAGGGATTGCCACATCATCTTCCACAATGGTTGAACAAATTTACATTCCCACTAACAATGAAAAAGTGTTTCTATTTCTCCACAACCTTGCCAACATCTGTTGTTTCTTGACTTTTTAATGATCGCCATCCTGAATGGCATGAGGTAGTATTTCATAGTACTTTTGGTTTGCATTTTTCTATTGATCAGTGAGGTTGAGCTTTTTTTCATTTGTTTGTGGCCTACATGTATGGCTTTTTTTGACAAGTGTCTGTTCATATCCTTTGCCTACTTTTTATTTATTTATTTAGTGTAAATTTGCTTAAGTTTCTTGTAGATTCTGGATATTAGAACTTTGTCAGATGGATAGACTGCAAAAGTTTTCTCCCATTCTGTAGTTTTTCTGCTTGCTCTGATGATAGTTTCTTTTGCTGTGCAGAAGCTCTTTAGTTTAATTATATCCTATTTGTCAGTTTTTGCTTTTGTTGCAATGGCTTTTGGAGTTTCATCATAAAATCTTTGCCCATGCCTATGTTCTGAATGGTATTGCCTAGATTGTCTTCTAGGGTTTTTATAGTTTGGGGTTTTACACTTAAGTCTCTAATACATTTTGAGTTAATTTTTGTATGCCATTTTAAAGAATTTAATGCACCATTTGCAATACCAGTTTTAAGAAATATGAGCATGTCCATATATGAAATGGAAGTAGTTACAATTTGGGACATTTTGAGATAAATGTGATTTGCCCAAATAATTCAACATTCTGCTATTCTCTAATGCTTTTTTTTAAATATCAAAAACCTCTTATTGTACTAAAAAAACCTTCAGGCAAATATTCACAAAATACTGAATATCTGCACGTTTACTCAAGAAGAGCACAGAAGAAAGATATGGACACTAATGATCATTTTCTAAACCTAGCCTTAACCAGGGAATGACAATCTGTATAAAGAAGATTATAATCATAGAGCAAACAGATTCAGCCTAAGTACTTTGTTGTTAATGCCAATCTGAAAGACAATGCAGCATTTGGTTGCCCTGAGATTGCAGTCTTATATGGCCAACTGCCTGCCAGGATGTCCTTGCAGCCATCTCAAACCTATTCTCATCAAGAATCCCAAACCTATTCTCATTGATCTTTCTCACATCTCCTCCTCCTGTGCTTTTCTCAATAAAGTCAGTAGCAATTACATTCTTCCACTTTCAGACCACAAACCCTCAGCTGCTCTCTGTTACTCCCCACATCACCACACCTTACTGATTCCAAATATATCCAGAATCTGACCAGTTTTCATTAATTCCACCAATATCACTCTGGTGTAAGTCACCATCATGTTTCATTAACTCGTCTCTTTGCTTCTAATCTCCCAAGGTATTGTTGGTTCAACAGCAACAGGGATATTTTTCACTTTTTGTTTTCTGAAATGAGCCTTCATAGTTTAGTAAATTCTAAAGGTATGAAAAAATTGGAATATTCTGATGAACTTCCATGTTCTCCTAGCTACAGCAATCAATTATGACCACTCTTATTTCATGTATATCCATATCCCTCTCCTAACTTCCTGAACCCCTGGATTATTCTATACTGAATCCCTCATATCATATTACTTCACCTAGAAAGGTGTCACCTGTAAAGATTTCACCTAAAGAGATTTTAGCATACTTCTCCAATGGTTGAGGAGTCTTAAATAACCATAATATCATGATATATTTAAAATAGTAACAATAATTTCTTTGGATCATTAAATAACCAAATAGTACTTAAATGTTCTCAATATTTATGTATGTATGTGTGTGTGTATATGCAAATATACTCACACATGCAATACATATGCAAATATGCACAAAGGATTTAAATCAGGATCTATAATGTCTACTTGTTGCATTTGGTTAATATGCTTATCAGGTCTCTTTTAATTTATAGATACTCCTCTCTTCTTTTTTTTTTTCATTTTTCTTTATTTTTTGGAATATTTGTTGAAGAAGCTAGATTGATTGTCCAATGGAGTTCTCACATTCTGGAGTTTGCCATTTGCATTCTTGTGGTAGAAGTTAGCAAATTCATTTACTCATACTTTAAATTGGTAGTTAGATCTAGAGTCTTGAAATAATAAAGTAGTTTGGTAAAACTACTTCATAGATGGTAGTGTGTACTTTAATTAGGAGACACAGAATATCCACTTGTTTCTTGCTATGATATTAGAAGTCAATGGTAATTCTATCCTCAACCCGTATTTCATTAGGGGTCTATAAAATTGTGACATTCTAGTTGTATTTTTCCTTATATCTTTATCAGCTGGAAGAAAATAAATTTTCTCCCATTAACTAGTTTATCTAAGATGCAAAACATACAGCAACTTTAGATTAAATGTTATACACTTTTATATATTTCCAAAGCTTTAGTTAACAACCCCTATATTACAAAAGAGTTTCCTAACAATCTATGGATTCCTAAAAAATTCTAAGTAACCAATGAATTTTTTTGGTTTTTTTTTTTTACATTAATATAAATTCATGAATTACAATGTTTGTGTTTCAATTTATTGAAGTTATTATTCTTATTGATGCTCATATTATAACATAGTGGTCAGTAGGTACCTGTTGAAGATGGCTCCTAAGTCATTTAATGGGAACCTAGTGGGTTTTATTTCTTTAATTTCTGATATGACAGTTTCCAGGCTCATTTTGTACATTTCTTGCTCTGAACCTAGAATCAGCCATTTAAATGAGCCCTGCTCCCTTTTCCCGGTAAATGTGCTGTGGAGATGATAATCTAGGCACTACAAGTGTTCTTTGATGGGTGTTGTTTCTAGTACTTTTCAGTGGACACAGCTCATTTGGGATATGACTTACTGTCTGAAGAGATGTTATTCTACTTATTCTCTCTCACTCTCTCTCATTTTCTATATCTCTCCTCTCCCCCCAAAAATTTGTGTGAAATTCTCTTGCATCTTTATGCACTATTCATGTTTAAGTGACATGGGCTTTTCTTCTCTTCAAAGGAAAACACAGCTTTTAAGCCTCACATTCTAGATATTTCTCTTCAGTTATCTTAAAGCTTTCAAAAATATCTTGGAAGTTACTAAGATCTTCTAGCTCTTTCCTCTCCCTTGCTTTTAACAGTGTCTTCTCTTTCCTTGCCCCTGTTTGCCTTAAAGGTGGGCACACTGGAATTTCTCCTCAATACAGGGACTTAGATTAGAAAGGAGAATTCTCAGGGTCCAGACAACTCAGTCTTCCTCCCAGCTTGCACTCATCCATGAAACATAACCTGACAAAGCCACTTCCCAGTTTTGGATGCTGACCGCAAATTGACCCCCACTGAGCTTTCCTGTGAAAACCTTTCAAATGGGGCGTTTTCTGGTTCTCAGGTTTTGCATAATGCTTTTGCTTGCCTTCCGTTTTTTTTTTTTTTTTTTTCCTGATTAGTTGCGGATACACTGCAGACCTTGTTGCTATCAGTGGTTTTTCTGCATTCACTCATGATTTGGATTTGTATGGAAATCTTATCCGCTGGTTTAGTTGCAGATGTTGTCTACAGGTTGTGATTTTGCTATCTAGTTGCTCTGTGTGTGTGTGTGTGTGTGTGTGTGTGTGTGTGTGTGTGTGCGTGTGTGTGTGTGTGTGTACCGGGAGGGTTTCAAAGAGATAAAACTTGCACACACACACTCTCACTCTCTCTCTCTCTCTGCTGTAGCTGCCATCTACCCAGACTAACCTTTATAAAATATGTCAAACCAATTTTTTACAAAGAAAAATGAATCACATTTTAATCAACATGCATGATCTGCTGCTCTCTTCCCTTACTGCACATTCTCGCTCCAACTTTATCTTATGGTACCCACCAGCAGATGTCATCAACACGGTCTCTTGTTGGACCTCAGATGTTAGCCTCAGACTTAACGCCCCAGAGTTTTTGCACCTGTTATTCCCATTGCCTGGCTTTGCCTCTGCGGTATACCTCCATGAATAGCCCCCTCTCTTCCAAGTCTTAGCACAAAGGGCATCTTAATGGTGAGGTCTTTCCTGTTTAAATGTATAATTTTCCCACCCTGGAAATATATTTTAATCATTTACTTAAGTTTTCTATATTTTCCCAGTAGAAAGTGTTCTTTTTTTTACTTGTCCCTTTTAATGTATTTAGCATTCTGAATCATAATTACTGATCAGTAAGTAGTCAGTAATTTCTGTGAGATTGAGCTGGATTCAATGATTTTAACAGTAATAGCCCCAAATATTGAGGAAATATCCAGCTCTGAGAGAAAATTAGACATGTGAACAAGTAATTATAAATATGATTCCTAATACAATGAATGCTAAAATCAGGATAGACAGTAGGTGCCATGCTATCAAACAATTAATCAGAAATAATTTTCCTTTAGCCTTTGCAAGTATGTTCACTACTATGCCGCTTTATATATCCTTTATTCAGAAAAAATAAAGAATTTTATTTCTTGCTGCATAATGCAGCAGTGTATAGATTTGTATGTTTTTTTCTGGTAATCTCCCCACTGCCTGGAAGTTCTCTTTCTCAGTGTCATAACGCTAAGTGATTTCTAATTTTTAAGTTCCGGAGAAAAATTCCACCTCTTGTGTACAGTCTTTTCTTATTTCCGTGTTGGAAGGAATCTCTTCTTCCTCTGCATTCTGATGGCATCATTCTGAAACCTCTTATTAATTTAATCACTTTGTGAGTACAAAATACATGTAGTTGTAAATGTCTCTGCTCTTGACTCATCCTAACCTATTCCTTACCTCATTTCCTAAAAAAATATTCCTAGCTCCTGCTGAAGTGAATTAGTTTTGGTTTTGTGTGGAAGCTAATCTGTGCTTCACTAATGACTTAATATATTAATTCTCCTAGAGGACACTTTGAGATTCCTCTCTCCTTTAAGATCCTGATATACCAAGTATGTACATCCATGTTATGGGTGAAACATTGTTGTATTTACTTATTTACAAATCTGACCCACCCTGTATTTTACCCTTGAGTGCAGGGGCTTTATATGATTTCCTACCCCCAATTCCAATCAAATTCTGGCATAGAGCAAACACTTAATAAGTGTTTGTGGGTAGAAAGAAAGGAAGAAAAAAGTAAGCAAGAAAAGAGAAAAGACAGAAAATTTAGCCAGAAGCAAAATAGCTTAAATTATTTAAAATGTTCTTTAATTACAGATAATTCCAGAGATTGACTTGAGGCAAGTATTTTAGGGCCCTTGACTCTCCTAAAATCACAACCTAGGTAATATCCTAGTGAAACAAATGCAAGTAAGACACTGTGACCTATTTTGATCTCAGACCAATTTTCCTTGCATAGCATGATTACAGGTGGAGAGACACTTCTTAGCAGCCTTCCTGTGCCCATAATTAATGTATCACTCTTTTAACCACATTTATTCATAGAATCAAGAAAATCAGTATTTGAATTTGTATCATTTAAAAATATTAATTCATTTTCAAAAATTGTTTGTTGATTATTTTGTTCCTGTATTAGAATTCATGTACTTCTTCTAGGGAATTAGAAAGGAATTAACAATAGGAAGTAAGTACCTACATTAAAAATTGCAGAAAAGGTGTTTAGAACATAGGTAATAGTCTTACAACAAGGAGATGTAATATAAAACTATGAGCAATCATTGATCTAGATCTCTTATATCACCCCTTTCCCCCCTCTTCTTCCTACTATATACTTTAAAACTTGAATCTCACTTTTTAAAAGGTAAAGTTTTACCTTTAAGTTAATTTTTTTGCATCTTTTATTCCAAGAAATGGGGAGGTAAAAAATAAGGAAAATAGAGTATGGAAGTCTATTTTTTTCCCCTCAACTCTCATACCACATAACTCAGTACATTTGGCTCATTCATCAAACTGTAGATTTGATGTAATTTTCTTTTAAGGTCCTATAAACTCAGAATATTATGAGAAAATGATACCCCATTTTATCAGAGAAAAACAAAGGGAGGCTTTATTTAAAGAGGACTATGTTAAATATATTTTCATTCACCAAGGTGAGATAGAGGAATACAAGAAATTACAAAGAAGAAAGAAAGCATCCCTCCTTTCAAGACGAAAATCATCTTAATAAAAATAAGCCATTACAAACCAGTTAGATTAGATTTTAGTTTCTAACTAATGAAGCCTAAGTCAGCCGTGAAAACAGCTGAGAACCAGTCATTTTTACCTTGTTCCATTATCACGGATTCAACCTCTGACTTCAGCTAGACAAGAGATTTGTTAGGAGTCTGACAAGAAACCCACAATACAGTGGGAAGCAGTTGTCAACAGCAAGAAAACAACATACACACATGCCCTCATGGTACTTCTGTAAACTCATTTTATTGAAAAGGAAAAAACAACCCATTAATGCTTATGAAATAGTCACTGATTCTATTTAAATTAACAGGAGTGAAAGCATTCACTAATCAGAAGTTTGATTGATGGATGACTCAATATTCAGCATCTTCTCAAATATTTGAACCTAAACTTGAGGCCACTGATTGAACATAAATGGTTGTTTCTTTTCTATCATTTGGTTCTATTCAGAACATGAAACATGTTCTTCATTTAAAATGTGTTCAAATCTAATATTGGAAAATCCTCTAGAGCCTTGTGTTTGCCTTAATTTATGCTTTTAATATTTTTTATTGCTTTTCTAAAGCAATGCACACATTTAAAATAGAAAAAGAAAATCCCACAAATTGCAACTAAGTGTAGGTAAGATATATAGTTTGGAATCTAATTTATTACTAAAGCATTATTAACAGAGAGTACAAACTATTGCTTAGGAATATTAAAGCATTAATTTTAAGTTTCATTATTTAACTAGGAACATAAAAGTTCAATGTAATTCTAAAAAATGTGCATTTAATTCACTGCTGTAAACATAGGTTGAAAATATAAACTTTCATAGAGAAAAGCCAACAGCATTTTAATCTTGTGTAGATATAACTGATAGTAAATCTTGGTTATGACATTATTAAAATAGAGAAAATTATGCCATTCTAAAAGACCTGCATTGAATCATATTGTGTAGTATATGTCCATAAAAATAGTGTAGACATCCTTTATGCATTTCTCAAGTCATAATCCAAAAACCTTTATTTAGTTCTCCTACATGTAAAGGCACAATTTTGTGTAGAATATGGTTTTCATTCCTAATCAAAAGAATAAAAAAAAAAAAAACTAGAGCAGCCTAGGAGGCAGGATTTTGGAAGTTAAAAAAAAAAAAAATGGCATGTGACTCATACCTTAATTTGCTGTGTCTTTATCATGAAACTTTGGGTAAGTTATTTTACCTATCTAAACCCCAGTATTCTCGCCTATAAAAAAGATTACACTAGTACCAGAATGGTTTTAAACCAAATGAAATAATATAGGTACATTAATTTGCAAAAGCCTCAGTATAAAAATTTAACAAATGCTAGAATTATAATTAGTAATATTATATTGCCTATGTTTCATTGTAACATTGCTACAAAAAAAGTAGACATCAATGTTACAAACTTTTTTTATTATACTTTAAATTCTGGGATACATATGCAGAAAATGCAGGTTTATTACATAGTTATACACCTGCCATGGTGGTTTGCTGCATCCATTCCCCCAATCATCTGCATTAGGTATTTCTCCTAATGTTATCCCTCCACAATCTCCCCACCCCCTACTAACCTTCCCGTAGCTCCATTGCCCCCCTACAGGCCCCAGTGTGTGATGTTCCCCTCCCTGTGTCCATGTGTTCTCATTGTTCAACACCCACTTATGAGTGAGAACATGTAGTGTTTGGTTTTCTGTTCTTGTGTCAGTTTGCTGATAATGGTGGTTTCCAGTTTCATCCATGTCCCTGCAAAGGACATGAACTCATCCTTTTTAATGGCTGCATAGTATTCCATGGTGTATATGTGCCACCTTTTCTTTATCCAGTCTATCACTGATGGGCATTTGGGTTGGTTCCAAGTCTTTGCTACTGTGAAGTGTTGCAATATACAAACATGTGCATGTGTCTTTATAATAGAATGATTTAATTCTTTGGGTATGTACCCAATAATGGGATTGCTGGGTCTAATGGAATTTCTATTTCTAGGTCCTTGAGAAATCGCCATACTGTCTTCCACAAGGGTTGAACTTAATTTACATTCCCACCAACAATGTTAAAGTGTTCCTATTTCTGTACATCCACTCCAGCAACTGTTGTCTCCTAATTTTTTAATGATCGCCATTCTAACAAGCGTGAAACGGTATCTCAATGTGGTTTTGATTTGCATTTCACTAATGACCATGGATGTTGAGCTTTTTTCATATGTTTGTTGTCTGCATAAATGTCTTCTTTTGAGAAGTGTCTGTTTATATACTTTACCCACTTTTTGATAGGGTTTTTTTTTTTTCTCTTGTAAATTTCTTTAAGTTCTTTATAGTTTCTGGATATTAGCTGTTTGTTAGATAGGTAGATTGCAAAATTTTTTCCCATTCTGTTGGTTGCTGGTTCCCTCTAATGATAGTTTATTTTGCAGAAGCTCTTAAGTTTAGTTAGATCCCATTTGTCAATTTTGACTTTTGTTGCCATTGCTTTTGGTGTTTTAGTCATGAAATGTTTGCCTATGCCTATGTCCTGAATGGTATTGCCTAGGTTTTCCTCTAGGGTTTTTATGGTGTTAGGTCTTATGTTTAAATATTTAATCCATCTGGAGTTAATTTTTGTATAAGGTGTAAGGAAGGGATCCATTTTCATCTTTCTGCATGTGGCTAGCCAGTTTTCCCAACATAATTTATTAAATAGGGAATCCTTTTCCCATTTCTTGTTTTTGTCAGATTTGTCAAAGATCAGATGGTTGTAAATGTGTGACATTACTTCTGAGACTGTTATGTTACATTGGTCTATAACTCTGTTTCGATACCAGTACCATGCTGCTTTGATTACTGTAGTCTTTTAGCATAGTTTGAAGTCAGGTAGCATAATGTCTCCAGCTTTGTTTTGTTTTTGTTTCTTTGTTGTTGTTGTTGTTTTGCCTAGGATTTTCTTGGCTATATGTGCTCTTCTTTTTATTCCATATGAAATTTAAGATTTTTTTTTCAATTCTTGAAGAAAGTCAATGGTAGCTTGATGGGGATAGCATTTATCTATAAATTACTTTGGGCAGTATAGCAATTTTCACGATATTGATTCTTCCTAAGGATGAGCATGGAATGTTTTTCCATATGTTTGTGTCCTCTCTTATTTTCTTGAGCAGTGGCTTGTAGTTCTCCTTGAAAAGGTCTTTTACATTCCTTGTTGGTTGTACTCCTAGATATTTTATTCTCTGTAGCAATTGTAAATGGAAGTTCACTCATGATTTGGCTCTCTGTTTATCTGTTATTGCTGCATAGGAATGCTTGTGATTTTTGCACATTGATTTTATATTCTGAGACTTTGCTGAAGTTGCATATCAGCTTGGGGAGATTTTTGTCTGAAACAATGGGGTCTTCTAAATATATAGTCATGTCGTCTACAAATAGAGACAATTTGATTTCCTTTTTTCCTGATTGAATACCCTTTATTTCTTTTTCTTGCCTGATTGCCCTGGCCGGAACTTCCTTGTTGAATAGGAATGGGGAGGGAGGGCATTCTTGTCTTGTGCCAGTTTTCAAAAGGAATGCTTCCAGTTTTTGCACAATTGGTATGATATTGGCTGTGGGTTTGTCATAAATAGCTCTTATTATTTTGAGATACATTTCGTCATTACCTAGTTTATTTAGAGTTTTTAGCATAAAGGACTGTTGAATTTTGTCAAGGGTCTTCTCTGCATCTATTGAGATAATCGTGTGCTTTTCATTTTTGGTTCTGTTTATGTGATGGATTACATTTATAGATTTGCAAATGTTGAAACAGTCTTGCATCCCTGAGTTGAAGCTCGTTTGATTGTGATGGATAAGCCTTTTGATGTGCTCTTGGATTGGTTTTCCAGTATTTTATTGAGGGTTTTCGCATCAATGTTCATCCTGGATATTAGCCTGAAAGTTTCTTTTTTATTTGTGTCTCTGCCAGGTTTTGGTATCAGAATGATGTTGCTCTCATAAAGTGAGTTATGAAGGATTCTCTATTTTTGTATTGTTTGAAATAGTTTCAGAAGGAATGGTACCAGCTTCTCTTTGTACCTCTGGCAGAATTTCGCTGTGAACCCATTTTGTCCAGGACTTTTTTTGCTTGGTAGACTTTTAATTGCTGCCTCAATTTCAAACCTTGTTATTGTTCTATTCAGGGATTCAGCTTCTTCGTGGCTTAGTCTTGAGGGAGTGTAAGTATCCAGGAATTTATCCATTTCTTCTAGATTTACTGGTTTATTTGCATAGAGGTGTTTGTAGTAATCTCCCATGGTAGTTTGTATTTCTGTGGGAATGGCGGTGATATCCACTTTATCATGTTTTTTTATTGCATCTATTTGATTCTTCTCTCTTTCTTTTTTATTAGTCTGGCTAGCAGTCTGTCTGTCTTGTAGATCTTTTCAAAAAACCAGCTCCTAGATTTATTGATTTTTTTGAAGGGGTTTTTTTGTTTGTGTGTCTCTATCTCCTTCTGTTCTGCTCTGATCTTATTTCTTGACTTTTGCTAGCTTTTAAATTTGCTTGATCTTGCTCCTCTAGTTCTTTTAATTGTGACGTTAGGGTGTTGATTTTAGATAATTCTTTGCTTTTTATATGGGCAGTTCGTGCTATAAATTTCCCTCTAGATGCTCCTTAAAATGTGTCTCAAAGATTCTGGTACATTTTATCTTCATTCTCATTGGTTTCAAAGCACATCTTTATTTCTGTTTTCATTTCATTATTTATCCAGTAGTCATTCAGGAACAGGTTGTTCAGTTTTCATGTAGTTGTGCAGTTTTAAATGAATTTCTTAATCCTGAGTTCTGATTTGATTGCACTGTGGTCTGAGAGATTGTTATGATTTCCCTTTTTTGGCATTTGCTGAGGAGTGATTTACTTTCAATTATGTGGTCAATTTTAGAGTAGGTGTGATGTGGTGCTGAGAAGAATGTATATTCTGTGGATTGGGGGTGAAGAGTTCTGTAGATGGCTGTCTATTAGGTCTGTTCGATCTAGATCTTTGTTCAAGTCCTGGATATCTTTGTAAATTTTCTGTCTTGTTGATCTGCCTAATATTGACAGTGGAGTGTTAAAGTCTCCCACTATTATTGTGTGGGAGTCTAAGTCTCTTTGTAGGTTATTAAGAACTTGCTTTATGTATCTGGGTGCTCCGGTATTGGGTGCATATATATTTAGGATCATTAGCTCTTCTTGTTGCATTGATCCCTTTACCATTATGCAATGCCCTTGTTTGTCTCTTTTGATCTTTGCTGGTTTAAAATCTGTTTTGTCATAGACTACGATTGCAATCCCTGCTTTTTTTTTTTTTTTGCTTTCCATTTTCTTGGTAAATCTTTCTCCATCCCTTTATTTTGAGCCTATGTGTGTCTTTGCACGTGAGATGGGTCTCCTGAATACAGCATACCAATGGGTCTTGACTTTTTATCCAATTGCCAGTCTGTGTCTTTTGATTGGGACATTTAGCCCATTTACATTTAAGGTTAATGTTGCTATGTGTGAATTTGACCCTGCTATTTTGATGCTAGCTGGTTGTTTTGCTCATTAGTTGATGTAGTTTCTTCATAGTGTCTATGGTCTTTTCAATTTGGTATAGTTTTTCAGTGGCTGGTACTGCTTGTTCCTTTCCATGTTTAGTGCTTCCTCCAGGAGCTCTTGTAAGGCAGGCCTGGTGGTGATGAAATCTCTTAGCAGTTGCTTGTCTGTAAAGGATTTTATTTCTCTACTTATGAAGCTTGGCTTGGCTGGATATGAAATTCTGGGTTGAAAATTCTTTTCTTTAAGCATGTTGAATATTGACCCCATTCTCTTCTGGCTTATAGAGTTTCTTCCAAGGGATCCACTCTGAGTCTAATGGGCTTTGCTTTTTGGGTAATCCTACCTTTCTCTCTGGCTTCCCTTAGCATTTTTTCTTTCATTTCAACCCTGGTGAATCTGATGATTATGTGCCTTGGGGTTGCTCTTCTTGAGGAATACCTTTGTGGTGTTCTCTATTTCCTGGATTTGAATGTTGGCCTGCCTTGCTAGGTTGAGGATGTTCTCCTGGATAATATCCTGAAGGGTGTTTTCCAGCTTGGATTCATTCTCCCCATGACATGCAGGTATACTGATTAAATTTAGATTTTTTTTTTCACATAATCCCATATTTCTTGGAGGCTTTGTTCATTTCTTTTCACTCTTTTTTCTCTAATGTTGCCTTCTTGTTTTATTTCACTGAGTTGATCTTCAATCTCTGATATCCTTTCTTCGGCTTGATTGATTTGGCTATTGAAACTTGTATATGCTTCATGAAGTTCTTGCACTGTACTTTTCAGCTCCATCTAGTCATTTATGTTCTTCTCTATGATGGTTATTCTAGTTAGCATTTCATCTAACATTTTCTCAAGATTCTTAGCTTCCTTGCATGTGGTTAGAACATGTCCCTTTAGCTCAGAGAAGTTTTTTATCACCCAACTTCTGAAGCCTACTTATGTCAATTTGTCAATTGTCATCCAGTTTTGTTCCCTTGCTGGTGAGGAATTGTGATCCTTTGGAGAAGAGGCATTCTGGTTTTTGGCAGTTTCAACCTGTTTGCACTGGTTTTTTTCCATCTTCATGGATTTATCTACTTTTGTTCTTTGAAGTTGGTGACTTTTGGATGGGGTCTCTGAGTGGATGTCCTTTCTGTTGATGTTGAAGCTATTTCTTTCTGTTTGTTCATTTTACTTCTAACAGTCAGGTCCCTCTTTTGCAGGTCTGTTGGAGGTCCACTCCAGACCCTACTTGCATAGAAATTACCAGCAGCGGCTACAGAACAGCAAACTTTGCTGCCTGTTTCTTCTGGTATCTTCATCCCAGAAGGGTAACCACCAGATGTTAGCCAGAGCTCTCTTGTAGGAGATGTCTCTTGGTCAGGATAAATAGGGGTCAGGGAGCCTCTAGAGGAGGTAGTCTGTCCTATGTCAGAGCTCAAGTTCTGTGCTGGGAGGTCTGTTCTTGCCTTCAGAGCTGCGGGACAGGGATGTTTAAGTCTGCTGAAGCAGAACCCACAACCACCTTTCTTCCCAGGTTGTGTGTCCCAGGAAGGTGGGTGCTTTATATGTGAATCCCTGATGGGCTGCTGTCTTTTTTCCGAGATGCCTTGCCTGGCCAGACAGGATTCTAGTCACAGTCTGCCTGCAGAGGCCTTACTGAGCTGCCGTGGCTCTGCCCAGTTGCTGTGTAAACTTCCCAGTGACTTTGTTTACACAGGCGTGGTTAAAACCTCCTACACAAGCCTCAGAAATGGTGGGTGGCCCTCCCCCACTGAGCTCAAGCATCCCAGGTTGGGATCCCAGACTGCTATGCTGGCTGTAAGATCTTAGCTTGCTGGTCTTCATGGGGGTGGGACCTGCTGAGCCAGATCACTTGGCTCCCTGGTTTCAGCCCCCTTTTTTTCAGGGAAATGAGCAGTTCTGTCTCGCTGGTGTTCCAGGTGCCACTGGGATGTTAAGGAAAAAAAATTGCTGTGGCTAAAAGGGCTGCCCAGTTTTGTGCTGGAAACCCTGGGTGCTGGTGTTGTAGGTACTGGAGGGGATCTCCTGGCCTGTGGGGCACTGGTGTTGTAGGTACCTGAGGGAATCTCCTGGTCTGCAGATCGTGAAGACCATGGGAAAAGTGCAGTATCTGAGTCAGAGTGCCAGAGTGTCTGCAAAAGTCCCTAATGGCTTCCCTTGGCTAGGAGAGGGAGTTCTGCTGTCCCTTGCACTTCCCAGGCAAGGCAAAGCCCAACCCTGCTTTGGTTTGCCCTCCTTAGGCTACATTCACTGTCTAACCAGTTCCAATGAGATGAACCTTGTACCTCAGTTGGAAATGTGGATATCACCAGCCTTTTGGTTCATTCTTGCTAGGAACTCTAGACAAGAGTTGTTCCTATTTGGCCATCTTAAACATTTTTATCATTCATTACAGAACGTTCTTAGGATGGAGAATTTGCTTTGTTTTATTTTCAGTCATAAAAATGTCACACAGTAGAATCCAAAAAACACTCATTGTAAAAATTCAGCCAATGCAGAAATATATGGATATGTAGTAAATGGTGGAAGTCTTCCTATACCTTTCATCACTTAATCTTTCTCTATCCTAGAGACTTCCATCATTTACTACATTCTGTTAGCTAGACTTACTTTTAATTTAGGATCTATATATTTAACAAACTTTATCAGCCATTTGTTCACCTAACCCTTTTTTTTTATCTTTTTTTTTTTTTTTAAGGTTTTATAAAACTTGTGTTCCAGCCCGGGCTGTACTCTTTCTAGGATAAGGCATAAAGCTATCTGAATTTGTTAGCCAGTATAAAAATCAAAGAATAATATATCTGTCTTATCCCCAGCATGTGGGATTGTTCTCAGTATCAAAAATACAGTTATGTATAAGATCACTTTGTAAAACACTATGCATGTTTACTCTTTTATTCAGGAAATTATTTCTTGAGTGCCTTTTAAGTGCCAAGTCCTTTTCATGGCACAATGTTAAGTGTTTCTAAAGAGAGAGGGATTACTGAGGGCTAAAGTAATATGCCTTCAAAGTGGGTGGAATTTTGTATTGAAAATCAGAAGCCAGAAAAATCTGAAAGAGAGAGGGATATAATGGAGATTTTAGGTTAGAAAAATAGAGAAACCTAATGTACCTCAAAATTTGAATGAATTTGAGCAAACAGTGCTCATCTGGTTTGAGCAAGAGCTTTCTCTGTTCTTTCTTTAAGTCCCTATCTTGGACATACTTTGCACAGCTTAATTAAGCTTAATTATTAGATTGGTGCAAAAGTTATTGCAGGTTTTGCCATGAGATTGGCAAACACCACAACTTTTGCACCAACCGAATACATTTATTTACATGTTTTTCAAACTATGAAAAACAGACTTTTATGTCATTTTTGCACCTACTCACCAGAACATTTAAATCAAAGTTGATTGTTTCACTTTTTTAAAAATGTAGAAATTGACTTAATTTCATTGTAGTGTAAGATACACATTTTCATCATTAAATTCTCCACGTTTGTGGTCAGGGCTGCTAACTGTTGAAGTCACATTGCTGTCTCTATAGCACCTTAAAGAGTTGAAGCCAGACAAACACACTTCTCATACCAAAGTTTGGATTCTACAATATAGTCACTGGAGTAGTATTTCCCTAAGGATGATTTCTATCTTCAGAACTAGCCTCCCACTTTATTTTGACAAAACTCAACACCCATCTGTTTAGGCAGTCATTTGATTGCGTGGGAATTTTGACAAATCCATGCCCAGATACAGAACTGAATCCTTTTTATAGTCTCATGCATCTTGTAAATCAACAATATGAACATCTTAAAATAATACATTTTTATGAGTTGAACAATTAAGGGATAGGCTCAAGATGAAAGTCTGTCAATCATTCTGCATATGTTAGAGATTACCTTTAGTTTCTTTTGAATTATAAAAATTGACTAAAAAAAGAGAGGCAGATTTCAAGGGTCAGTAGTGCATAAATAGGCACATAATTTGGTTTTGAAACCCCATCTTTGTGGCAGTAACATTCCTCTGGCTACACATTTGAAATTTCACTAGTGTGAAGTTTTTGGCTCTATACTTATCCTTATTCTGTAAACCAAATCCGTTATGTACTGTGAGATTGGCAAAACAGTCCCCTCTCTGTTCCACTCCAAAAGAACTTTCTCCATTTGTCTGACTAGTGCAGGGGTTGGGGTTAAAGGGGACTGAAAGGATACAAGAGTGAGAATCATTGGTCAGACTCAAGACACAACTAAAAAGTTTTAAAATTTAACTGCCTTTAAAAGTTGCTTAACTTCCTAGCTACTTGAGAGGCTGAGGCAAGAGGATCACCTGAGCCCAGGAGGTCGACACAGCAGTGAGCTTTGATCACTCCACTACATTCCAGCATGGGTGACAGAGCGAGATTCTATCTCTAAAAAAAAAGTTTTAATAATAGTAATAAAAAGGTAGCTAAACTTTTATCTCAGTAGTGGGAGTGGCTAATTTTTCAACTAGATTAGCAGTGGACAATTAATTGCTGAGTGAGAAAGGTCATTTTGCATTTTTTGGTCCTGTTATTACTTTTTATAAATTTCAACCTTTATTATAGATTAAAGAGTACACCTGCACATTTATCACATGGGTAAATTGCGTAACATTGTGACTTGGGGGTCCCAATGATTCCATCACCCAGGCAGTAGGCATAATTCCCAACAGGCAGTTCTCCAGCCCATGCCCCACTACATCCCTTTCATTCTAGTGATCTCCAGTGTTTATTGTTCCCAGTTTTATGTTCATGTGTATGCACTGTTTATCTCTTGCTTATAAATGGGAACATGTACTATTTGGTTTTCTGTTCTTGCATTATTAGTTCACTTAGGTTAATGGCCTCCAGCTCTGTCCATGTTGCTGCAAAGGACAATATTTTTTCTTTTTTATGGCTACATAGTAATTCTATAGCATATATGTACATTTTCTTTATCCAATGCACCATTGATGGACACCTAAGATTTCATATCTTAGCTATTGTGAACAGTATTGCAACGTATGGGTTGCATATGTCTTTGATAGAATGAATTATTTTCCTTTGGGTATATACCAGTATACCCAAAGTGTGGGATGGCTGAGTCAAATGATAGCTCTATTTTAAGTTCTTTGAGAAATCTCTAAACAGCTTTCCATCGTGGCTGAGCTAGCTTGCGTTCCCACTGACAGTGTATAAGCCTTCCCTTTTCAGTCTTAACCACACTGGTTGCTTTTTGACTTTTTAATAGCCATTATAACTGGTGCAAGATGATTTGTGGTTTTGATTTGCATTTAACTGATAATTAGTGTTAATGATTATATTTTTGTATGGTTCTTGGCCACTTGCACATCCTCTTTTGAGATGTGTCTGATTCATGTACTTTGCCCATTTTTTTAAATTAGATGTTTGTTTTCGTTGCTGCTTTTGCTTGTTGATTTGTTTAGTTCCTTGTAGATTCTGGATATTAGACCTTTGTCAGATGCAAGTTTGCAAATATTTTCTCCCATTCTGTTGGTTGTTTACTTTGTTGGTAATATCTTTGGCTGTGCAGAAGCTCTTCAGTTTAATTAGGCTCCACTTGTCAAATTTGGTTTTGCTGCAATTGCTTTTGGAGATTAGCCATAAATTCTTTGCCAAAGCCTATGTTGAGAGGGTATTTCCTAGGTTTTCTTCTAGGATTTTTATTGTTTGAAGCCTTATATTTAAATCTTTAATCCATCTTGAGTTAATTCTTGCCCATGATGAGAGATTGGGACCCAGTTTTAATCTTTTGCATATGGCTTTCCAGTTATCCTAGAACCATTTATTGAATGAGAAGTTCTTTTACTTTTGCTTATTTTTCTTAATTTTATTGAAGATCAGGTGGTTTATTTCTAAATTTTCTATTCCGTTCCACTAGTTTATGTGTCTGTTTTTTGTACTGTTTTATTATTATTATTTACTACTCCTTAAGGAGCAGGACTAATCCGTGGGTGATGTGCCCATAGTTGCACCATGCTATTTTGATTATTATAGCCTTCTAGTATAGTTTGAAGTCTTATCGTTAAACAGAAAATATTATTAGCCTTACAGAAGGAAAGTTATTCATCCAAAATATTGACTTGTTGAACTTTGTAACTATAAACCCTGAAATTACAGTGAAATAAAATCTGTATCTTTGTCAATCCATGGATGCATTAATGCCTCAATTTGATGATCTGCTCCTTTTGTTATACTGTATACATATTTTATAAGCAGGAGTCAATCAGAGCATAAAAATGATCTATCATTGTAAAATAATATTTAAATAATGTACATGATTGGTTGAGAAACTGCAGTAAACCTGTCTTTACAGTTTGAAAAATACACATTTCAAAAGCTCATTTACTGCCTTCTTTTTTATTTTATTTTATTTTAATTTCTAGGGTACTTGTTCAGAATGTGCGGGTTTGTTACATAGGTATACACATGCCATAATGGTTTGCCGCATCCATCACCCTGTCATCTATATTAGATATTTCTCCTAATGTTATCCCTCTCCATCCCCCTGCTATCCCTCCCCTACTCCCTTACCCCCCAACAGGCCCCAGTGTGTGATGTTCCCCTCCCTGTGTCCATGTGTTCTCATTGTTCAATACTTACTTATGAGTGAGAACATGCAGTGTTTGGTTTTCTGTTCTTGTGTCAGTTTGCTCATAATGATGGTTTCCAGTTTCATCCATGTCCCTGCAAAGAACATGAACTCATCCTTTTTTATGGCTGCATAGTATTCCATGGTGTATATGTGCCACATTTTCTTTATCTAGTCTATCACTGATGGGCATTTGGGTTGGTTCCAAGTCTTTGCTACTGTGAAGTGTTGCAATATAGAAACATGTGCATGTGTCTTTATAATAGAATGATTTAATCCTTTGGGTATGTACCCAATAATGGGATTGCTGGGTCTAATGGAATTTCTATTTCTAGATCCTTGAGGAATCGCCACACTGTCTACCACAATGGTTGAACCAATTTACACTCCCACTAACAGTGTAAAAGCATTCCTGTTTCTCCACATCCTCTCCAGCATCCATTGTCTCCTGATTTTTTAAATGATCGCTGTTCTAACTGGCATCAGATGGTATCTCAATGTGATTTTGATTTGCATTTCTCTAATGACCAGTGATGATGTTCTTTCTTTCATACGTTTGTTGGCTGCATAAATGTCTTCTTTTGAGAAGTATCTGTCATATCTTTTGCCCACTTTTTGAAGGGGCTGTTTTTTTCTTGTAAATGTGTTATATTTTTTGGAGATTCTGGATATTAGCCCTTTGTCAGATCGGTAGATTGCAAAAATTTTTTCCCATTCTGTTGGTTGCTGGTTCCCTCTAATGATAGTTTCTTTTGCTGTTCACGAACTCTTTAGTTTCATTAGATCCCATTTGTCAATTTTGGTTTTTGTTGCCATTGCTTTTTGTGTTTTAGTCATGAAGTCCTTATCCGTGCCTATGTCCTGAATGGTATTGCCTAGTTTTTCTTCTAGGATTTTTATGGTGTTATGTATTATGTTTAAATCTTTAATCCATCTGGAGTTAATTTTTGTATAAGGTATAAGGAAGGGATCCAGTTTCAGCTTTCTGCACGTGGCTAGCCAGTTTTCCCAACACCATTTATTAAATAGGGAATCCTTTCCCTGTTGCTTTTGTCAGGTTTGTCAAAGATCAGAAGGTTGTAGATGTGTGGCATTGCCTCTGAGGCTTCTGTTCTGTTCCATTAGCTTATTTCTCTGTTTTGGTAACAGTACCATTCTGTTTTGATTACTGAATCCTTGAGGCATACTTTGAAGTCAGGTAGCATAATGCCTCACGCTTTGGTTTTTTTGTTTTTTGGTTGTTGTTTTGCTAAGGATTGTCTTAGTTTTGCAGGCTCTTTTTTGGTTCCATATGAAGTTTAAGGTGTTTTTTTCCAACTCTGTGAAGAAAGTCAATGGTAGCTTGATGGCGATAGCATTGAATCTACAAATTACTTTGGGAAGTATGGCCATTTTCATGATATTGATTCTTCCTAAGGATGAACATGGAATGTTCTTCCATCTGTTTGTGTCCTCTCTTATTTCATTGAGCAGTGGTTTGTAGTTCTCCCTGAAGAGGTCCTTCACATCCCTTGTTAGTTGTATTCCTAGGTATTTTATTCTCTTTGTAGCAATTGTGAATGGGAATTCACTCATGATTTGGCTGTTTGTCTGTGATTGGTATATAGGGATGCTTGTGACTTTTGCACATTGATTTTTGTATCCTGAGACTTTGCTGAAGTTGCTTACAGCTTAAGGAGATTTTGGGCTGAGATGATGGGGTCTTCTAAATATACAATCATGTCATCTGCAAATAGAGACAGTTTGACTTCCTCTTTTCCTAATAGAATACTTTTTAGTTTCTTTTTCTTGCCTGATTGCCTTGGCTAGAACTTCCAATACTATGTTGAATAGGTATGGTGAGAGAGGGCCTTCTTGTCTTGTGCCAGTTTTCGAAAGGAATACTTTCAGTTTTTGCCCATTCGATATGATACTGGCTATAGGTTTGTCATAAATAGCTCTTATCATTTTGAGATATGTTCCACTGATACCTAGTTTATTGAGTGTTTTTAGCATAAAGTGCTGTTGAATTTTCAAAGGTCTTCTCTGCATCTATTGAGATAATCATGTAATTTTTGTTTTTGGTTCTATTTGTGTGGTGGATTACATTTATAGATTTGCATATGTCGAACCAACCTTGCATCACTAGGTTGGAGCCAACTTGATTATGATGGATAAACTTTTTGATGTGTTGTTGGATTCAGTTTTCCAGTGTTTTATTGAGGATTTTTGCATCAATGTTCATCATGAATATTAGCCTGAAATTTTCCTTTAGTTGTGTCTCTGCTAGATTTTGGTGTCAGAATGATGTTGGTGTCATAAAATGAGTTAGGGAGTATTCCCTCTTTTTGTATTGTTTGGAATAGTTTCAGTAGAAATGGTACCAGCTCCTTTTTCTACCTCTGGTGGAATTCAGCTGTGAACCTTTCTGGTCCTGGGCTTTTATTTGGTTGGCAGGCTATTAATTTTTGCCTCAGTTTCAGACCTTATTATTAGTCTATTCAGGGATTCGTCTTCTTCCTGGTTTAGTCTTGAGAGGGTGTAAGTATCCAGGAATTTATCCATTTCTTCTAGATTTACTGGTTTATTTACATTGAGGTTTTTGTAGTGATCTCTCATGGTAGTTTGTATTTCTGTGGGATCAGTGGTGATATCCCTTTTATCAGTTTTTTATTGCATCTGTTTGATTCTTCTTTCTTTTCTTCTTTATTAGTCTGGCTAGTGGTCTATCTGTTTTGTTGATCTTTTCAAAAAAAAAAAAAAAACAGCTGCTGGATTTATTGATTTTTTGAAGGGTTTTTTGTGTCTCTTTCTCCTTCAGTTCTGCTCTTAGTTATTTCTTGTCTTTTGCTAGCTTTAAATTTGTTTGATCTTGTTCCTCTAGTTCTTTTAATCATGATGTTAGGGCATTGAATTTAGGTCTTTCTTCTTTTCTTTTCTTGGCATTTAGTGCTATAAATTTCCCTCTAGACACAGCTTTAAATGTGTCCCAGAGATTCTGGTATGTTATGTCCTCATTCTCATTGGTTTCAAAGCACATCTTTATTTCTGCCTTCATTTCGTTATTTATCCAGTAGTTACTCAGGAGCAGGTTGTTCAATTTCCATGTAGTTGTGTGGTTTTGAGTGAGTTTCTTAATCCTGAGTTCTTATTTGATTGAACTGTGGTCTGTTGATTTCTGTTCTTTTGCATTTGCTGAGGAGTGTTTTACTTTTAGTTATTTGGTCAATTTTAGAATAAGTGTGACGTGATGCTGAGAAGAATGTATATTCTTTGGATTTAGGGTGGAGAGTTCTGTAGATGTCTATTAGGTCCACGTGGTCCAGATATGAGTTCAAGTTCTGGCTATCTTTGTTAAGTTTCTGTCTCATTGATCTGTCTAATATTGACAGTGGGGTGTTAAAGTCTCTGAGTACTACTGTATGGGAGTCTAAGTCTCTTTGTAGGTCATTAAGAACTTGCTTTATGTATCTGGGTGCTCCTGTATTCGGTGCATATATATTTAGGATAGTTATCTCTTCTTGTTACATGGATCCCTTTACCATTATGTAATCCCATTCTTTTTGTTTCAATGTCTTATAGCTTAATTTTTAAAAATAGTTTATATCCATATATCAAAAAGTAGGCATCTTGGAATACCACACTGGTAACAAATTTCAATGTTATAATGCACTTCTATGACATTTACTAAATGGGTGAGCTGTTGTTTTTATTTTATATTTTATGTGTTTATTGACTCTTGTATTGAACCTTTAAACTTAAAAAACATGAACAACAGAGTCTGACTTTAAGTAATTCCAGAATGCTCAAAAATGTGTTTTAAAATGTTTACTTTTAATGTTGAAAATAAATTCTTAGTAACATTAAGAAATATGAAAATAATATCTGTTTGAACTCATATGCTAGATACGTGTAACTATCAGGCTTATACTTACGTGACTGTTTTATGGATTTGTTCTGGTCTGATATCTCTACACCCAAATTCTCTTACTGGATTTTGCTACATTTTTGGTTAACATAGCTAGTTAGTTAATCAGTATATTTTTATTCACAAAGGAAAAACTTTGGCATAAGTTAAGGTGTTCAATAGTGTGCCCTATTCACTCCATTTTTCTTTAAGGTATGGTTTTATGGTTGCTCTTGTGAAAAGCCCTACTGCATTTATAGCCTAAGTGAATTGCTGAATTTAATTTCCCAGTGACCTTTAGAACAAGTACAGAAGAAAAATGGTGCCTCTCAGTTTGATATTAACTTGTTTTTCTAAATCTCTCCGGTCTAATCCCCTTGGCCATCAAAGAAATAGCTAAAAATACTATCATGCACAATACTTTTTTAAACTGAAGTTAGCTTCCCAGGGCTTGAAAATGTCTTAGCTGTATTAAGTTTCATCAATTTGAACAACAAATCATCAGTACTCTTTTTAATCTTAGAGTGAATTAATTGTTATTTTCAGTTGTGATTTTTTTCAAGAGTACTTTGTGTTTGGCATAGAATTCTCTGATGACAAGTTCTGGTGCTGGTGTGTGTCCTTTAGAATCACCTCCACCCTGAATTATGCTCTTTGTTCCACAAGTTTCAGAGTAGGCTGAACAGTGGCTTTAACTACACCATTTGTACAATATAAATGTATTCCTTGGCTTATTCTGAAGTGCATGCACTTCTGACCTATAGAAAATGTTATATTCCTTTCTCTGAAAGAATAATCAATATAGAAAACATAGCCTCTGTCTGTAACACAACTAAAAAGACCCTCACCCCCAAAAAACAGACTGGCTTCAGTTTCCTAAATCTTTAAGAAGAGCATCACAAGTTAAACAAAAATGTTCTAAAAGTTGAGTTGTGGAAAATATTGTAGTAAATGACATTTTAGTTAGGTGGCTAGGTATGCATATGCATTTTGGAAATCTTAACTTAGCTTCAATGTTTCTGACTACTAACAAAGATTCTCTCCTTAACTAAATTTTGCTCAGGCTCTTCTGAGTTCTCTTTGTAACTGGGGCTTGATTGTAGGCTTCTGTGTTTGTCTCTGCATTGTCCAGTTTTAGCAAGAATCCTGCTAATGCAGTTTAACCAGAATCTCCCATCCTTGCTATCTGATCACCCTCAATATTTGAGTTCCTCATCTTCCACCATGCTACCAGAAATATCTGATCATCCTGAACTGCCTTCAGCAGAAATTCCCTTAGATCAGTTTAGCCAGCATTTCTCCTTAACCCTGGTGCTTCCTCTGAGTAATTTTTGATCTACCAAGTCTCAATCCTGCTCCTTAACTATAAATTATCTTTTGTTGTTGTATTTGGAGCTGAGCCCAATCTCTCTTCCCTACTCCAAAACCTCAGGATGGCAGCTCTTACATTCATTGTGATAATTCCCCTGAATAAAGACTGCCTTACTGTTCTGTCACAAGTGTCAGTGGATATTTTTTCTTTAACATGACCACTTTTAATTATAGATTGAGAAATTGAGAATTTAAGTTAGACTGGATTTTGACTTTACAGTCAATTAGAAGACTTTTGAGAGAAAAATAAGTACCTGCAAAGGCATTTAAATATCTTATAGAATAAGATGAATTAGCTATAGTGCTTTCCCATGTTGAGAAGTATTGCATCCCGAAGGTTCAGAATCAAGCCACGTGGGTCCAAATCTTAAATCTGCCATCTACTAGTAGTAAGTAAGTTAGCACTTACTTTATACGTAACAAATATTTGGTCATGATTACATACATTAGATTGTATTCCAGTTAATACATATTTGGCATCTATAGCCTTATCTATAGCCATACCAGAGCTGAGAAAAGAAGAGGCTAATACCATTCTTATAGACTGGGTGTGAGTAACTTGTTAGATTTAAGGAGTTCTGGGAATAGGATGTCTTGTGAAGAGTAACATTTTAGTTGACTTGCCACAGAATTTGAGACTTCCATTTATATAATTAATTCTTTAATATCAACATGCCATCCATAGAAGTTCTTCATTAAAATCCAAATATTCCTTTGAGATAAAACACATTAAGGCCGGGCTCAGTGGCTCAAGCCTGTAATCCCAGCACTTTGGGAGGCCGAGGCGGGTGGATCACGAGGTCAAGAGATTGAGACCATCCTGGTCAACATGGTGAAACCCCGTCTCTACTAAAAATACAAAAAATTAGCTGGGCATGGTGGTGTGTGCCTGTAATCCCAGCTACTCAGGAGGCTGAGGCAGGAGAATTGCCTGAACCCAGGAGGCGGAGGTTGCGGTGAGCCGAGATCGCGCCATTGCACTCCAGCCTGGGTAACATGAGTGAAACTCTGTCTCAAAAAAAAAAAACAAAAAACACATTAAGGCAAATTGATTTTCCATTTAAAAGAGCTCACAGGTACCTAGAAACCCCTTGTGGGAGTGAAAAAGAAAACAGATAAATTAGTAGGGGGAAGACTTGTCAAATGGACTGCCAAAAATTTTTCACAGATTAAAGTTTCTGGATTGTTACAATAGAGAAATCAATAAAAAATTTTTAGTTATAGCAATGCAGACAAGAAATATGAAAATTAAAAAGAAACAAATAAATATAAATAAAATGAAAAGAAAAAGTAGGTGTAGATTAAATCAGAAAAACTATAACCAAGATCCATATATCTGTAGAAACAAAAGTGTATTTCTGACATTTTTCTATTTCATATTCATGTGAGAGTAACTGGAGTTTTTCAACGTGTTTAGAAAGTATACCTGATATGGTCTACCTTAAAGTATAGACTACATGATGTATGAAAACAAATCCATTTGAGAAGCATTGTAGGAGTTCTGTCAAAAGATGAGAGAGTCATATTCTAGAGTAACAGAACCAAGGTAGGCAAGACCCATGAGGCTTTACCTGCAGAAAATCAAAGCAAACAACAAACAAAACCAAATAAGACTTTCAAAATGATTCCTAAATCCCAAATATGTAAGTTCATTTGCATTTCTATAACAAAATACATGAGACTATGTAATTTGTAAACAAGATCAGTTTATTTCTCACAGTGTTGGAAGCTGGGAAGTCCAAGACCAAGGCACCAGCATGTTCAGTCTCCAGTGAGGGCTATTCTCTGCTTTCAAGATGATGCCTTCTTGCTGTGTCCTCTGGAGGGAAGGAAATCTGTGTCTTCACATGGTGGAAGGAATAGAAAGGAAAAGGGGTAAACACTTCCCTCAGTCCTCTTTTGTAAAATCACTAGTCTTATTTATGAGGGTCGCAACTGAATGAATAATATCCTCAAAGCCCTATTCCTTAATAGTGTTGTATTAGGGATTAAGTTTCAATGTGAACTTGAGAGGGGATATACACATTCAAATCATAGCACCAAGGTACAAAGATGGATGAAACTGCAGACATTGGTGTATAGCTAAATTGCTTCTCACATGGGTAAATTTATGAATCATTTAATGGTGGGTTAACAGTCATATAATCTTGCTAATAATCAATTTGAAAACCATTTAAGAAATTATATTGATAGCCTATAATGCACATATAGTTTTCAGAATATAATGTATTGTGTCCAATTTATGTCACTAAAATATTTTGGCATTGCTTATTTATTGCCAAGCTTGTTATAAAACTATGTATATACTTACCAAAATATCTAATGTAATAAATTGAGAATAATTAAGACAGTATTAACATTACACATAGGAATGCTAAATATAAAAGAGGGAAAAGAAATATGCTTAAAAGAAAACGGAATTCTCTATTGCAATATTAGGCTATAATGTATGTAGTATTTTTCTAAGACTTCAAAGAGAAATAAGTAAATGCCCATGGAAATGAAAAATGTTGAATCTAAGATTTTTTATCACTTTTAATGTTTAATTTTGAATGGTTAACTTATATTCATAGTTTGAAAACCGGAAAATGAAAGGCGTTTTTTGCCTAACATTTTGTTACAAGTATTTTTCCAGGCCCCTAACATTTCATAAACATGTTTTTTAAATGACTCCAAAATGTAACATATACAGATGTGCATAATTTACTCAGTTGGTCAGGTGCAGTGGCTCATGCCTCTAATCTCAGTACTTTGGGACACCAAGGCAGGCAGATCACGAGGTCAAGAGATGGAGACCAGCCTGGCCAGCATGGTGAAACCCCGTCTCTACTAAAAATACAAAAATTAGCTGAGCGTGGTGGCATGCACCTGTAGTCCCAGCTACTCAGGAGGCTGAGGCAGGAGAATTACTTGAACCCGGGAGGCAGAGGTTGTAGTGAGCCGAAGTGCTACTACTGCACTTCATCCTGGGAACACAGTGAGACTCTGTCTCAAAAAAAAGAAAAAAGAAAAAGAAAAAAATTTACTCAATCATCCTCTATGGATAGGTGTTCAGGTGGTTTCTAGTTTTTTATGTTCATAGCAACTCTGTTGATGCGCTCCTGTGCGTGAGACTTTCCTGTGGTTCGATTGCGTAATAGTCTTATTTAGTTTATTTCAATATGTTTGCAGGGAACACGTGCTGTTTGATTACATGGCTAAGTTCTTTAGTGGTGATTTCTGAGATTTTGGTGCACACATCACCCTCATTCCCCAGTTTGAGGATACAAAATTGATGTACATAAATCAGTAGCTCTGCTAGACACCAACAGCAACCAAGCTGAGAATCAAATCAAGAACTCAATCCCCTTTAAAATAGTTGCAAAAAACAAAATACTTAGGAATATACCTACCCAAGGTCTTTCTTTGAAAGACCTCTACAAGGAAAACTACAAAACACTGCTGAAAGAAATCATAGATGACACAAACAAAGAAAAACATGTCCCATACTCATGGATGGGTAGAATCAATATTGTTAAAATGGTAATACTGCCAAAAGCAATCTACAAATTCAATGCAATTCTCATCAAAATACCACTATTATTCTTCCCAGAACTAGAAAAATAATCTTAAAATTCATATGGAACCAAAAAGAGCCTGCATAGCCAAAGCAAAACTAAGCAAAAAGAACAAATCTGGTGGTGTCACATTACCTGACTTCAGACTATAGTATAAGACCATCATCACCGAAACAGCATGATAGTGGTATAAATTTAGGCACATAGTCGAATGAAACAGAATAGAGAACCCAGAAATAAAGCCAAATACAGCCAAAGATCTTCAACAATGCAAAAATTAAAAAAAGGGGGGGGAACTAAGATTTTTAATAGTTCAAATTTGGTCTAATATTTTCATGGGAAAAGAACCTGTTCCAGGCTTCATCTAAGCAAAGTCTCTCTGGCCTTAAAATGCCTTCAGAGAGAAGAGAACTTCTCTAGTCCCTCTCACCAGTTCAGCAGAAAGACAGACACTCCCTTTCTACCTACCACTGAAGAGCTCACACATGGAGCAATGGACCAGGCAAAGCAAGGCCTTGGAGAGGAGGAATACTTTAGTGGCACCTGAGGGTGGCAGGGAGGAATGAGTAATGGTGGTGCTCTATCAGGGAGAACCCTGGCAGAAATAACCAGCTCCCTTGAAAACAAGAGTTAATAAGAGTAGGATGAAGGGTCCAGTTACAAAATTGAGAGTGGAGTTAAAAAAAAAAAAAAAAAAAGCAACGAAACGTGAAGCACACCAGAACTACCTATAGTAGGAAGTAGTAGCCCCAGGAAAGATACCTTTTTTCCCTTCCAGTGAATATTCTACCTAAAGTGAGTAGTATTCTGACCTCTAATGTGATAGATTAGTTTTGTCTGTTTTTGAACTTCATTTAAGTGAGATAATTTAAGTGCGATCATTCAGCATTTACTCTTGCGTCTAGATTATTTCACCAGTTATGTGTAACAATAGTATTTTTTCTTTTTTATCAGTATGTAATATTCCAATGAATAAATGCCATCATTTATTTAAAGCAGTGTTAAGAGGGAAATTTACAGCACTAAATGCCCACATGAGAAAGCTAGAAAGATCTCAAATAATCACCCTAACATCACAATTAAAAGAGCTAGAGAGGCAAGAGCAAACTAATCCAAAAACTAGCAGAAGATAAGAAATAACTAAGATCGGAGCAGAATTAAAGGAGAGAGAGACATGAAAAACCCTCCAAAAAATCAATATATCCCAGAGATGGTTTTTTGAAAAAGATAGCAAAATAGACCACTAGCTAGACTAATAAAGAGAATAATTAAATAGACACAATAAAATATAAGAAAGGCAATATCACTGCTCACCCCACAGAAATACAGAGTACTGTAAAAGAATACTATAAACACCTGTATGCAATAAACCAGTAAATCTAGAAGAAATGGATAAATTCCTGGATACACACACCCTTCCAAGACTAAACCAGGAAGAAGTTGAATCCTTGAATAAGCCAATAACAAGTACTGAAATTGAGGCAGTAATTAATAGCCTACCAACCAAACAAAAAGCCCAGGACCACAGATTCACAGTCGAATTCTACCAGAGCTAAAAAGAGGAGCTGGTACCATTCCTTCTGAAACTATTCCAAACAACTGAAAAGGAGGGACTTCTTTCTAACTCATTTTATGAACCCAGCACCATCCTTATACCAAAATGTGGCAGAGACGCAATAAAAAAGAAAACACTCAGACCTATATCCCTGATAAGCATCAATGCGAAAATCCTGAATAAAATACTGGCATACCGAATCCAGCAGCACATCAAAAAACTTATCCACTACAATCAAGTTGGCTTCATCCCTGGGATTCAAGGCTTCTTCATCATACACAAATCAATAACATAATCTATCTCATAAACAGAACCAAAGACAAAAACAGCATGATTGTCTCAATAGATGAAGAGAAGATCTTTGATAAAATTCAACTGCCCTTCATGTTAAAAACTTAATAAATTAGGTGTTGATGGAACATATCTCAAAATCATAAGAGCTATTTATGACAAAGCCATGGCCAATATCATGTTGAATGAGCAAAAACTGTAATTATTCCATTTGAAAACTGGCACAAGACAAGGATGCCGTCTCTAACCACTCCTATTTAACATAGTATTGGAAGTTCTGGCCAGCACAATCAGGCAAGAGAAAGAAATAAAGGCTATTCAAATAGGAAGAGAGCAAGTCAAATTTTCTCTGTTTGTATACAACATAACTTTATATTCAGAAAACTTCATCGTCTCGGCCCAAAAACTCCTTAAGCTGATAAGCAACTTCAGCACAGTCTCAGAATACAAAATCAATGTGTAGAAATCACAAGCATTCCTACACACCAATAGCAGAGAAGCAGAGAGCCAAATCATGAATGAACTCCCAATCACAATTGCTACAAAGAGAATAAAATACCTAGGAATACAACTTATAAGGGATGTGATAGACCTCTTCAGGGAGAACTACAAACCGCCACTCAAGGAAATAAGAGAGGACACAAACAAATGGAAAAACATTCCATTCTTATGGATAGGAAGAATCAATATTGTGAAAATGGCCATACTTCCCAAAGTAATTCATAGATCCAATGCTATTTCCATCAAACTACCACTGACATTCTTCACAGAATCAGAAGAAACTACTTTAAATTTCATATGGAATCAAAGAAGACCCCATATAACCAAGACAATCCTAAGCAAAAAGAACAAAGCTGGAGGCATCACGCTACCTGACTTGAAACTATACTAGAAGGCTGCAGTAACCAAACAGGATGGTACTGGTACCAAAACAAACATATAGACCGATGGAACAGAACAGAGATCTCAGAAATAACATCACACATCTACAACGTTCTGATCTTCAACAAACCTGACAAAAACAAGCAATGGGGAAAGGATCTCCTATTCAATTAAGGGTGCTGGGAAAACTGGCTAGCCATATGCAGAAAACTGAAACTGGACCCCTTCCTTATGCCTTATATAAAAATTAACTCAAGATGGATTAAAGACTTAATTGAAAAACCTGAAACCATAAAAATCCAAGAAGAAAACCTAGGCAATGCTATTCAGGACATATACATGGGCAAACACTTCATGACGAAAATGCCAAAAGCAATTGCAACAAAAGCCAAAATTGACAAATAGAATCTAATTAAAGAGCTTCTACACAGCAAAAGAAACTATCATCAGAGTGAACAAGCAACCTACAGAATAGGAGAATATTTTTGAAATCTACCTTTCTGACAAAGGCCTAATATCCAGAATTTACAATGAACTTAAACAAATTTACAGGAAAGAAACAACTCCATCAAAAAGTAGGCAAATGACATGAGCACAACACTTCTCAAAAGAAGACATTTATGCAGCCAACAAAAATCCATGTATGTACCTATGCAACAATCCTGCATGTTCTGCACATGTACCCCAGA
This sequence comes from Sapajus apella, assembly GCF_009761245.1. NCBI lineage: Eukaryota > Metazoa > Chordata > Mammalia > Primates > Cebidae > Sapajus > Sapajus apella. The sequence continues at coordinate 2,724,144 of NW_022437006.1, forward strand.
ACCTAAAGTGCAATAAAATATTTATATATATGTGTGTGTATGTGTGTATATATATATATATATATACACACACATACACACACACACACATATATATATATCATCATCATCAGTCATTAGAGAAATGTAAATCAAAATTACAACGACATACCATCTCATGCCAGTCAGAATGGTGATTATTATAAAATTAAGAAACCCCAGATATTGTTGAGGCTGTGGAGCAATAGGAATGCTTTTACACTGTTGGTAGGAATGTAAATTAGTTCAACAATTGTGGAAGACAATATGGCAATTTTTCAAGGATCTAGAACCAGAAATACCACTTGGCCCAGCAATCCCATTACTGGGTATGTACCCAAAGGAATATAAATCATTCTACTGTAAAGCTGATACACACGTATATTTATTGCAGCACTATTTACAATAGCAAAGTGGTGGAACCAACCCAAATGTCCATTAATGATAGACTGGATAAAGAAAATGTGGTACATATACAAAATGGAATACTATAGAGCCATAAAAAAGAATGAGATCATCTCCTTTGCAGGGATATGGATGAAGCTGGATGCCATCATCCTCAGCAAACTAACACAGGAACAGAAAACCAAACTCTACATGTTCTCACTCATAAATGGGAACTGAACAATAAGAAAACATGGACACAGGGAGGGGAACAACACACACCAGGGCCTGTTGAGAGGTAGGGGCAAGGGGAGGGAACTTAGAGGAAGGGTCAGTAGATGCAGCAAACCACTATGGCACACGTATAAATATGTAACAAACCTGCACATTCTGTACATGTATCCTGGAACTTAAAGTAAAATTACAAAAAAGAAAAATATTCATACCCTCAAGCAGAAAGAGAAAAAAATGAAAAGTGGACATAATTAGTCAGCTATTATCCTACATACAAGAAAATAGTAGGTGTTATGAATAAAATAAAAAGAAGTAAAGAACATGCAAATAGGATGGTCAGTGAATGAAGCCTATGATTTAAAAGGGTTTGCCTCATTGAATGGAGGACATATCAGAAAAGACTTAAAGGAAGTGAGGGAGTTAGCCATGTGTAGCCAAACCATAGTCCATGCAGAAGAAACTCACCTTAGACTGGAGTACAGCTGGCCATTATGAGAAACAATGGTGAGGCCAGTTGTCTGTCTAGCACAGAGTAAGTGTGGGTGAGAATGATGAGGTCACAGGGATCAGATAAAGTGCTCATAGGCTAGTTGTGGTAGATTGAAACTTATCTTTGAGATATGAATGGTATTTATACAAACCTTGAATCTAAGCTAGAATTTTGGACTTGGTTTTACAAATAGAATGTGGCATAAGTGATGTTATCTAAGTTCCAAAGCCTAGGCTCAAGAGGCCTTGCTACTTTCATGTTTATACTCCTGAAAGAAGTAGGTATGAGGAAAAAAGTTATAAAGAAGTTAAGAAGGCCATATAAAAAATGATCCTATTAGAGGTTATCCTACTGGAAACCTCATGTAAAAAAGAACTGAGGCATTTGAGCCAACGACCCTAGATAACTGCTATGGATGAACAAACTATTCTGAAGTCATCAGCCCTATTCTGAAGTCATCAGCCCTACTTGAATCCCAGACAAGTGACTTCCTGCAGCCCCATGGGGCCCTCATGTGAGTCTGGCAGAAGACTAAACCCAGCTAAACTTGCCCAAATTAAAGAATCGTGAAGAAACATATGGTTGCTGTTTTAAGCCACTAAATTTTGGGGTGGCTTGTTGCACAGCAATAGATAATAGGCATACCTGTGTAATTTCTTTAGATTTTACTCTGAGTTTAATGGGGCACATTTTACAGTTAGATTTAGGAGACTAGTACACGATCTGACTCTGAGTTTGAAACAGTTATTCTGACTACTGCGAGGATAATAACTAGGGAGGGCCGGGCACATGCGTGGGAGTATCGTGGATGCTATTGCAGGAATTCAGGATAGAGATGGTAGTGAGTTGGATCAGAGTGGAGGAGAATGTTATTGCAGCAATCCAGGATGGAGAAGGTGGTAACGTGGGCCAGAGTGGATAAGTGACAAATAGTCATAGAATTTACATTTTGAAGGTAGGTAAGATTTATAAAGGTTTGTATGTTGGGAATGACAGAAAAGAGAAATCAAGGTTAACACAAAGATATTGGACTTCTCCAAGTAAAAATAGTGATATTTATAGAGAACATATTATGATGCAAGCTATTTAAAAGTGATAAATATATGTGTATATGCACATATATGTTCCTATATTTGCATAAATAGTATAAGGATAAACAAAATACACAAAATGGTTAAAATGACTATGTATAGGGAATGAAGGAGAATGAAGTAAATGAGGAAAGGGAAGAAATCAAGATTTCTTAGAGCATAGATTTTTATCATTATGATTTTTGAATCTTCTACTTGTAAAACTATTATAAAAATAAAATTAAAATGAGAAGGAAAGTCAAGCAATCTTTTTACTTTTGAATGCCTATAATGTGCCAGGAACTATGCTAAAGCACTTTGTATATGTAAACCATAGCCTCTCTGGTTTTCTCATTTTTAAATGGTGATGATACATGTATCTTGCAAAGCTGGCATATCTGATTGACAGATATTAGACATAACATATCACGGAAAATGCCCAGCATGGAGTAAGCAGTCAGTAATTGGTGGTTGCCATTACTATTGTTTAAGATTGTGGAACAAGTAAATGTTGGAATATAATTCCTAGACTTTTCTGATGGTAAAGTCCCACTGCCTTTTATGAAAAGCAACATAACAGCTAATGTCTCTGATTTCACTATGCCAGGTGTGTGGGAGTGATGGAATACAGATATGTGGAAAGTCAGTCCCAGGAAGACCAGGAATATTCTCAGAACAAATGTTTGGAGCAAACACGGAAGTGGTCCAGACCTGAGACTTGCTGGGAGGCCACTTATAAAGGCAGGGCAATAAGTTAGGAGCCAGCCAAGTGCTCATGTACTAGGTACACACAAACACTGAAGTTTAAGTACAGGCAAAGAGTCTGATACCAATCAAGCCAGCAGATGCTGAAGTCAGTGAAATTAAATCCTACTTTAGTATCCACCATAGCCAAATGTTTGCCTTCTCCTGAAACTGGAATCAACCCCCAGATTATAGGAGGTCCAGGTTCTGTTCAAAAGTAACTTTGTGAAGAAGGGACATCTACTGAGCTAGAGTGCAGTTTAGGAGTAGAATCATCAGTTCCCAAACACTTTTTTAAAAAATTGGGCTTGACTAGGGGTCTTTGAGAAAGTGTCTTTCTCATTTATATTTTAAACAAATTGAGAAGTAAGACAAATGGCAGGTGGGAAGCTGAAGCATAACCTTGGTGAAGGCCAAGTTGGAGCACATGACATCCAGTGGCCTTTCTAATAGCAAATCTCGGAATCTGACATACTTCTCACCCAAGTCAATTCTGTTACCACCAGCTCAAAGACAGAGCCTGGCCCCATGAAAAACACAGCTTCTGTTTGCTATGAGCATTTCGTTCCTTGTTAGCAGCTTGCACCCAAGAGGAAAACAGCTATGGTTAACCAAGTATCCTGGGTTTTCTTCCCGAATTTACCACTCAAGTAAGTCACCCCAGCTCCTCAGGGATAGTGTCCACAAAAAGGCAAGAAGTATCCCCTAGGAAGCACAAGCAGAAGAGGCTCCACCGGCTACCAGATTTATTAGTAGCTCTTTTCAGGCGAGGCACACCTGAAGAAGAGATTTCAGTTCTCTTTGCTCAATATCCTTCAAAAAGAAATCTATTAGATTTCAGAGCTAAATATGTCTGTTGATGATAAGGTCAAATTTCCAACAAAGAAAAGTTTTCTGAAGCACTGACAGGATGTTTGAGATGACTTGGCAAAACTAGATGCCATTTTTAGAAAAACAGCTAAAACTACACCCGTCTTTACGTTAGGCAAACAAAATTCCATTCTTCCTCTCTCCAACATAGACAAGCAGGTAGCAAATACAAGCAGATAGAAATGGAATCAAGTCAAATATGGGGCATGGCAGTAACTGTCATAAAAGTAGGGGAAGTCAGATATTTATCCAACAAATATATAGGAAGCACTTACCATGTGACAGGAACAATGTTGTGAATCATAAGACACGCATTTGTCCTGTGGGAGCTTATAGTCTTATGAGAGATACAGACAGGTAATCATAATTTCAATTACTATGAAATCACATACACATTATGAGAAATGTGTAGGGTGCTTTGAAAGCAGGAAGGGGGAACCATATCTAGTCTTGGGGCTGGAGGAAAGGATTTCTGGAGAAGATTTTAAAGAACAAGCAGTTGTTTGTCAAGACAGAGGGGCCACAGGGGAGGAGGGGACAGAGAAATACTAAGTAGAGGAGGCAACAAACTAGTTTGCAGTTCAGAGAGTATGGTGATTCCAGAGAAGTAAACAGAGTTAAAAATAGATAATAATGGAATATAGGATATACTGTGTGTGTGCATGTGTGTGTGTGTGTGTGTGTGTGTGTGTGTGTGTGTGTATGTGTTTTGGGTGGATGAGTAGAAAAGTGGAGGATAATTGATAAATAATAAATCTTGAGATTTAGATACTTGAATATATTAAACATATTTAATATATGAATAATAGGAATATATTTATATCATTATGAATATATATTAAATATATATTCAAGTATATAAATGTATCAAAGGACAAAGCCATAAAGTGAACTGTAAGCCATGTTTGGAATTAATTCCTAGAGCAAAGAGGACAAATAAGCAGGTGCATGACAATATATCGGTTACCACATCTGTGCTTTTAAAATGTCAGTGTACCATGTGGAGCATGTAAGAATGACTGCCTTGAAATATGTGATCCTCACACTACTATCTTGTTTGTTTGTCTGCACTTGTTTGACATGCTGCTGTAGTAACTGTATTACAATTGGTGTTTACAAAAGGTGAGCCCTTCTGTCCACTAACATGTGTACTGTGTCTCTGGGTTATAGAAGTCATTGCAATAATTTCTTCTCAACATGGAAGACAGACATCGGACGTCCAGAGTAGGGTCTCCAGTTTTTCTAGATTTAGTCCCAGTCTCCAGCTTCCCCGCCCCCACCCTCTTTATTTTGACATGGCACTTGGTCTCAGGTGTCAATTGAAATAAACATTCAAGATAGGACCGACATGACAGACATCATCTTCCCCTCAAAACCGCATCTCATCTCTTAACCATGGCCCACTGCCCTTTCTTTGACCCACACTTGTACAACTCAGCTCACTCATCAGGTTTCAGCATAAATATCATTTCCCTAGTAAAGCATTTTCTGACCTCCTGCCCTAAACTAGCTTAGATTGTTTTGTAACATGCTTACATAGTATTCCATAATTCTTTGAAATATTTACTTTACTTGTTCATTGTATATCTTCTCTGAGGGCAGAGGTTATAGCTTTCTAAGCCTAGCACATTGCTACCTAGTTGGTACTCAATAAATATTTGTTTACTGGGTAAATGACCTCTGTGATCAGAAAGACATGATACCTCATGTAACTAGAGCTTTGTTTTTAATGTCTCTCCGAAAGTCCCCCTGGCATTCCCAGACACGCCTGAAATCCAGGGTGAACACATCATAAACTCAAGGCTTTTTGCTTTGTGAGGCCTTTGAACATGGACAGGAGATTCATGTTGCATATCTCACAAAAGGCTTCCTTTCCAAAAGATCATATTATGATCAGGAAAGGAAGCCAACAAATCTATAAGGACATACTATCAAAACAGTTGAAATTTTTGTTTGATTGCTTGCACTGGGGTAAATGGAGAAATTTTCAGGTAAACCTGGAGAATCTGGGCAGCTAAGAAATGAGATAAGGAAAGGAAAACTACAATAAATGACTCCATCAACTCCACAGGTGTTGTCAAGGACCCAGCTGGGTGCTAGCCACTGGCAGAACTGGTGACTCACACCTTTCAGGAGGTCACAGTTTCTAACCTGTAGACCCATGGTCCTATTTTAAAGAAAATGCAGCTGCATTTACCTCTGCTGCTGTTGCTGCCAGTCCACCTTCTGGAATGAGAGGAGGACGTTTCTTTTTACCAAAGCAACAGAAATGCAATGTTTCTTGTCTGTTTATCTGCATGCTGTTTTTCTTATTAGCTCCTCCAATAAACATTTATTAAACATTCACTGTGGGCCAATCTCTATGGTAAGTGAAACAAAGTAACAAGATATTGCTTCATTTCTATTTCTTGTCCTCTTTCCTTTTCAATGAAGAAAAGTAATGTCAATATAAATTCATATAAAAGAATAATATTCAATGTCCTGTGCTTTGCTTATCTTCTATTAATAGTGATCTGCCCAGCTAGACTTATTTTGAACCCTACTCTCTGTGAAGCCCATTCCAAGCACTACAGAAGAGCAAAGAAGGAAATTTGTAAACCCTATCCTCCAGGAACTTACAACACACTTGAAGAAAGAAGATACAATCACTTAAAAAAAAACCTTTATCCTCTTCTTATTACTCATTTCTCTAAATCTGATCTAAAAATATTCATTTTCTCTCCAAGAAGCTAAGCAGGCAGTAACATCAAAGAAAATACTTTGCTTTAATATTCTGTTGTTCGTCCTTGGTTACAATTTTTATTTCACTGGGGTTTTTAGCCCATACGAAACTAAACGAATTGTCTCCTTCACTAATCCTTTCTGCCTCTTTCAACTCTCCTACCTTCATTGATACTGGTTTTGCAAGTACTGAAGACAATTTTTCTAGCAAGTTGTCATCACTGAATCATACCAGTTTTGATCTTTTGAGAGCAACTTGGATTTACAAATGTTTGTTAATCATGGTTTCAATTGAAAGGGAAGAGCTTCTGGTTTTTATTTCTTTGTAAGCTAAGGTTTCCCACTTTCATTTGGCTGCAGTCAGTTTCAAAAACGAGACTTATTCATATTTATCATTTTGCTAAAATTAGCAGGATGTTCAGTCATGGGTGTTACCAGAGTCTTAGGGAATTGCACTTTTCACTTTAAGGCAGAATAGCTTTGTGATGGATGGTTCCCCGGGCTCTTTGACTCTGCTTTCTGCTGTTTCTTTCTCCAGCCCATTGCATGCTGCTGTTTATCTTGCAAAATGTCTGACAATTTAGAATGGAGACAAAGCACTTAGAGCTAGATGGAGCTGGGGAAAGAGAGAGGGAGTTCAAGTAGATCAACATGTTCCTTGAGATGCAATGAGCTGGTCCTAACTCATGTATCAGATATGTACCTAGATGACCTTATTTACTCCTCATTATAGCCATATGAAATAGATGCATTTTACAGATACAAAACAGACTGGAGGAAGTGGAATATCCTGTTTTAAGTCTTGTGATTCCCAAGGTGCGGAGCCCAGTTTCAATTCCAGGTGAGTCTGGAAAGGCCATCTGTCCTCTGTGTTCTCTTACAAGATGCTGCACCCCCAAAGAGCCCTTGCCATGGAGGATTGCCATTGTCCTTTTCTCTCTCAGCTAATCTCTGAACTTATAAAAAAAAAATGTGGATTCTGTCTTTTCTTCATCCCAAGAATCTACTTCAATTCCTGGCACACTGTAGGTGCTCACTATTACCTGTGGACAGAAAAAAAATGAATGAATACATCTGTTTGCTTTGCCTTTCTCAAAGATTGTAACCATCACATATAATAATATATGGGAGACATTTTTAATAATGAAGTACTACATAATGTAAAGGTGTATGTTGACATGGGCATATCTTGTGTCTTTGTTACTAGGTTGTATCTTCTGAAAAAAAAAATACTGTATTTTGCTGATATTTGTGTCTTCTACATTACCTAGCTGAATCTTAATAGTTGGGGACATTTAATAAATATTAATTGACTCAATAAATTTATGACAGTTTATAAAAGCAAGACATAAAAAGTACATGATTAGCTTTGTGTTTTTAAAAGATCACTCTAGCAAAAGGGAAAGATATTTGGAAGGAGGTAGACATAAAAATAATGGGGAGAACAATCAGAAGATACAGAAGATAAACTACAAAGTCTTGACCCCAAAACATGTCAAAAGGCATCAGTTGAAACAATATTCTCTTTATATATCTGTCTAATCTACCAAGATATAAAATTAAAATCTATAGGAATCCGAATAATCATTTATATGTGTGGCGGTATTGAACACTTTTCACATGGTCATTAGTAAAATTAGACCTTTTTAAAAATAAAATCTCTAAAAAGGGACACGAAAACCATTTTCTCAAAATAGTTATTTTTGTTTCAAAGCTTTGGAAAAAAAAAGTCTATCCTAATTAGCATTCAATTTTGCAACAGTAAGTGGAAATGGCAGGTTTTACCTTTCCCTTTAGGATACAGCTCCTCTGGGACCTTCCCATCTGTTTCTGCTTTGGTTGGAGGCAATTTCTCCATTTCAATTTGTATATGAATTCTACCTACCTCCACGTCATGTTTCACTTGCCCTGTATGCTAAGAAAATGCTAAATGTTAGAACTGAGAAATGAGATGCCATAATGGTATTACTGCTTCTTGTGTTGTCATAATGTTCTAAGTATTGAAGAAAAGGATCTAGCTAAAAATAATTTTCCAGGTATTGATGTCAATGTTGCTATTAAAGCACCAAAGTGCTTAAATATCATTCCACAGTTGGCAAACAGATCCACCATATGGCTTCAGAATATCTTCTTGACTATATAACAAGAAATATGGAAGTTTTTTGAATATTAAAGGATTTAATATTAAAAAATACTAATTATGTGAATTTGTAAAACTAAAAAATAGCACAAATGTTCTGATTTTTGCTTAAGGATGTTTTGTCTTAAAGAAAAAAATGCCAGCATGAATAAGATAAAATCTTAATGAGGAATGTAAAAAAAAAAAAGAGATTCACATAATAAAGTTGGCAGGACATGAAGGGCAGGGATGAGATTTTCTTCTGTCTATCATATATTAATATCCATACATACTTGTATGTTTTGATATAAGAATGGTCATCTATCACAAAAAATATCTGCCACATGTGTGCTTGATATGAGTTGATAATTTTTATTTTATTTCATTTTGTTTTCTTGTTTTGCAAGTGATAGAAATAAAAAAGAGATCACTAATGAAAAAGCTAATTAAGAAAAATCTCAGAGTTCCTTGTCAATATTGATTAGGTAAACATTCTCATTTTATTGGAAGAAAACTGATGCTCAGAAGGCTGAGGTAATTACCCAAAGTAACATATTATCAAACCTGAGCATTAAATGTACATTTTGTGCCATCTCTTTTGTGATTCTTTATCCAACGTATTTTGCCTTTTGAAGGAGGCAGAGGAACACAGTAAAAATATCACTAGCCTAGAAGATTAAACAAACAAAACAAAACAACTTGTGTTGAGGCTTGGTTTTCTCCCTGACTAAATGGATAACTTTGAGAAATGAATTTGAATTTTCAGAACCCCAGCTTCCTTGCATATGTAGAATGCCTACTGTGGCAAAGTACTAACTGATATATAAAATCATTTTTATATATCAGTGATTTTCTGCAAAAGGAATTCTAAATTTTTAAGACTCCAAGGGAACATCCTGTAATCATCAGTACATAATTACAATACAGATGTAGAGATTTCTACAGTGTTAAAGTGCATGAGACTTCAGAAGAATGAAAGATCACTTATTTCTGTCTCATTTACACCCATTTACTCTTATTCTGAAGAAAAGCTTCCCTCATTTTAGTAAAAACTTGTGAAACAAAATATGCTGAAGACATGAAGGAGAAGTCTCCACTGGAAAATCCACAGAATATCAAACTTATCCTCCAACATAAACTTGCTATCTTTAAGCTTCTCTTCCTCCACTAATCTTCTAAAAATTTGTTTTCTTTTTTTTTTTTTTTTTTTCTAGAGAGAACTCAGTCATTTTTTTTTTTTGCCTCTTCACTTCCCAATTTTAGCCACTCTTCTATCATACTATTTCTATTTCAGGAATTCAGTTCTAACCCTCTCTTACTCTAATAAGCACATGGTCCTCTAGACCATATGCCCTGTCACTCTTTTACCTATTTACTTAATGCCACAATGCACACTCTCTTTAGTTTATCCATGAACTTTTAAACAGGTTCTACTGGCTCTCGCCCCTAATCATTTCATCATTCTGTATTTCCCATTGTGCTCTATGACAAGTTAAAATCCAAAGCCTTTCTCATGATCTAAGGAATGGTTATCAATCAGATCGTACGTATTTTTCTGAACTTAGCTCCCCTGCCTTCATCTGCTTACCTTTCCTTTCTTTTCCCTCCTCTCCTGAACAACTCTTGTTACATTTCTCATTATTCTTGAACTTCCATATTTTTCATGACTTATGCCTCAGCACATGCCCTCAATGTCCAGGAAGGTTTCCCTTTACTTTTCTGACCCATTATCCATTCTTTAACTTGAGCTATATCATTGTTTTTTATCCCTTCTTTCTGTGTTGCACTTTTCTTGAGATGTAATTCACATAGGCAATTCATCATTTCAAAGTGTACACATAAGTGGTGTATTAGTGCCCCATCCTTCTCAGCAAACTAACACAAGAAAAGAAAACCAAATGCCTCATGTTCTCACTCATAAGTAGGAGTGGAAAAATGAGAACACATGGACACAGGGAAGGGAATATCACACACATTGGAGGATGGGGGCTAGAGGAGGGATAGCATTAGGAGAAATAACTAATGTAGATGACGGGTTGATGGGTGCAGCCAACCACCATGGCACATGTATACCTATGTAACAAACCTGCACATTCTGCACATGTACCCCAGAAATTAAAGTGTAATAAAAAATAAAAATAGAAAAAAATTATATTCCAGTTTCATTGATGTATTCTCTTTTCAGATTATTTTTCCTATTAATTTTGGTATCATCTGTATTTCTAGAATTTTCTCAGATAATCTTAATCTGTGGCTGTTCATTCATAACTTTCAGTGAAATAGAAGTCATAAGGTAATCTTTTTGGTTCTGTTTTTTTCTTGAGAACATCTCTCTTGAATAGTACCATATTGCAGCTATCGTCTTGACTGATTATTCTTTGTCTGATGCACTGCTATCATTATGGGAATTTTTGTGATGGCTCTTTTGTATGCCATGTTTTTCAATTTTGGTTTACTTTATGGGAGCAGACTGATAGTACATGCTAAAAAAAGGTTTGTGAGAGGTATCTGTTTGTCATATGTACATACAAAAATAGCTTTATTCTACATTCACAGTTGATGGGTGGTTTAACTGGATATAAAATTCTAGATTGAAAATTATTTTTTACAGAATTCTAAAAGCAATAATTCATCATCTTTTAGCTTTCACCAATGCTATTATGAATTCCAGGGTCATCCTGATTGCAAATTAGTTTTATATTAACTACTTTGTTCCATTTTTTAGAAGCCTATACCATTATCTGTCTCCAGCATTTGAAATTTCACCATTATGTATAGTAGGGTGAGCCTATTTTCACCAGTGTGTGTTGATAGACACTTAAAATACGGAAATCATGCCCTCATTTTTTGGTGATTTTTTTTCCTTAAATGCTTTCATAGGTCATATCTTCTAGGCTTCCTTTGCTCTCTCTTTTTGGAATCCATATTGTCTAAATATTGGGTATCTTGGGTTAAATTTATAATTTAATTCTGTTGAGATTTTCACTTCTAGATTTACATTTTTAAATTCAAAAACAAAAAAGAGAAGAGACAGGGAAAACACAGAAACAACAACAAAAACCCAAAACAAATAACTTGAAAGGTGATGGACAAATGGTAATCGTCTCACTGTACCTGAGAAATCTGTTTAATAAGGATTGATAAAAGACATATCCAACCTAGTTGGTACTGAATAATCTCCCTCTGTCATTAGGAATCAGCAGTACCTGGTTTTTGAAAGGGTGAATTAAAGATGGAAATACTTTAATTGGTTAAATTTTCAGAAACCATTAAATCTCCAGTTCATTCCCTATAAAATAACTCAAATGTTCCCAATTTTAGTAATTTGTTTGTTTCATGGTGCAACTTTACTTAACTCTTCCAAGTTTCCTTTCTTAGAATAGCTCCTTTTCCTTGTGTGGCTTGCTTCTACTTACTTCTTTTAGGCCATAACTTTCATGTTAGTGACTTCTCAGATGTCTGGCCATCCTTGGTTACATGCTCATAGTTAAGAATGTGGGACTGAAATGGTGTAAAGCTATTAACACATGGTTTGGGCTTGTCAGCTATGTGCTTTATTGCAGGAAGATTAGACTGGCCTGTTCATAAAATGTTGATATCTGTATCTTTAACCCTTTTCCATTGGAATGATCGTATTACGTAAATAAGACTTTTTCAATGTTTTATCTACCAGGTGAAAGCATGGTTACCATTGCTCCAGCAAAAAAGTTGAAAAAAATCTGTAGGTCTCAAAAGCCAGTCTGTGTACACTCTTCTAATCCCCCTATTTATGGTATAGAAAGTAGGACTTCCATTGTGTTTGGTGTCACTAAGTCCAAAACAAATAGCAAACAAAACGTCCTCTACTTTCTGCAGAAGGAAACTATTCAAGTGTTTTTCTGGATTGTGAGAACTCTCTAGACTGTGAAGAGTTAGGGAAGAGATCTGACTGTTCAAGAATTTATTACATTTTTAAGTAATTCACCTTATTTACCCCCCTTCCCTTCATCTCCTCTCGCAGTAAAACCTGGTCTTACTCATTTTCTGTCTTTAGGTAAATCTTTATGATTCTGCATAAAACATGCTGAATCTTAGCCTTTTTAACCCCTATTAATGAGTCAACTTTCTCAAATATGCTTGTCAATTACCACTTACCATCTGTTTTCCTAGCTTCCAAATTTTTCTTGTGCTTTTCCTCCTTTCCTGTTTTCCCACTAACTACTGGTTTGTTTTTTTAAAAATAGAATGCTTTTGTATTTATAGTGGGAGCTTGGTTTGGAATAAAATTAGATTTGTGTCTTTTCAATCAGCCATTTTACACAGCAGTCTCTAGGGCTTTCAATAGGGATTTTCAATGACAACTACCACTTTTCCAAGTAACTTTTTCTACCCCTCCCTTTCTCTTTTCATCAAAACAATGAATTACTTTCTGTCCCTTTACATTAGTTTGCAATTTCTAGAATTGTATATGTATGGGGTCACACAACATTTACCCCTTTTGTCTACATTTCACTCAACATAATTATTTTGAGATCTATCCATGTTGCCTATACCAATAGTGTGATCCTTTTTTATTGCAGAGTAGTATTCCATTGCATATTGAATATATATTCATTGAATATATTGAATTTCATTGTGGGAACATAATTGTTTATATATTCACCTATAGATGGACATTGCAGTTGTTTTGTTTTGGACTGTTATAAAGCTACTATGAACATTCATGTATAAGTTTTTTACAGACACATGCTTTTATATATTTTCTTTAAATATTTAGAAGTATAATGCCTAGATCATATGTACGTGTATGCTTCACATTTTTAAGACTACCAAACTGTTTCCTACAGTGGCTATATCATTTTAAATTTTCAACTTCAGTGCTTGAGGGTTCTGGCTCCTCTATATCTTCACCAAAACTTTTTATGGTCAGTCCTTTAATTTTAGACATTCCAATTTGAGTGTAAGGGTATCACATGATTTAATCTACATTTCAGTAAAAACTAATGGTGTTCAGCATCTTTTCATGTGCTGATTTGTCATTTTTATATTTATAGTGATGTTTGTTCAAATACTTTGCTCATTTTTTATTGGGTTGTTTGTTTATTATTTAAGAGCCCTTTATATATTCTGGATACAAAATCTTTATTATATATATGATTTGCACCTATTTTCTTCTAGTCTATGGCTCTACTACTTCCATAACTATAGAACAATTGACAAGCTACCAGTCTCACTGACTCAGTTGCCTTATCTGTAAAATGAAGAAAATAATTTTTTAGGGATTAAGTAAAATGATATGCATAAAGTTCTTAGCACATTATGAATGTTTATTAAGTGGTAGCTAGCATATTTATTTAATGCTCAGATATAAAAGTTAAAGCTATACATTTTTTATGACATATAGCTTTGGAAATATTACTAAGAGTATTTTATATTGTGCAATTCACCATTATTTTTGGTAGCACCAAGATGGAAAAAGCCACTGCCAGTTAACCTTTGACAGGATGCTTTCTTGTCACTGAGAATGACTTTATGTTTTTTAAAAGAACTCTTTTAGATTTTTTAAATTATCTGTCTCATATATCAGATAAGCAAGAAGAAATGGTTACAGTATTCCTAAAATTTCTCCATATTCAGAGTCTAAATCTTGTAAAATACTTTTATAGTGAGAACTATTGATGTCCACATTTTTCAACAAAACATTATGCCCTGTGCCACAAAGACTTTAATTAAATAGGCTTATTTAATTAATTTAATTAATGATTGATTTGGTTAGATTATTTAATTTAATAGATGTCCCCAAAGTATTTATTATGAAAAATTTTAAAGATACAGAGAAATTCAAGGAATAGTAGAATGGAAAACTAGATCTGCTCTCTACCCAGGATCAGTCACCGATAAATCACAACTGTTGCCTGGTTAACAGCAACTTTATAACAAAATAAATTTTAAGTACATTACAATTTTGGAAATGTCTGAAACAAAAAAGTGTTTATTTTAGAATCAAAGAAATACATTCTGTATATTGCAAGTATGTAATATGAGCACATTATATTTATGTGTTTACAGAGTTCATTTTTATACCTTCATATTCATTTTTATGAGCATTTTTATCCAGTGATTTTCAACAATATTAAAAACCTGACTGACTGGCATGTTAAATGGTAAGGTCTTATCACAACATAGAGCATGATGCAGAATATGGAAAAAATTAAGTTTTGAGGATCCAAATCTAACACAGTTTCCGTTTTCTTGGACCTTTCCATTTTTCTGAGAGTCAGTGGAAGCTCACATATACTGTTAAGGAGAAATTCAGACACCAAAAATTATAAGCCTAAACCTGGCCCAGATTTTGCTGTTTAACCTTAGGCATTGTCCTCAGTCTCTTTTTTTTGCAGTAGTTTTTACCATCTGCTATGAAAGGACTCTTGCTGCCTATGGTATTGGTTTAAACAGAAAGTCATTAAAACTTTCTCCTATCTCCAGGATATCTGACAAAAAACCTACAAACTGCTACCATCACTCAGAAAAGATGTTGGAAAAAATGAAAATACAAGGTATTACTATTCCGGTTCAACAATGAGATACAGAAAATGTGTAAGCTCGTGAAAGAGCCTATTCTATTGAGGTTTTCAGGCTACCTGAATAGAACCAAATATGCTCAGGACTTGTAGAACTGACTGAAATGTAAGGAGTAGATGGCTTTTCAAACAAAGTAAAATTAGATACAACATCTCCCATGAAGGAGAATGAATCTGTCACAATGGGGGAGCATTGCAGACCTATTTTCTGTAAAGGGTGCTTGCTTTTGCAAACTAAGAACTAAAACCACTTTTCAGCATATAATTTTCAAAATATCGTGGTGTTTTTTAAACAAGCGGAAGAAAAATCAATGTGTATTTATGGTCACAAAATTCAATTAGCGATTATCAGCAGGCGAGCACCAACTTGTTTTCCTTCAGTGAGCTGAGGGTTGATTTTTATTTTTGATTATATTTATGCCTTTAATTGTTTTTCATCCTCAGAATTTCTTTCCACTTTTGATCTGAGAATTGACATCATAATCATCATTCTATTTATGTCAAGATGATCCCATTTCTACCTTGTCATCAGGTATCACTTGCCTTTTCTTTACAAGTGGCAAGTGGGAAAAAATCTTCAGCTGATCTCTGAAGAGAAGACTAACAGGCCATCAGCGAAAAAACGGAGTCACTCTCCCTGTGGATGTTTCAAGAGAAACTGTCAGGGAACTTTTACTTGTCAAAAGCAGTTTTTGAGTATAATTAGCTACTAGTTCCACCCCAGAATGTTTTTTCCTGCTTTTCCTCATTGGAATTTGACCAATAGTTTACCTTTCCTAACTAAAACTCCTCATTGTTTAATTCTTTAAACCACAGAATGGTAGAGATGATTTGAGACTTAGACATTTTCTAGTGCTTTGTTCTATTTGTTCTACGAAGCTTTTTGTGGGGAGTAAGAGAGAGGGCCTGGACCCTTGTCCCCATTCTCTTCTCCTCTTAGTCTGTTTCTTGTTGTTTATAACAGAATACTAAAAAATGGGTAATTTACCAACAAAAGGAATTTATTTCTCATGATTATGGAGGCTGGAAAGTCCAAGGTCTAGGGACTGCATCTGGTGATGGCTTCTTGCTGGTGAGGAGGCTCTGTAGAGTCTCAGGTCTGCACAGGGCATTATATGTCAAGGGGGTTGAGTGTGCTGGCTCTGGTCTCTCTACCTCTTCTTATAAGCCACGAGTCCCAGTCCTATGATAACGCAGTAATCCATTTAGCCCTTTAATCCATGAATGGATTAATCCATACATGAGTGCAGAGCTCTCGAGACTCAGTGACCTCTGAAAGCCCCCATCTCTCAATACTGCCATATTGGGGATTAAATTTCACCGTGAGTTTTGTAGGGGAAAAACATTCAAACCAGAGCATCTTCCCTCTAATTAATATATTGGCTTATCTGTTTTGTTTTATTTGAAGAGCGTTTTCCACTAAGAGAGTTTTAAAAACCACACCCCATCCTCTGACTTTTCAGATTAGCCAACTAGGGGCTTTAAAAATGGGTCAAAGCTTACCTAGTCAACACAGAACTGGAGCCATAACCTAAACCTTCTCACTTCCAGTCAGCAGTCTTTCCACTATGATGCATTGTCTCTATTTGGGTATGTGACATATATTGGGTCACCTTTGTTTTTCAGTTTGTTTGTTTACTTTTCTAGGATCTTACTATTGTGAATTGGAGAAAACCCTCTTGAACTGACTTTAGGGGAAAAGAAAGAGAATTTATTGGTGGAATTCAAGGGAATCCAAGGAGTAGCTGAACAGCTAGAATCCAAGGAGTGATTGAACAACCAGACTAAGAAGCCACTGGACTTTTGGAACAGCTGGAAGACAGGGTCTGAGTGCTGAGGGCTTTTCTCTGTTGCCTGACTTTCTCTCTCTTTCTTTATTTCTTTTCTCTTTGCTATTCCCTCTGCATAGTGGAAAATACCCTGGCCCAATTTGGATTTCCAAATTACAAATTTCAACTTCAGCTAACATGAGAGAAACTGATTTAATTTAACTCTGTTTTTCCCAAGGCCAACATTGTCAGGAAAGAAAGCTACTTGGTAAGCACGGATTAGGTGGCAATTGCTAGCTGAATCAATTTGGCCAGAGAAAACATTTCCTTTTAAGATGGCTGCTCCCATCTTTAAAGGAAACTAGCAGCTGAAGGTTGTGAGGGAGGAGAAGCAACAATTCCCAGGAAAATAAGGGTTTGGACCAAAAGAAGGCCCAGTTTGGTTTAAAAAAAATTTTTTTTTGTACAGACAGAGTCTCACTCCATTGCCCATGTTGGTTTCAATCCCCTGAACTTAAGAAATTCTCTCATCTCAGCCTCCCAAAGAGCTGGGATTACAGACATGAGCCACTGCAACTAGCCTGAATGTTTATCTTAAGCTTTGCACACACACACATACACAACGTGAATTTTTAAAAACCTTCAATAGTGCTTAAAAATTGACTTCAACCTCCCTGGGAGGTTAAAGTGAGCTGAGATTTTGCCACTGCCCTCCAGCCTGGGAGACACAGTGAAACTCCCTCTCAAAATAAAAGAGGGCCGGGTGTGGTGACTCACACCTGTAATCTCAGTAGTTTGGGAGGCCTAAGTGGGTGGATCACCTGAGGTCAGGAGTTTGAGACCAGCCTAGTCAACATGAAGAAACCTAGTTTCTACTAAAAATACAAATATCTACATATAAAAATATATGCACATATATAGATATATACTTGTACATCCATATATATATATGTATATATATATTTTTTTTAGCCGGGCAGTGCCACCGCTACCCCATTCATCACCAATGTTCATTGATGTCTCTTCCTCTCTCTCTTTTTTTTTTTTTGGAGATGCAGTCTCGCTCTCTGGAGCCTCCCAGGCTGGAGTGCCATGGTGTGATCTTGGCTCATTGCAACCTCCACCTCCTGGGTTTAAGTGATTCTTCTGCCTCAACCTCCCCGGCTGGCTAATTTTTGTATTTTTAGTAGGGATGAGGTTTCAGCATGTTGGTCAGGATGGTCTCGAACTCCTGACCTCCAGTGATCCGCCTGCCTTGGGCTCCCAAAGTACTGGGATTCCAGGCGTGGGCCACCATGCCCGGCTTTTTTTTTTTATTTTATTTTTTTTTTGAGTTGGGGTCTCCCTATGTTTCCCAGGTAGGCCCTCAAGCGATCCTCCACCCCAACCTACTGAGTTCCTGAGATTACAAGTGAGTGTCACCTTGCCTGGCATCATTTTGTCACCACAGACCCCTCTCATTCCCTTTCATAGGAAGTCACTGAGCACCAGAGAAGCTTGAGCCAAGAACCAGGGACACTGATATTGGAACTCATTTCTGCTGGGTGCCAAACTCCTCTGTGCCGCCTCCTGTGATAATTGGAGGTGGCAAGATACAGTGGCTCACACATATAATAATAATAATAATAAATTAACAGGTTTCATAAAAGTAGAGTGTAGTAATTTGCCTCAACATTTGTCTATGTACGTTCCATGTCTCTAACAAGAAACTAAAAGCACTTAAAGGTCTTTCTTTAAAGAAGAAAAATAAAGCAATATATCCCCCACAGTACTAAGAATAATGTTAGGTGATATAATCGGCGCTGATTTAATATATATTTAATTAAGTTACATTAATAAGGAATTCAGTATTCATCTATTTCAAATAAATTATTTATTTACTGGCCCCATAATGGTCTATCCAAATAAGAACTTTGTTCTATGGAAAGGTGATAGTAATAGTACAGTGTTGTGGGAACATATTCACTTTTATTTGAAATCTGATGTTCAGGATGTCAACCACTAAATTGATACATGAATGTGATCAAGTCAGAGCCTGTTTTCTCATCTGTAAAATGAACCAAGTGATTTTAAAGTTTATTCCAGAGAAAATGTGCTATTAGAGTCACAAAACATTATTGTTTCAAAAATAGTAAGTGTATGCCATCTGTTCACACAGTAACTAATGTTTCACCTCTATAGTTTTTGATCTAGATGTTTCAAGCTCCTCTTCTATTAGTAGAAGTTTCTGAGATTACAGCTGACCAAAAAGGAAAATTCAAGTAATGCTTTGTGATTTTCTATCCATTTAAATTGGTGAATCATTAATTGGAAGGGGACATAAAGTCCCTTCCAAATGCAAGAGTCAATTCTAGGGCATCCCTGAGAAGTGTTCATCCAGACAGTGATCAGGGACCTAGCATGTAATTGATGTGCCGGTTCAAATGGTGGATAACTCTAATTGTTACAGAGATTTTTCTTTTCCTGAGCTATAATCTGACTTCCTGTAATTACCTCTCATTGTTATTAATTCTGCTCCCTAGAGCAAAACAAAACAAGTCTTTTCTTTCTTCCACAAGACAGCCTTCAAATATTTGACAGATCTTTTTTCTGCCAACTAAACATTCCATTTCCTTCAACTGTTTGTTTGACCAAAATTTCACGTGGCTTTCTTCTGTATATAGTTGTTTATAGAACTTGTAACAAACCAGTGATGGGGTCTTATCAGTATGAGGAACAGGAGGGCTATTACCCTTTGGAAATTGGACACAATATTCCAACAAGTGCAGCGTGAGATGCCAGTCACATCTAAGGGTGCTACTCCCTATTGTTGCATTATTGAAAACGTGAGGAGTAAGAATCCTCAGATTTTTATTAAATTAACTTTTATCATACTATGTCTTTCACCCTAGTAAGAAATGAATGAATTACTTGTTTTGTTTTTGTTTTTGTTTTTGTTTTTAAATCCAAATTTAAGACTACGTATTTACCCCAGTTGAATGCTTGGTCACACTTGGTGCATGTGGTAGCCATGTAGATTCTCAGCTTGGGAATAATAGTTGACTGACAGCTTCAGCCCTCCAACCCCCACATCTGGATTTATCAATTCATTTGCATAGTGGTCATGCTACTCCTGGGCTTTGCCCAGTAAATGACTGAACACAATGGGGAGTACTAGTACAAGCAACCCTGGCTCAAAATCTACGCTCCCTCTGGCGAAAAGTTTATTTAAACTTTCTTCTAGTCTGAGACACTTTCTCCTGATTTCTTTCTTCCCATTTTCTTTATTAGGTATCAGGTTTATGGTGCATTCTGAAGGTGCTCTCTGCCTATTCCTTGTTCTTAATTTTTATTGTTCACAGGTGTTCTTCCCAAGGAACCTCTCATAATCCAATTCCATTTGTCATTTGCTTTGCAAAGAACCTGAATTACACAGATAGTACTAAGAGTGGTCCAAGAAGCCTGCCAGTCAGATGAAATTTGGAGCCTGGCTCATTCACCACCCACTGTACAAAATGAAAGCCATTCTGCGTGGTCAGGGGAATGTGGCTGACTCTTGGCTCAGGGCAGCAGCTTGATTCCTGAAGAATTTCATGGATAGTGACCTGGGAACATATCCAGTGTAGGAGATCACCACAAAGGATAGAAGAGGGAATATAGCCGAAAAGCACACTTGAGATTTGATGGGACACAGAACTCGAGAGACTTCTCAGCCAAGACAGGTCAGGGCCCTGATCATGAGTCCTGAAATATGGGACTGGAATATCTTGATGATTGCCTCTGGATATGTTGACTCTGCAAAACACACTCATCTTGCAAAGGTTCTGTGGCATCTAATAAGAACTCCAATACCTCTCCTTAGTAACACCTAGTATTTCTTCAATCTGGAAGATTCTGCAGAGCCTCCATCCACCCCCGCAAGTTGCCAATCCCCTGACATTTCCACATTCACTCCTGGCTTCCACGCCTATAATTAAAACAAAATCTCAGCATAGCCTAATGTAGTGTGTGTTGGGCCTGATTGAGAAAAAGGAGATTATATGCCCAAGGAACTGCAAGATTTAGGACGATGTACCAGCAAGGATCCAGGAGAGGCCACAAACCCTAGTTTGAGTTTTAAGGGTGCTTAATCAAGGAGATAATAACACAAATCTGAATATAAAATTATTCATCTAGTTGGGGTCATTTACTTGGTACACAAGAATTAACATCCTGGCAAAGACCCTAGAGGGTCCCAGAAGGCAAAGTCACTGCTAGAAGGCTATTAGAAGCACAGAGAAAATAATAACTCAAACTGAGTGAAGTGGAAATACCTGAGTTGTACTTATAGCCAACAGAGAAAGAAAGAATAATAGCTGATGGCAAAGAGGATGTTGGGATAAATACACTATGTGAATCCAGAAGACTTTTCAAGAGGATCATGGTCCATAAGAAGACTCGGAGAATAGGCATTCACAAGGCCATCAGGAATGCACTGATGAGACCGCCACCAGAATCACTCAGAAGTTCAATGGTGACTGTCCTTTGTAAGCCAGTGCTGAGAGTTGGTCACAGAGATCATTACTATCCATGTGGATGATAGGACCACAAAGTAATAGGGACCAGGTGGCAGTTCTTAACTGCCAAAAGCCAGAAGCCATTATGACACAATAGTCATAATGATGAGCAAGGTAGGAGCAACAGCCAAGGAGGCTTGACTATCAGGGAATCATGGAGTTGATTAATGGAGCATGAACAGCTAACCAGCATCCTAATTAACACCTACAGCCAGAAAAGACAAGAATGGAAGAATACGAGGCCGAGTGTATTTGCTCTTAAAAAAAGAAGGCACAATAACTTTCTCAGTTCCAGAACCTCAACTGAGTTTTAGATCCCAAACCTGAAGTGGTAGCTTAGCCCTTAGGAAGAAGGGCCCTGCAATCCTCTGGCAGGTATATGTGGTAATGTTTTCCCTTCATCCTTATCCCGCCAAGGAATCTACAACCATTTGCTTGGTAACTGCATAGAAGATAAAGGGGAATACACAAGTATTTAGAGGTCAATTGGATACACATCATAAGTTGACATTAGTACCTGGAGTCCAAAACATCACTGTGACCATTTATTACCAGTGCAGGTTGAGTCCATTTGTTTCTGTGGATCCACACGGTGGTTATCGTTCCAATATCTGAGTGTATAGTGAAATTGCAACTCATTTGGGTCCTCGGCTTTTGGGATAAGAGCTAGTGTAATGGAGAAGGCCAAAGGGAAACCTCTCAAATGCTTCTCATTCTCTTTAGCCTAAATAGTACATTAAAAATAATGTTATATCCCATGGGGGATGACAGATGTTCATGCCACCATGAAAACAACAACAACAAAATACACAGGTAGCTGTACCAATGATATTTCTGTTTAATTAACCAGCCTGGCCCCTGCAGAAACCAGACCGATCTTAGCAAATAACTGTGGACTACCACAAACTCAACCAATAGTAGATGGCTCACACATTGTCAAACATGGTATCATTACAGAAGCAGATTAATAATGCCCCAAATATATGTTAGGTGGTCATTCGTTTGGTGAATATTTTTTTCTATTGTGGTTAGAAAAAAATTGAATATGCAAAAATATTTATTATTTTTTTTTACCTCAGAGTGTATTAACTCTTCTATCCTCTTTGGAGTATAGTCCAAAAGTATCTGAACTTTGTGGCTATCTCACCAAGCGTCACATGGATCAATTATGCAGATGACATGATGCTGATCAGACAGGATGAGCAAGAGGTGGCTAGCATGACTGAGACTTTATGACACACAGACTCCAACAGGTGAGAGGTAATCACTACAAAGATTCAGGGAATTACCAGTTTCATGGGATCTAGTGGTCAGAAATATACAAGGTTATCCCCTTCACAGTGAAAACAAATGCTATATCCAGCATATTCTATCATAAAAATGGAAACAGCTCTTGGTAGGCCTCTTTGTGGTCTAAACAACATGGCCACACCAAGAATTACTTCTGTACCTCATATACCAGATGATATCAAAAGCTGCCAGCTTTGGGTGGTGCTCACAGCATAACAGGGCTTCTCAGCAAGTCTATACTGTGGTGCAAACACCCCTGCCACTTGGGTCATACAACCTGGAAGAGACTATGGTGTTGGAAATATCAATGGTGAGAAAATATGTGGCATTTGATTGATATCAATGACAATTCAGGTCCTTGTGATCCTGAAGCAAAGTCATGCCCTCTAATCAAGGGACTGATAGAACAAGGGCTGGAAAATATGAGACAGGGTGGACAAGGAGGTCTGGTTAGAGGAATATGGATAGTAATATGGGGGTGAGCATAAAGTGTGACAGTTCTTGTGTCTCTAAATGGGCTCCAAAGTTAGTGCCCCACAGAAAGTGTCTACCATTAAAGTGGCACAGAACATCCCATCAGACAAAATGAATTGGGCAACTGACATAAACCAGCTTCAAGGGACTGCATGTTTGTGCCCCCAACCCCAAATTTATGTACTAACATTCTAACCTTCAATGTGATGGTACTAGGAGGTGGGGCCTTTGGAAGGTAATTAAGTCATAAGAGTGGAGCCCTCATGAACAGGATCAATGCGGTTATAAAAGGAACCACAGTGAGTTCTCTTGTCCTCTTTACTATGTGAGGATACCGAGAGAAAACAACTGTCTGCAAACCAGAAGATGGCCTTTACAGATCCCAACCACTCTAATCTCAGACTTCCAGCTTTTAGAATTGTGAAAAGTGTTTGTTTTTAATAAGCCTGTCTATAGTATTTTGTTATAGCAAGCCAAATGAAAATACCAGCATTAATCACTAGTCACCCCCACTACTGACATAATGAGTACTAAAGTGGAATGGGGTCACAGTGATAGAGAAGTCTCTTATTGGCCCAACCATTCATTAGACACTCAAATATTGGAAAAATAAGCAGTACGTGGATCTTTAGAAACAAATGGACTCTATATGAAGTGGTAATAAGCTTCCACTACTGATATAACCATTGCTGCCTCTGAATTTCCAACCTGTCAGCAACAGAGATCACTGCTGAGCCCCCAATATGATGCTACCTCAAAGACCCACCAGTCACTTGATAATAAGCTGACTGCAATGGACCCCTTGTGATCTGGAAGAGCCAGAGGTGGTTCTTCACAGAGACTGATATTTATTCCAGATATGGATTTGCTTTTCTTGCCCCAAAAGTATCATCCAACAGTACTATGAAAGGGATTAAGGAATACCTAACCTGTAAGCAGAAATCTCTCCCCACATGGCATCAGAACAGCAAAGGAGGTTCATGGACAGGTCTATAGTCATGGAATCCTGTGAGTATATCACATGTAATCGGAGGCAGCCAGCCTCATAGGCAAAGATAAAGTGCCACCTTAGAGAAATACTCTGAAAGGACGGGTTTCTCTTTTTCAGGATGAAGTGTATATATTAAATCAGAAAGCTTTACATTGCTCTGCTTCTCCTACCCCAACCCTCCCCCTAGTAGAAAGAATATATGGATTCAGAAACGAAGAGGTGGAAGTAGGAATGGCTCACTCTCCATCACTCCCAGTGGTGCTCCCAGCTGAAGGACTTAGTGTTTCCTGTTTCTACAATTCTGAGTTCTGCAGGGATATAAGTCTTTGTCCCTTTTCTATAGCATCCTGCTAAGCCATTACCAGGTAGTATGGTAAGGGTCCTGTTGAACCACAATCTGTTGCTGCTGCCAGCATACTTTAAAATTTTTGACAATCAGTTGAGAAGAGGTACCACCATCTTGACAGGAATATTTGGCACTGATCATCAGGCAGAGGAAAGGCCACTTGTTCACAATAGAGGCAGGAGGGAATACATGTGGAACTCAGGTGATTTCTGGAGCAATTTTAACTGTGAAAAGATGTGCATAAATCACATCCTTAGAGAGGTGCCTCAGATAGGCCATCAAGACCTGCTATGGTCACAGCTGAGGGTGAGTGAATAGCTGCAGTGACGGGGCAACAATTCATCTTACTAATCTCCTACTTGTAAGTGTCCATTTTACAAAGAAGGAAGAACCCTCCCAATCCCCCAAAAAACCATGGAGGAGCTGCCCCTTGAATGGTCATAAACAAATAGATCTGTGCAAGGGATAGACTATAATGACGTATGTGCTTTTCAGATCTTTCACTGTGGGAAGTAACTGCCACCCCTCTGGAAACAGCTACTGCATTCTCATAAGGCTATACTTTCCCCAGGCTGTTCCCAGCCAAAGACTGGACAAGGTAAGAGTTACTAGTGCTGGCCTGTTTCTATGGACGCAGGGATCCTCTAACAGGTGACCTTGGTTTGAGGACTGAAGTCCTGCCTAAAGCCTTTTTGGAAGTGGGCTACAGCTTGAGACCCTTCCTGCCAAATCTTCCATCCTTCTTCCTCTTTGTTCACAGCTGTTACATCTGCATTGCATTCTGAAGGTGCTTTTATTACTGCTTTCTCCTCTTTATTCTTCATAGGACTTTCCCAACAAATTATGCATAGCTAGGAACCCAAGCCTATTCAATACATTATTTCAATTAAGCCATCGCAGATTTTGCCATTAAAAGTAATAGTGAAAACCACAATTACATTTGCACCCATTTAATACATAAGACTATTTTGCATGACAACTCTTATAAACCATATTAGCAAATCTTAATACAAGTTGTTGGGAATGGTTCTTAACACCTCTCTTGCAGTTTATATCGACACGGGTGAAATTTCTTGTTATTGGCTGTAGGTTTTCAGCTGGTTGTAAATCCACTCAAGTTCCATGTCCTGGATTTATTTTATTTTTGCCCAGAAATATCCTAAGTGATTTGTAAACAAAAAATCTGGAATCAAAATACAGCCTATCTGTAACAGTCCCTTAACAAATCACTGAATTTATTAAAAGAAATGTGGTTAGTTTGGTATAAATTATTCCTTAGTTCACTAATGAGAAGTTCTTTTTATGACTGCATTCTTTCTACATCTTATAACTCATGAGTTGTTATATATATACATGTATATTTGCTTTATATTTTCGGCATTTGGGGGGCTAGTCTTAGCCTATTCATGTTCAAATTCAGGAAGTCTCATAATTCCAAAAGGATAAAGGGCAGAAAGTCTCTCCTATATCTGTTCAGAGTACATTATTTCCCTTCTCATGAAAAACCAATGTTATTAATTTCTGTGTATTCTTCAATAGTAATTAAATGTGTGTTGATGCATAGACAATACACACACACACTCACACCTTCTATTTATTAAAATTCTATATTTTGGGGAACTTTTCATATCAATATTTGTAAATGTGCCATACTAATTTTTATTATCAAATGGTCTTCTATTGGTTAAATATACCATAATTTATTTAACATGTTTTATGTTAATGACATTTTTGTTTTGTCCAGTAATGAGATCTAATTGAACTAAAGATCTTCTGCACAGCAAAAGAAACTATTAACAAAGTGAACAGGCAACCTACAGAATGGGAGAAATTTTTTGCAATCTATCCATCTGACAAATATCCAGAATCTACAGAGAACTTAAACAAATTTCCAAGAAAAAAAAAACATCAAAAAGTGGTGATGGACATGAACAGGCACATTTCAAAAGAAGACATTTATGCAGCCAACAAACATATGGAAAAAAAAGCTCATTATCACTGGTCATTAGAGAAATGCAAATCAAAACCACAATGATATACCATCTTACACTGGTTAGAATGGTGATCGTTAAGAAGTCAGGCAACAACAGATGCTGGAGAGGATGTGGAGAAATAGCAATGCTTTTACACTGTTGGTGGGAGTGTAAATTAGTTCAACCATTATGGAAGACAGTGTGGCAATTCCTCAAGACTGTAGAACCAGAAATACCATTATTAAGAATTTTTAAAGAAAAAAAACTTATATAAACATTATTTTGCATTTGCAAGGTATATCTGTAGAAATTTGAAGTAGAACTGCTTTGTCATAAGTTGTACATTTGTAATTTTGATAGATATTGCCAAATTTCCCTTCATAGCAGTTGTGTCAATTCATGATACTGCCACCAATGTAAGAGAAACCTTGTTTCCTTATACTTCTATGTTCACAAGAACTTGCCAAACTTTTGAATCTTTATTTTGATAGGTAAAGTATTATATAGCAATGTCGTTTTAATTTGCATTTTTCCATGTTGAAAAGTGTTCTTTTTTTATCAGATTGTAGCAACTTCTCATATTTTAAGAAAATTAGACCTTTATTTTTTATATAAACTATGAATATTTTCCCAATTTTATGTATATTTTTTCATTTGTGTGTATTAAGATTTATTACACTTTTATGGCTTCAAAGTTTTTACTGGATTTTAGCAACTTTTTGTATTTTAAGAAAAGTAAATATTATTTATATAAACTATAAATATTTTTCCAGATTTTATGTATAATTTTTCATTTGTTTGTATTAACATTTATTACACGTTTATGACTTCAAAGTATTGTGTCATAGAAAAAAATCTCCGTTTAGAGATTATAAAATAATTCTCCCACAGTTTAAAAAAAACTCTAATGGTTATATTTTGTACATTTAAATCATGGGCCCATGTGAAATTTTATTCATGTAAAGAACTGGGTATAAATCAAACTTTTTTTTTTTCTGGTAGTTACCCATATGTCCCAACATCATTAATTAAATAACATATTTTCATTTTATGATTTGATGCACTGCTACCATATTAAATCCAATGTGTATATTCTTTTGTATTTTCTCCTGTTCTATTGACCTATTAATGAGAATGCTTGTGACATGCTGTTTTAATTTTTCAGGATATAAAATATAACATAGAGGCAGAAAAAGATGGTGAAATGGAAGCCTCCACCGATCATCCATCCCTGCCACACTGCAACCCCTGGCAAGGACACCAAGTTAGCAACTATGTACACAGATATCAGAGGTATTACTGTACTTTCCTTCATGTCTAAGGAAGTCTAGGGCTAGCTTGGCTTTTTCAGTCTTCATAAGTGATTTTATCTATCTACCTGTTGCCAAAGAATACCATCATTATCTTGGAAGTTCAGTGTATTTACTAGGATGTGCCTTTGTTAATTTTCTGGTAAATTTTCATGGGAAACAGTATGTTCCTTCAACACGTAATTCAAATTTTCGTTTATTTTAAAAATTATATCTTTAAATATTTGTTTTGTTCAATCATTTCAGTTAACTTTGTAAAAGAATAATTATATTTTATATATTTTGCTGATCTCTATAGATCTCTCTATTCTTTGTAAAATAATAATTATGAGTATTTTAATATATTTTGCTTTTCTCTAATCCTTTTAGACTCTTCTATGATTTTCACTTTAGTTTGTCATCAATGTCTTTGTTTTCTGCAGTGTTTATTCTCATTGTGATCCTCAAAATTGATCCTGCTTTTTGTGATGGTTTTATATTTTTTCTTTTTACTTTTTCCAGTTATGCCAACTTATTTTAATTTCCTGCTGTTATCATATCATTTTTCTCCTTAAGTACTTACACTTTTGTTTTATATTCTCCTTTTATACAATGTTTAAATTATTTCTGTATTTTAATAAGTAAAGTCTTGTCAAATGAAAATTTTTACTCTGTTCCATGAGAACGTTTTTCTGTTGTGAGTTTGCTTACAGCTGCATGTAGTACTAAAACCCCAAAAGACTATAACACAAATAAAATTTATCCCCAATTCATGTACAAACACACAAAAAATCTTGTTAGCAGGTAGTCTCGAGCTGGCAAGTGCACACAAAATTAACTACAATCTTTCTGACTCACCGTATCTCCTTCTGGCTAGAAATTCAACTGTGGAGAATGAGGGAGGGAAGAAGGGACCATTTTCCTTTCAAGTAATTCTTCAAAAGTTTTCACCTAACACTTGTGCTTATATATCTCTTTGACCCAAATTTAGTCAAGGAGCCATGTGTATCTTTAAAGGAAACTGGGAGATGTGGTTTCTCAGCTAGATGGGCCGTGAAAACTATAAATTAGGATTCTGTTGCTCACAAAATGGATGAGATTAGGTTTAGGGGACAAACATAGAAGTTGAAAAGCAACAGCTGCCACAATATCCTTCATCTTCATTTTCTTTTTCTGAGTATTCCACTACCCTGCCTTTTAAATTTATTCTTTATTTGGATACGTTTTGTTGTTGTTGTTGTTTTGTTTTTGTTGCCTATTTTTCTGGATTGGCTATTTCAGAATTTTCACCTGAGACAGGGGACCCATCCAGTGACCATGATCTGCCTGAGAATTGCTTAGCTGTGAATTCTCTACAACCAATAAGGATAAGTAGCCATGGGTTTTTTTCCTGAAAAAAAGACTACACACTATTATGTTGCTCTTCATATTGTACACTGTGGACTTCGGTTTCACACTTCAGGATAGGCCTCTTAGTTTAAAAATGGTATTTTTGCTGGTTCTTCTTGAAATCTACAGTCAAAGCCAACTCTCCCAATGGGATCCTTGTTGCCTCCACTTTCTTTCAGGGGTCCACCTGTTCTGTTTCTATTCATTTGAGCATCATTCTATCTACTTGAGAATCTGGAGTTTTGGTTGACTTCTAGTTTTCCCCAAAAAATAGATTCTATTTATTTATTTGAGTTTTATAATTTTGTTTCACTTCTTGTTGGTTGTGCGTGCTTTCCAGAAAGAGAATGATATTTTGTCACTGTATTCAGATGAAGGCCCAAACCATTATTTTTCACAATCTATCCTGTAATTGCTTTGTTACAGTGATATCAAGCATTTTCTTGACTTTGACAATGACTTTGCCTATTTATTTACAGTTTACTGGGGCTATTTTAATTCTTCATCATTTTCCAGCTTGTTGTTGTGACACTGTTGTTAACAATCAATGAAGTTTTGCAGATTTGCTCAACGCCCCCTGTTATTATCCATTGGAACCAGATATCTGAATTCATTAAAAGCAGGTTTCCTCTCAATTTCTTGACTAACTTGGATTTCAACTTATGTTTTAAAATATTTGTTGTATTCTTTAAATTTTATTCTGATGTTTCTCTTCTATTATAATATATTTGCCAGAAAAAAAGGGCAGAAGCAAAGAAGAGAGAGTTCCTTCTTTCTTCCTGCCATCTATTAACACTGTTATTTTCCTCATGCAGTACACTACTCCTGCCTGTGAAGAAGAAAAAAAGTCCTGATT
This sequence comes from Sapajus apella, assembly GCF_009761245.1. NCBI lineage: Eukaryota > Metazoa > Chordata > Mammalia > Primates > Cebidae > Sapajus > Sapajus apella. The sequence continues at coordinate 2,754,266 of NW_022437006.1, forward strand.
ATAAAACAAAGTCCTAGCTTCTTCTTTTTTTTTTTTTTTTTTTTTTTTAACATTCTCACATTGTTTTCTAGGCACTTGTAAAATATACAGCTTGGAATCAGTTATCTTCCCTAAGTGCTTGTTTATTTTTAACAAATGCAATAATGAGCAGGTGATTTAATATTTTGTACAGGGAATGAATTTCTCTCTTTATCACAACATTCTTACCCTAGACCTTTAATTGCACAATCTTTATTATTCATTCTCTTTATCATACCTCCCACTGTCATCCAGTCTCTAATACACTGGGATTCTTTCTGGGCATCAGTGCCTTAAGACCCTATCTGAAACTATAATTCCTGGTACTAACCACATTTAAGTTTCTCTCTGCTACCTAAATTGGAGCTTCAGACTACTAATCTCTGAATCATTGATTTGTATCCCCATAAGGCTGTTATGTGGCTTAACGCATGTTGCTAACCGCCGTCATTTTGGCTATTTTTTGCTTTAACTCAAAACTTGCTAGTTTTATTCTCTTTTCATCCGTATTAAATCTTTAAATCTCAAAAACAACCATTTCTTCAAACACGGGTTTAGATGGAAACAAAAATGTAATAAAGCTTTACTTTATTTTAAATATATATCTCAAAACATATCCATGAGCATGTTTAGATCTCTTGTCTCATCACAGTGTTAAGAAAGGGAGAAGGAATGGCTACTCTCTCAACAAGGAGAGCAATACAGTGTGAAGGAAAATCCTGATTAGACAGGAAGGAAAAGCAAAAGCCTATTCCTTCTGGCCAAGTAATTTGTGATAAGATGACAGAGACACAGAGATGGGAGACAGAAAAACCTGGGTCTCACTGCCTCTGCAGGTATCAGGTTGCAAAGACAAACACATGTTCAATATGTTAGGGAGATGCCTAGGGAAGGGTGCTTTTCCCTAAATTCAGATACACAATTTCATGTGGAAAGCTCTGCACCTGATAGTGTTCACTCAACATGAGGCAACTTCAGAAGAGTTTAGGCAGAGAGAGCTTCACTCTTGCACAACTGAGCCTTCCTCAGTTCCCCACAAGTCTGCAATTAGAGAAGGAAAACTCATTGAGTTGGTGATGATCACTACTCCTATTTAAAACCAGAATGAAGTAACATGTTTCCTGCTCAGATCAAAAAGCATTTCATCTGGCATTCCCCCTGACTTCCTGATTTTTTTTTCTATTTTAAAACGTGAGTTTTATTCTGTTTTGTACTTCTGTTGTTTCAAATAACTCAGCAAATAATTCATTTCATTCTTGTCCTGATGAATTGCATTTGCGTGCCACCTTCTCTAACATATCAACAACACGCTTAATTATGAGATTAAGACTCCAAAATCATGTTACAAGTTTGTTTTTTTAGTTCCAACATTTAATAAGATCTTACAAAATACCCAGAAGAAAAAAAAAAAAAAAAAAAGCAAAGATCTCACCTACAGAGCTCAAAGATAGTGTATTCCCTTTCAGTTGGTGTTACCATAGTCACGGCTTTGGGGCAGCAATGTTACCTCCTGATAAAAAGAGTGATTGTGGAGTCAGACACTTGAGTTTAAATTCCGGCTCCACTGCATCCTGTCTGGATCACCGTGGACTAATTCCTTACTCTCTCTTATTCTCAGTTACTCTGTTTGAAAAAGACCATCTTCTTGAGATTGTTTTGATACCTATTGCAATATTAATTGAAATAATGTACAGAAAACCCTAGGAATCTTCTTGACACAGTTAGGATGCAGAAATATTAGCCTTATTAACAGAGTATGAGTTGGTTTATTAAACCCACAGTAGAGAAAAAAAACTTTCATGAGCTTCTGAAGAGGTATTTCACTGCTTTGTAAGCCCCAGAACACAGCCACTCCTCAGTATTATAAATAATAGAACATGAATACATAGATTTGGCTTGTGAACCTTCATTTTAGAAATAAAATAATTTTATGTAATGCTAAATTCACTTAAGTTCTTCTTTTTTCACATTTATAAGAACTCAAAAAAAATTCTCATGGCTTCATGTCCCCTGCCCCCATACTCATTGTTAAGAGCTCATTTTATTTATATATATACTTGCTTTTGGGTAAACACTGCTTTGCCCTCACCCTTGCTCTGTCACTTATAAGCACTTACACACAAAATGGCTTGCTGTCACACAGGCACACCCACATTAGCAGTTTGAACAGCCGCTGTGAAAGAGTGAATGGAAATTGGGGAGATTCTGGAGTCTTTCACATATGTATTACCAAGGAAACCATCTATGTTGTAGCTCACAGTAGGTTGGTGTTATTTTCTGTCTTCAATTTTATACGAGGATAATAGAAGGAACTTAGCTCTCCAAAGCCTGCATCATGAACAATCGTTAATTTTTAATTAAAAGAAATTATAAACTTCAATACTCGCATGCAAGTAATAGAAGTACAAGTAGATGTTTCAGTACCAACCAAAATGTATTGTAGTCCTTGATAAGAGTGCATTTCAGATTTCTTGTGCAATAGCTACGTAGCTTACAGAGAGCAGAAAGTTCACATTACATCCAAGGGGGGACGTAACTGATTTATTTTCATTTCTAAAGTGATTGTTACCATGAAGATACTTTTAGATGAGAAATCAAAAGGCAGCAGACTAGTTCTTACCCTGAATTCACCCCTTATTATTTTGGAGTCTCTGTTACTGCAGGTTTAAAATGAGCACGAGGCTGTTTTCTTTGTCTACGTCATAGGGTCATTGGGGATCTCTAGTTGGAAAATGGTTATGACATGCATTGTAAAACTGCTAAATTGCTGTATTAATATGTACATCTATGTAACTTTTAGGATAAAATTTCCCAATTTTATGTTTAATGGAAAAATGTAAATTATTTTTAAAAGAAATGCATTGAGTATTTGAGTCCACATTTTAAAAATGAGAAAAAATTAAGTTATGGGGATTCCTAAGACCAAAGATTTCCAACTTTGTGTGTAATGAAACTATCCAGAACAGAGAGGATTAGGACCTAAAGACAAAATGGTCTCCTACCTGTAGTTTCTAATTCGGCTCTTTCCCTGCTATGGATTATCCTAAATACTGCTAACAGATCATCCTATCATTGCCTTAATCAATCACTTATGTTCTATATCTCTATGTTCTACCATGCCTAGTTTTAAAAAACCTTCATAATCTAATCCTAATCTATTAAGCCTCACATCTCTTTATTTTCAACATGTATTCTCTGTTCTTGCCAGTTACACTTGATCTTAGCCTAAAGTTGTAACCATTTCTACCCCCTTAATCATGAAATGTGCATTTTTTTTAGTTTTTAGATTAACCACACATAGCAAATACTGTTCAACATTAGCAGGATCTTCAAAAATACATGTTCAAGTCTCTGCTAGATTGACAGCATCTGTTTTCTCAGAATCATTCCTGTCACTACATAATGTGACGTCATTGTCTTTTTGTCAATCAGTATTTTTTTTAAATATAGATTCCAAAGTTAACTTTTTGTAGAATTAAGACTACAAAATGACAAGATGTATTTTGGCCCCAATTCATTGTACCACTGACAATATTCTTTTCTAGTGATATTTTGATTTTCCTGGATAAATAAGGAGTTCTTATTACAAATAACCCTGATGGCAATCATCTTTACTTGCCACATTATATTTGTTGATAAAGACAATATTTGTAAAGCTAAACAAAATAAGTCACTATAGAGTAATAGAAAGGATTTGAAATTGTACAAAAGCATGTGTTCAAGTCTTGGTTCTTTCTGTAACAAGGTATTTATATTGCCTAGACATATTAATCTAAAACTGGAATATACTGATTTTTTTCAGCTTTAGTATATAATATGTGATACATATGTGAGGAAATACATAGTAAGCCATAAAATACTGTATGGCACCTAGTACATGATCAACAAGTGGTGACAAGTTACTAAAAAATCTTGAATGTCAAATTTTAATCTCTGAATTTTCATAACACCTGGGAGTATTTTCCTTTGTGGAGAAGACTTGGCTCCATTTTTTAAATTCTGTAATAATAATACAGGCTCAAGGCTTTAAAAGATAAAACATAAAGCCCAACTGTTTAGTTCCTGACATCTCAGATAATTTGGAGGAAGGAACCATTTTAATAAACATATGACATGGCTGCACATAAAATGTGTTCTTAGCAAGCCGCAGTCATGTATTTAGTTTGTTGTATTTCTTACACTTTGTATTTCTAGCTAAAGTCATCCTCAGTTAACACTAATCTTGAGTTTCTTGAACTTTAATATTCGAGTGACCCAGTACTCAAAATTCACCCCCATTAAGGAATTTACCAGATCAGCATACAACAGAAATACTCTCATAACCAAGTGTTACTATGTTACCTATACCTGGTGTATTAGTTTCTTATTTACTACCATAACAACCGCAAATGTAATGTCTTAAAACAACCCAAATTTATTATCTTACAACTCTATAGGTTTGAAGCTTGGCATAGATCTCACTGGGTCACAAACAAAGTCTTAGCAGAGCTGTATTCATTCTGGAAGCTCTAAGGGTGAATCTATTCCATGTTTTTTTCTAGCTTTCACTAGCCATCTGCATACCTTAGATTCTGGCCCCTTTCCTTCATTTTCAAAGCCAGCAGCATAGCAACTCTTTCACCCACTTCCACAATCACATCGCTTTCTCTTACCCTCTCTTCTGCCTCCTCCTTCTGCGTTCAAGACTCTTGTGATTACATTGGGTCCATCCTGGATAGCTCAGGATAACCTCTCTATTTTAAGGTCAGATGTTTGGCAATTATAATTCCTCTACAACCTTAATTTTCTTTTGCTGTGTAATCCAACGTAATCAGTTTCTGGGGTTTTGGATATAAACATCTTCACAGGGCCACTGCTCTATTTCACACAGCTGGTAATGGAAGTATGTTTAGCTCCACCCATAAACAACATATGGATTAAAGGACATCAGGTGTTGAGGGCACCAGTAATATTAGGAAGATTCCCTCTGGCCAGGTTCTGCAGCTTTAAGTATGAGCTAAATTGTTATCATATTCCTCACCATATTTGCCACAAAAGGAAAGTTCTCTATCAAAAAGTATTTACCTTACCGTGGTCTTGTCCTTTCAAAAATATGCTCCCAAAGAATATTTTTTAGGATCTTCATAGTACGGGTTTAAATAAACCCAAGAAAATAATATAGAAATTTTTCACTGTTGCCTTAAATGATCCAGAAGTGGACCTGTAAGTTCTTTCTAATGCTAAGTAGGGCCCAAGTGATCATGATTGTATTTTCCATCTTCTTGACAGAGAGATAGTATTAAAATTATCATCAATTTCAAAACTTGTGTCAAAACCATTCTTAATTTTTGTTTAAAAAATCCGCCCTACTATATTCAATGGTGCTTGAAAAGAACAAAGAAGAAAAAAGGGAAGTTTGGTGTCTGGAAAGAAACAACAAAAAGTTTAACAGGGCCTTCATAAAATAAAATACCGTATATGAGAAATACTATTAAAAGAAAGTCATAATGAAGGCATACATAGCGGTCCTTGGGAGAGTTCTAATATAGTTAATCTACAGGGGCTGAGAGCTCAAAACAGTAGACTATGTTTGATCTGGGCTGGATAAAATTTGATTGACATAGAGCAGGAAGTCTCAAAGAGAAAAGGAAGATGTTAAGAAGCAATTTCTGTGCTCTAATATGCAGTAAAGAGCTGGAAAGATAATTTCCCAGGTAAATACATTTTTAGTTAAAAAGTTCTTTGATATCTACTGGAAATAATAGCTACTTTGAGTTGAAATGCATTATTCATACCAATCTGTCCATTTAGTATTAGCTATCCAAGAAGTAAAGATAATTATTTTAAATAATAAAAATACCAACCATACTTAATAATTCTGTAATAATACAACTATACCATTCTACTTCATGTTTCAAATTAACTGACATTGGCCCTATCATCATTCCCAAGTTTATAGTTTGAATAATTTGACATTAGTATGGACATTCATAAGAAAAACATGAAGATTAATCATGTCTCCAGAGATAATGTACCATGAAGAACACAATTCAGTATAAATAATAAATACATGCTTGCACACTTCAAGCTGTGAAAACAGTCACACTCCTACTAACTTAATTCAAGGCGTATTGCTTCAGAAAAGAAGAACAAGAAACAGCCTTTGAAGCCACACATCCAGATGTCATAAAACTTTGAAACATCATTCAGATTAATGTAGTCATTCGAGCAAACCTCTAAACCCAGCGAGCTCCCCAGAAGACCTCTCCTTCTCACTCCTTACCCAAGTGCTATCACCATAATGCTGACCCAAGTGTTACCTGTCGTTGCTTCTGGAAACCTTTGTTTTATCCTACACTGCTATCTTTTAGTGCCTTCTGTTTGTATCTTCAATCTTTCCTTAATCTGTCTGTGTCTTTCATTCATGCTTTCCAAAAGGAAAAGAATTTGGGTGTTCAGTTGCTACACACAGCAAAGGTGTTCTCTTTTGAGCAAAGCCCATTTCAAGAGCCTGTACTGTATGCATTTAGGTCCAATCCACTGCGTGCAGGGAGTAGGCTCACGTGGCACAAAAAAAGTAAAAGTGGAAAGTAACTGCTTGTGGCTTTTTTCTTCTAACAGAGGATTATAAACATGGCAGAAACCCAGAAAGCTTTATCTTTTTTATAAATAACGAATATGCTATGAAATTTGGGGAATTGTAATAACCTCAAATTTTAGAATCCCTAGAAAGATTATCCTTAACCCTTAAGATTCACATCCTAACCAGGCGGAACCATGACACAATGTGAAGTGGAGTATGTGATGGGAGGGGTATTATTAATTCACTAATCCATTATTGGGCATTTATTAAAATCTGAGTACCATCCTTTGTGCTGAGAATATAGCAATGTACTAGGCACACATTTTCCAATCCCACAGAAAGCTTGCAATCGGAGATGACCCTTACAACTAAATAAATAATAATGTCAGATGTATTAAGTGCTACTTTCATAAGCTGCCACCATCAAATATATCTAAGCCATCTTCACATGTACTGTCATTCCTCCTGTTACCATGGATCAATGGCTGATAATCCTACTGGACCAATTCTACTTGTGCACTGGAGTCCACCCTCGGCTCTCTGCAAGTCTCCCTTTGCTCTCCTGACTCACCAGTTCTCCCTCTCGGTTTGAATATCTTCATCAGTATTAAAAGATGTTATTACTTTTCTCCAGCTTATAGAAACATATCTCTTAATCCCACATCCCCTTTCACCTACAGCCTAACTTCTATGCTCCAATTTACGATAAAATTATTCCAAAGGTTTGGATATATTCACTTTCTAATTCCTCTTTTTTCATTCTATCTCGCTATGCAGCCAAGCTGTTTACCATTTCATGAAACTGTGCTTGTGAGGGTCACCAGTGACCTCCAACTTGCCACCTTGTAGGGTCAATTTCAATTTCCTTTTGTTTTCCTTATCAGCAATCTCTCTCATAATTGATTGCTTTCCCTCTAAAACAGTTTCTTCACTTTGCCTCTGGCACAAAAACTTCTTTTGTTTCTTATACACTAGACCAACCACTTCTCTAGTTAAGATGATGGGTATCTCAGTTATTAGTGAGCCAACTAAATCTTTGTTTATATATTTGCATATAGACTTAATTTTTCCCTGAATCACCATGATTTCAACCCCAAAGAAAAAAGTACATGTGTATATATACATAGATGAATCTTAATGAGGTATCTAGACTTCACAAGTGATTGTATAGGGAAAACATAAAAGATTTATAGCAGAGCCAAACAAAATATAAGTTCTTATTAGATAATTTTGTTTCCCCAAATCTCCTCCATTTGTCGCCCCACATGAGCTTTATGCTTTTGTTTCTTCGGATTTACTTGTGTTTATTTTTACTCTTTCTCTTCCTCTCTTTACTCAATTCGTTTGTTTACTGTTCTTTTTCTTTGACTTTCTCCAAAACCTAAAATTCCGCTTCTCTATTAAGCAAATAAATCAAGTACTCTTGGCTTCTGCCTCCAAAACTTACATCTTTTTTAAAAAATATGAAATGAATCTGAAATTTATATTCATAGAAGATAGTTTACCAATCATATTTTGCTATTTGAACACATTTTCAGTGGCTCACAAGATTAGTCAGGCTTTCAGTATGCTGCCTATAACAAGAGGATGCACAATAACAGTACTTTAAAGAAGGTATAAATTGTTTTTCTTTTCTTATAAGAGAAATTTCTAATATTAATCCCAGGCTGGTAGGGTCTGACATGGTTATAGTAAAAAATAATCTCCCAAATCTTATTGCTCTGCCAACATTTCCTGGGTGCATGGTTCCCATCCCAAGTTTCAATATGGTTACTCAAACTGAAGACATCTGTATCTCAATCAGCAGAAAGGAGAAAGCCGCAAAAGAAAAGTAAAAGTGTGACCTCTCTATCCCTCTTTAAGAATGCTTCCAAGAAATTGCACATACAACTTCTACTCAATACTATTTGCCAAAATTTCGTATTTTGCTACACAATAAGCTTCAAAAGTACTTGGAAAGTTATTCTGAGCAATCATGAGTCCAGTTAAAATCTGAAGTTGTATTATCAAAGAAAGGGAAGGTCGGGCGCCGTGGCTCATGTTTGTAATACCAGCACTTTGGGAGGCCAAGGCAGGTGGATCATGAGGTCAGGAGTTTGAGACCAGCCTGGCCAATATAGTGAAACTCCATCTCTACTAAAAATAAAAAAAATTATCTGGGTGTGGTGGTGGGTGCCTGTAATCCCAGCTACTCGGGAGCCTGAGGCAGGAGAATCACTTGAACCCAAAAGGTGGAGGTTGCAGTAAGCCGAGATTATGTCACTACACTCCAGCCTGGGTGACAGAGCTAGATTCCATCAAAAAAAAAAAAAAATAGAAAATAGATATTTGGGGATAATGAACTTACTCTCTGATCATTCACTATCTACCCACAATGGTTTATTAATGTTTCCCTTAAAAAGGAATGATTTCCTCCACAGGCAGTCTGGTGAGTGAAATTTTCTGCAGCCTCTCTAGTGCTATCCAGTTTTTATTGCTACCCACCTATTCATTCATCTGTCAAGTCAGCTAACCATTTATCAATTTTTAAACTACATCACTGCTTCCTGCTTTCTCTGAGCCAATTGAATTCTAAGATTTTTTTTTTAATTATCTACAGCTGGCAACATTGTTTATAATGAATGTAAGAGCAATGTAAACATGAAAAGTATAAGGAGTATTATAGTTGCTTGACACATGGAATTAATTAACAAAGCTTTGAAATTGTGTGGCGAAAGCCATGGACTCTTTGTTGCTATATATTGTGCTTGGTACTAGTCATATAAAGGCTTTTGATAAAGCCAAAGCAGTGCATATGAATCTGATGAAGAAGTATATGAATATCTCATCAGTACCAGAACAGTTTCTTGATGAGTGGCATCTATTTGCAATATTTCCACTTTTTAGCTGTGTAAAGCAATTGATTAATCTCCATTATTACTTACAAATTTCATATCTCTTTTTATTTGCATCAAAATATGAGCAATTGGAAGTACAGATCACGGCTTCAGAGTGTGAAATTTTTTCTTAAAATTTGCAAGCAAGAGCTGAAAGCTTTGCTTGTATCTTGCTCATTTGAAATAATGGATACATTGTTATTACTGGATTTCACACATGCTATAATTTTAAACCATAAAACGTCAATATAAATGCTAAAGAATGAAGAATATGAGTGATAATAGTCTGAGTTCAGACATTGCAAGTATTATTAACGGAAGTCTTAAAGGTACTAAAGCTGTTGGCAAGAAGTGGGACTGTTTCAGGAGTTATAGCAAGGAGATATACAGAATGGGGACAGGATGTCCTACAATGTAAGTGAAAACGTCAGAGTATTCAAAGTTGTGCCAGTCTGAACTCATGAGAAGACAAGAAAAGCTTTTTCAAGATTTCAAAGATTTATTTACCCAGGTATTTTACAAGGCAGGATTTTAACTAGCATACCTCTTTAGAGACTTTTATTATGAACTGAAGACTGAGAATTAGTTTTAAAACATAATTCAGAGATACAACAAATATAAACCCCGAAGAAATGTTAAGAAAATCCTATTTATACTGATTTTTAAAATTACCATAAACACATTTTGCAAATTTATTTAGTTATATAGATATTTGTTCATAAACATATATAATCTGTTATTTATATATAAAAGTGAATATATATAATCTGTTATTTATATTTAGAAATAGGTAACTGTTATTTATATAAGTATTGTTAAACTTTTAAAAAGTTTAATTTTATTTCCAATGGAATGCTATTATCATTTCTTGCTAATTAATTAATAATATAGCATTCATTTGTAGTCTCTAACACCCTTCTAAGTAACTATTTGAATTGTCTTTATTAAATAGGAGAGTTACCAATTCATAGTCTCCCTGTTCGCCCTTCTATTGATGAATGACACAACTGATATTAGCGAATAATTTGTCTTAAAACTTTACATACAAGAAATTTTGCTTAGAACGAGTCTCTCTTCATTCTGCTGCAGTTCTTCATTTAGTATTCCAGAGCAGGAGCTTCCAGTGACCGAACTAAATGGGAAGAGAATTTCTACCATCCTTTCCAATTCACTCCTTCCTAAAGAAAGAGATCCTTTTAATTGGAAAATAATCAAGCATATAGAGTTCTATCATTCGTCTTTTCCTTTTGGACTTGCTAGCCTCCATAAATGCCATGTTTGGCTCAATTCCTGATGCGATTTGATAAGTACAATGATATAGTGACCCAAGACTTTTCTCTAGAAATAGATCTGGGGGAATCTATTTTTCTCTCCCCCTCTACTTTCTGATTTAATAGGTATAAGGCAGCTGCCTTTAGTACCCCCAAGATAGAGTATTGCTGTCACTAAGAAGCCTTACATGGCTCCATAATGAAACTACATTGGGTGTGCCATTATTTTCAGTATTTTTTTCTTTAGTTGCCAAATGCAGAATCAAAGACTTTAGGATCTACTCATAATTTATTTCTTATTTTATGTACATAGTCACAAGCATCTCCTCCTTTTCCCCTTTCCTTGCTAATTTATGAAAAAGCAATCCAGTAATAGTAAAAATTTTTATTTCCCAGATTATAGGATATGAAGGTGTAATTGTGACAGATATGGAGCAACCAGGCAAGAAACAGAAACAAAAGGCATTCAAATGAAAAAGAAGTAAAATTGCCCATTTGCTGATGATATGATTTTATATATAGAAAACCCTAAAGGTTCCATTAAGACACTATCAGAATGAATGAACAAATTCAGTAAAGTTGTATGATACAAAATCAACATACAAAGCTTAGTTGTATTTCTGTACACTAACAATCTGAAAACTACAAATTATTTATGCAAAAAAGAAAATGCAAATAGAAATATATTTTGTGGATATTCTGTGTTCACAGATAGGCAGATTTAATATTATTGAAATGTCCATCCTCCCCAAAGTGATTTTCAGATTCAATGCAACTACTAGCAAATTCCACTGGCATTTTTTACAGAAAGTTTTTTTTTAAAAACTATTCCGAATTCATATGGAAACACAAAAGACCAGGAATAGCCAAATTATGAAGAAGAACAAAATTGGAGGCCTCATATTTCCTATCTTAAAAACATATTACAAAACTACAGTAATGCAAACAGTATGATCCTGGCACAAAGACAGACATATAGACTATTGGAACACAATAAGGAGCTCTAAAATAAACCCACACATATAAAGTCAACTGATCTCCAACAAGAGTGCCAAGAATATATATTGGACAAAGGATAGTCTCTTCAACAAATGGTATTGGAAAACTGGATATCTGCATACAAAGGAATGAAATTCAGTCCTTATTTTGCATCATACACAAATATCAACTCAAAATTTTAAAATGGGCTAATAATTTGAATAAACCTTCTCCAAAAAAAAACATACAAATGGCTAAAAGATATTTAAAAATGCTTAACAGAAACAGTCATCAGGGAAATGCAAATCAAAACCATGATGAGCTATCACTTCACCTCTGCTAGGATGCCTATTTAAAAAGTCACATGGTAACAAGTATTGGCAAGAATGTGCAGAAATTGAAACACTTGAACCACTGTTAGTAGGACTGCAAATTGTGCAGCTACAATGGAATACAGTATGAAGATTTCCTCCAGAACATTAACAATACAACTATCATATGATCCAGCAATTTGACTTCTGGCTATTTATCCAAAAAAATAAAAATCGGGATCCTGAGGAGATATTAACACTCCCATGTTCCTTACGACACTATTATAGTAGCCAAGTTGTAAGAATTATCTAAATTTCCATTGACAGATGAATAGATAAAGAAGATATCATAGGATATACACACAGTGGAATATTATACAGCCTTAAAAAAGAAGAAAAACCTGTAATATGTGGCAACATAGATGAACTTTGAGAACATTATGCTTATTGAAATAAGCCACTCACAGAAGTGACACTTCCTGATTCCACCTACAAATAGTACCTAAAATAGTCAAGTTTTCTTTTTTTCAGTTATACTTTAGATTCTGGGGTACATATGCAGATCATGCAGGATTGTTACATAGGTATGCACATGCCATGGTGGTTTGCTGCATCCATCCCCACTTCATCTACATTAGGTTTTTCTATTACTGTTATCCTTCCCCAATACCCTCACTCCAGCTATCCCTCCCCTAGCTCTCCCACCCCCCAACAGTCAAGTTCATAGTATGAAAGTGTGGAATGGTTGTTGCCAGAGAAGGGAGAAGAGAGAAATGGAGAGTTACTGATATGGTTTGTCTCTGTGTCCCCATCCAAATCTCATCTTGAATTGTACTCCCATAATTCCCATGTGTTGTAGGAGGGACTTGATGGGAGATAATTTGAATCCGGGGGGTGATTTCCCCCATACACTACCACTGTTCTTGTGGTAGTGAATAAGCTTTACAAGCTCTGATGGATTTATCAAGGGTTTCTGCATTTGTATCTTCCTCATTTTCTCTTGCCACAGCCATGTAAGAAGTGTCTTTCTCTTCCCACCATGATTCTGATACGTCCTCAGCCATGTGGAACTGTAAGTCCAATTAAACTGCTTTCTTCCCAGTCTCAGGTATGTCTTCATCAGCAGCAAGAAATTGGACAAATACAGTTACTAATCAACCTACAGAAAGTTTCAGTTAAGCAAGATGAATAAGCTCTAGAGAGCTGCTGTTCACCATTTGCCTATAGTCAACAACAATGTACACTTAAAAATTTTAAAAGGTATGTCTCATTTAAAGTGTTCTTACTACAATAAAATCTTTAAAAATAAATTAAAATTACTGCATAAAATATAGTGAACATCACTCCAAGATAGACACAGAGGTAGATATAATCCTTCCTATTGGGGATAATGTAAGTTCCATGAGGGATATAATGCATTATGTTAGGTAAGAATGTTCATATACTTTTATATTTGTCATTCTTCATGTTAGAAACTTTATTGATAGAAATGTGTATATGAATACTGACCTAAAAGGGAGTTGACTGTGTTATAAAGTGGAGCACACCCATTTACATTCTTTTTTATGTTTTCCTTTGCATGATTGGAGCTGATTGACTGATCTTCCCTTACAAATGGAATTCTAGATGTGCTTTGGCTTTGCCAATGAGATTTACTCACCCAATATTGGGAAAGTAAAAATGAGATGGAGACAGTCTTATTGCGGCTGCCACAGGTAAAGATCATGTTATGACAGCACAAGTGTATGACTGCATGGGAGGCAGTCATGATGTCAGCAATAGCAGCCGAAGCACCAATCATAGCTTCCTCACCTCTAGATGACAACGACAGTTGTGATCTGGAAACCAAGCGTCCTTGGTTGGTCTTGTCCAGACTTGCATTTCTTCCACTTTCTCGACAATTTTGTAAGCATCATTATCCATTCTATTCTACTTCTTTCTGCTTAAAACATGTAGTGTGCTTTCTATTTCCTACATGTAACATTGCTGGATACACCAGGACAGCAGCTATTTGACACTAAAGAAGTCTTCACTATAAAACTGTGGCTATGACACATTACAAGGTTTTGTGAGAATTAGACAATGTGTTAGAAATGAATATCCAATAAATAATTGCTATTTTCACTAACACTTATTAACTGCTTGAATATAAAGTATGTGACCATTAGCTTTGTTTTATTGCCAGATCCAGGAGAATATTACAGACAACCATGGTTTTAGTAGTATAGTGTATTTTATAAATTATCATTAAACAATTTTATGGTTCCCTGGAATATATTAAGAAGATATGCTCTTTGAGGTTTGCATAGTATCTTCCTTTCCCTCTACATATTATGCAATCCTTCCAATTGAAAATCAGGTTAGAGAGATTATAATTTTTTCTGTTTTCACAGGGATTACTGTCCAACTGTCCTTTGTTCACAAGAAGGTTTTGACTGAGAAAAAGAGATGAAAGCCTATTATGTTATTCACATATTTGAAATTTCTCCCTCTGATAATGTATGGGACATATATTTGCCACATTAAATAAAATTGTAGTTGAATTTATGCTTTGATTGTGTGTGTGTGTGTGTGTGTGTGTGTGTGTGTGTGTTGGATTCCCATAACGAGAATTTTTATAAATACATTCCCTGCACTTTATTAAAATATAAAGTTGAAAAATATAGCTTCTTCCTTTTTAAAGTAACATTTTCTAAGGAATGGAATATCCACATTCTTCTGTAATAAAGTAAGAAATAACTCTCCCTGCATGCTGTTGTGACCTTTGACAAGTGTCATAGCTAACTGGTCTTAGCAGTGGCAGGATTTATTTCTTTCACAGAGGTTTGTGTTCTCCCAGGTGGAAATAATAGCTAAAAATAAATGCCTCAGGGTTTTTTCTTAGTGTTTGCTTTTTTTTTTATTGTGCTTACTCTCACTCTGAGCTGTTGATTTGTTGGCTGTCTTACCAGGTCCGAGTAAAAGGGAGAAGGAATATTTGGGGTGAGGTGAGCTGTAACTGGATCTAGACCTTGCTGGTTCACAAATCCATCCACGTCAGCTTTATAAGCAATCTACGAGAGGCTTCAAGTGTTTACTGGTAAATATGTTTATAATTCTCATTTCAGGGTGTTTTCTTCCTTTGCTCTTACTCTCTTAAAACCACTGATTCTTGAATTTCTGCAAATATTTAATCAAACTGATAATGTTGATTCATTTGAGGATCAATAAAAATCTGGTGTGCAGTTCTTTAGTTGGAACACATACATTACTGATGAGACCTAGTGGAGTCTACATGTCATGATCTATGGATGTAGCTATGACTGAACTCACCCCACTATTTACAAAACCTGGTACTGAAAGTCCCTGATATTTCGGTCATAGAAGTTATATTTTTAGAATCTAAAAAAATTCAAATGTACTAGCATTGTTTACCCACAGTAAATACTTGGGTTTTTTGAATATTTATAGTTTCCATAGTCTCTTCATAAATATCAAAACAGTAAATAGAACCCTGTCTCTCATGAAACAGCCCTTTGAAAGTGAAGGGGAAATTAAGACACTCCCAGAGGAAATTTATTACCACTAGACTTGCCCTACGATAAATGGTAAATGGAGTCCTCCAGTTTTAAATAAAAGGACATTATTGTGATTTGTGATTTTAGGAAAGGAAGAGAGCCCCTTCCTGTTCTAAGTTATTTAGCTCATCTTCTGGCTTGCTCTACCAACTGAGACTGTGTGTGTGTGTGTGTGTGTGTGTGTGTGTGCGCGCGCGCGCGTATTGTAAAGGAAAGACAAATGAAGGGAAGGGCAGAAGAGGGGAGAGGAAAAGAAGGGAGAGAAGAAATAGTATTGTAGCATTGCACTTAGTGGAAATGATTTAGAATCATGTAATTATTTTAAGGACAAAAAAGGGAAGATATTAATCTGAATACTGAAGGAAAAATGTAAAAAATGAACTTATTTGTTTCCTTCTTTCTATAACTTTTATTTTTGTTAAGAATCAGCGTTTTAGGAATTTATTTTAGATGCAATAGAATACATGAAACTTAAAATATTTGAGTGATTGTGTGAGAAACATTGTTAATAAAAGGAGTCAAATTGGAAAAAAAGAAATGAATGGACACTAGACAGAAACTTGAAGCCATATGATGATATGAAGATCTTAGTAAAGGTAAATACATGGGCAATTATCAAAGCTAACATTATTTTAACTTTTGTTTATAACTTCACATTTTGTTTTCTACATAATTTATGAGATTGGTGTATTAAAAACCAATTACTAGTCTATATTTTTAGATATACAATATATAATGATATAATTTTATGATATCAATAGCTGAAAGGGAATGCGGCTGGAGATGTTTTTATAGGATTTTGAAGTTAAGCTTGTAAAAATTTAAATTAGAGTGCACTAACTTTAGGATTTTAAATACAATACCTATGATAAACACACATAAAGTAGCTATAGAATACACATGAGAGAATGAGAAGGTAATTATAATGTTTACTACAAAAATAAAGGCTTACATTTTTAAAAAATCTCAAATCAATAGCCTAGATGTAAAACTTCAGGAAAAATTAAAAGAAAACCAAACTAAATGTAAAGCTAGAAGCAAAGTAATTGCAAAGATCAGAGCAGAGATAAATAAAAGAGAGAGCAGAAAAATGATAGAGAAAAATCGATAAAACCAAAAGTTCATTCCTAATATACATTAATAAGATTGACTAACCTGTTGCTAGATCGACTAAGAAAAAGAGAGAAAGCTCATATCAGTAATGAATGTGGAGATATGACTATGAATTCTATATAAATATAAAGAATTATGGGAGATAACTTCGTATATGAACAAATCAGATAACCTTAATGAAATGAACACATTCCTGAAAACATAAAACCTACAAAAACTGGATAACAAAGAAATGGAAAATCGGAATAGACCTGTAACTAGTAAGGAGACCTATAACTAATAAGGAGATTTAATCAGAAATCAAAAACTAAAAAGAAAAGCTCTAGACCAAATAGCTTCATTGTGTTTGCATCTCTTGTGCTGCTATAACATAATACCAGAGACTGGATAATTTACAAAGAACAGAAATTTGTCTTCTCACAGTTCTGGAGAAGTGAGAAGAGGTCCAAGAGGTCCAAGATCAAGATGCTGGCATTTTGTGAGGGCCTTCTTGTTGCATCACAACCTAGCAGAAGACATCACATGGGCAAGAAGGAGAAAGGGGGCTGAATTCCCTCTTTTATAACAAACCCACTCCCATGATAAAAGCATTAATTAATTTACGAGGGTGGAGCCTTCATGACTTAAATGGCTGTTAAACGTCTGACTACCCGATACACTGCCCCGGAGATTAAGTTTCCAACACATGAAGTTTGGGGGACATATTCAAACTGTAGCATCTAACAAATATTTTAAGTACTAACATCAATCATTCTCAAATTTTTCCAAAATTTGAAATGGAGGGAACACTTTCTAACTCATTCTGAGGCCAATATTGCCCTGATACCAAAGCCTTAAGAAAAAGACACTAGAAGTTAAAAAAAAAAAAAGTCAAACCAATATCCCTGATGAACACTAATACAAAAATCCAAGTGAGGTTTATTACTAGAATGTAAGGATGGTTCACTATACAAAAAGTAATTAATGTATCAACCACATTAACAGAATTAAGGATAAAAATATTTATGAAAAAGCCACAGTGAATATTATACTCAGTGTCCAATGGAGGGAGACCAAAATCTTTTCCTCTGAGATGTAGAATAGCCAAGGATTCCCACTCTCATCAGTTCTATTGTTCAACATGGTACTGGAAATTCTAGCCAGAGCAATTCTGGGGGAAAAAAAAGTAAAAGACACCTAAATTTGAAAGGAAACAAAAAAATTATCATTGTACATAGGTGGGATGATCTTACATGTAGAAATCCCAAGGATTACACAAGAAAACTATTAGAAATAATAGACAGGCCAGGCATAGTGGTTTACATCTGTAATCCCACCACTTTGGAGGGGCTGAGGTGGGCAGATCACCAGAGGTCAGGAGTTTAAGACCAGCCTGGCCAACATGGTGAAACTCCTTCTCTACTAAAAAAAAAAAAATACAAATATATTATCTGGATGTGGTGGCAGATGCCTATAATCCCAGCTAGTAGGGAGGCTGAGGCAGGGATAATTGCATGAACCCAGCAGGTGGAGGTTGCAGTGAGCCAAGATCATGCCACTGCACTACAATCTGGGTGCCAGAGAGAGACTCTGTCTCAAAGAAAAAAAAAAAAAAGGAAAGAAAAAAGCTATGATAAACAAATACAGCAAATTAACAGAATACAAAATCCACATGCAAAAATAAGTTGAATGTCTATACACTAATAGTAATTGGAGTCTTTAATGCCCTACTCTCAATAGATAGATCAATCAGACAGAAGATAAGTTTTAAAAAAAATTGATAACAGAATAAAATGAGTATCTCTTTACAGAATAAGCAGTCCAAAAAAGAAATTAAGAAAACAATTCCATCTACAACAGCATAAAAATAATAATTAGGATTTAACCTAATCCAGAAGGTAAAGACTTGTACACTAGTCCTGACTTTTCTGCAGGGCACACATTCCAAGACCCCAGTGGTAGCCTGAAAGTGCAGATAGCAATAAACCCTACACACACACACCCATATATACATATAAACTATGATTTTTTTTCTGTACGTACATACCCACAATATAAATTAAACACAGTTAAGAGATTAACAACAATAATAAATAATAAATTATAACAATTATAACAAGATGCCAGCATCACTGCTCTTGCATCTTGGGGATATTATTAAGTAAAATAAGGATTACTTTAGTGCAAGCATTGCAATAATGCACCACTCAGTCTGATGGCTACTAAGTGACTAATGGACAGGTGGTGTATACAGTGTGGATGCACTGGACAAGGGGATAATTCATATCACAGGCAGGACAGAGAAGGATGGCACAAGATTTCATCATGCTACTCTGTAATTTAAAACTTATGAATGGTTTATTTCTGAAATTTTTCATTCAATATTTTTGAACCTATGTGACCTTGGGTAACTGAAATGGCAGAATGGTAAACCACTGATAATGTGGGGACTACCATATACTGAAAACTACAAAATGCTCCTGAAAGAAATGAAAGATGATAAATAAATAAATAAATGGAATAAAATCCCATGTTTATGTATTGGAAGACAGTATTCTTAAGATATCAATACTATCCAAAGCAATCTATAAATTCAATGCATATCAGAATACCAATCCATATCAGAATACCAATGGTTCTGTGCATGTGGTGGCGAGGGACAGCAGGTGCAGTGTCCAGAGGCCATTTTCTGATTTCCCAGTCCACAGCAGCAGTGAGACTGGAAATGCTCCAGCCTTTTACAGACCAGATCCTTCAGGCATCTATTATAAATAGGTCCAGGGTTTACAGGAAAATATATTCCTGGGTTTTCTATTGTGTTCCATTGGTCTATGTGTCTGGTTTTGTACCAATACAATGCTGTTTTGGTTACTGTATCCCTGTAGCATAATTTGAAGTCAGGTAGCATGATTCCTCCAGCTTTGTTCTTTTTGTTTAGGATTGCCTTGGCTATTCAGGCTCTTTTTTCATGCCATATGAATTTTAAAATAGCTTTTTTCTCTATTCTATAAATCATGTCAATAATAGTTTAATAGGAATAGCATTGAGTCTATAAATTGCTTTGGGCAGTATCAGCATTTTAATGACACTGATTCTTCCTATCCATGAACATGGAATGTTTTTACCATGTTTGTGCCATATCTGGTTTCTTTGAGCAGTGTTTTGTAGTTCTCGTTGTAGAGAGCTTTCACCTCCCTGTTTAGACGGGAGTGAGGCTGCAAACCTACCACTATCTGATCTTTGACAAATCTGACAAAAACAAGCAATGGGGAAATGATTCCGTGTTCAGTAGATAGTGCTGGGATACTGGGTAGTTATATGTAAAAATTAAAACTTGGCCTTTTCCTTATCTCATATACAAAAATTAACTCAAGCTGGATTAAAGACTTAAATATAAAACCCAGAACTGTAAAATCCCTGGAACACAACCTAGGCAATACCATTCTGGACATAGGACTGGGTAAAGATTTCAGTTGCAATGAAAGCAAAAATTGACTAATGGGATCTGATTAAACTGAAGAGCTCTGCACAGCAAAGGAAACTATCAACAGAGTGAACAGACAACCTACAGAATGGGAGAAAAGTTTTACAAACTATGCTTCTGACAAAAGTTTAATATCCAGCACCTATAAAGAACTTAAACAAATATACAAGGAAAAAAAAACATTAAAAAGTGGACAAACTACATAAATAGATACTTTTCCAAAGAAGACAAGCATGCAGCCAACAATCATGTGAAAAATAGCTCATCATTGATAATTAGAGAATGCAAATCAAAACCACAATGAGATACCAACTCACACCAGTAGGATGGTTACTATTAAAAAGTCAAAAAATAACAGATACTGACAAGGTTATGGAGAAAAAGGAATGCTTAGATGCTGTTGGTGGAAGTGTAATAGTTCAACCATTGTCGAAAAAATGTGGCGATTCCTCAAAGATCTAAAAATAGAAATACCATTTGACCCAACAATCCCATTACTGGGAATATACCCCCCCCCCAAATTAAAAATTGTTCTATTATAAAGTCACATGCATGTGTATGTTTACTGCAGCATTATTCACAATACCAAAGACATGGAATCAACCTAAATACCCATCAATAATAGATTGGATAAAGAATAGTACATATACATCATGGAATACTATGTAGCCATAAAAAAGAACAAGGTCATGTCCTTTGCAGTAACATGCATGAAGCTGGAGGCCATTATCTGTAGCAAGCAAATACAGGAACAGAAAAACAAATATCACATGTTTTCACTTATAAGTGGGAACTAAATGATGAGAACATATGGCCACACAAAGGGGAACAACACACACTGGGGCTCGACAGAGGGGGGAGGGCTTAGGATACGAGGAGGGAGAGAATCAGGAAAAATAATGATGACCAGGCTTAAGGCTTAATACCTGGTGACAAAGTAATCTGTACAACAAACCCCCATGACACAAATTTACCTATATAACAAATCTGTACATATACCCCTGAACTTAAAAGATAAATTTAAAAAAGAAAAATATAGTCCTAAGGAATGGGAAAATGAGGAGTCATAGCAAAAAATTAAAACTATAAAAGATAGCCAGATAAAAATTCTAAATCTAAAAATATAATAAGTGAAGCAAAATTAATTGAACAGCTTAACAGCAAATTTGGAGAGAGTAAAAGAATCAGTGAAGTTCCATGATACAGAATTAAAAATATTAAATCTAGAGAACTGTGAGAAAAAAGATGGAAGAAAAATGAAGAGAATCCCAGTGACCTATGTGATAGTATAATACAATTTAACATATATGTAATTGGAGCTGCAGGTGTAAAGGAGAAACAGAAACGAGCAGAAAATTCACTTTTAAAATTTTATCTTTCTCTTTGATATTCCTCAGTTTTAGTGAGATGCATACATGTGAATGAATGTGTTTTCACTCATCAGGCATTTTTAATGTCTTCAGTCTGAAAACTAATAATGTTATTTACAATTAGAAATTTATCAACTATTATCTTCCCTTGACTATGATCTTTTAAACTTTTTCTTACTAATTCTGGAATTCCTATTACTATATGTTAGGCCTTCATTTATTCTCTTTCGTGTGTTCAGTATTTTCATCTCTTTGTCCCACTGTGTAAATCACTAAATTGATTGTTTGACGTACTAGCCCTCTTTAGTTGAATTTACTGTTCTATATAATCTGTCCTTTGTGTTTATAATTTTGACAATTATATTGTTATTCTTAGAGATTTGATTTGTCTCTTTTCCACATTTAGTCTTATAATTCCCATACCTCTCTCAGTATGGATTTTATTCCTTCTTGTATGTCTTTAAACATTGAACAATTAACATTGTTAAACAATGTGAAACATTGACATTCAATAGTCATATTTGTATTGTTCTTTTATTCCTCACTGTTCATATTTTTTCAACATTTGTTGACACGTTTTACATGGTAATTAATTTTCCTGTGGGGTTTAAATTTTTTTTATTATATCTCATCTTCAGTGAGAGCAGATTTATTTGTGGGAGTCTTAGTTATTGTGGACCAAGGTTAAATTATTAACTTTTGGTTTTCTACTACGTGTACATGGGTGGTAAACATTTGAACCTCACAGCCTGTGATTTGGGGTTAGAGTTTTCATTTCTTCAAGGTTATGTTTTTTTTTTCCATTTATGGTTCTGAGCAATTGACATGGTTCCTGATGCTCCCTGGACGTGTGGATTTTCTAGTCCAGTTTTCATAGACACTGTAGCCAATAGTGACATCTATTTTCTTTTATTTGAAGAGGGTTTCATTCCAGCTAAACATCTTGTGTGAAGCCAAAAGCACAGCTTTTGTTCCAATATGAGTAACAATATCCTGATCTCTCAACTTTATCTCAGCTCTCATTCCTCCAAGCGACTTCAGTAACAGCTAGAAGCTCTGTTTAATGATTCGCTTTCATTTGCAGCAATGAACAAATCCCTCCTCCCCTTTGATTTCTTTCTGGTGAGTTTGGCTATATAACTTTCTAATGTGTTGTTCCTGAGAATTCAGTAATTTTCCTCTAGAAGTGCAGTGTTTTCAAGAGGAGTTTCTGTGGCAGTACAGAGCAGAATTATGTTTACTGAGTTTGCCATATTTAACCTCCTTTTCATATTTAATAATTAGGATAGACATATTCCTATGACATTGATCTTTCATTGCTCCATTTTTATTGACTGCAGACTAACTATATTCGTATGTCCTAAATTATCCAAGTAAATCCCTACTTTGGGACATTTTGGTTGTTTCCATTTTTCCTCTATAGACCTTTTCTCATAACGAATATTGCATTATTTAGTTACTTTTAAGTATCCAGTAGAAAACAGTCAAGGGATATTCTCACACACGCACACACACACACACAATATTAGAATATTAAAAGTCAAGGCAAAAACCACAATTACTTTTGCACCAACCTAATAATAACAAAGCCAAATAAAGCAGAAGGTTCTAGATAGTAGCAATAGTCAAGGAAAGAGTTAATAAATAGATAAGCACTAAAACTTCCATTCCCTATAGCGATGCTTTAGCTATCAAAAACCATTATTTGGGGCCAAGTGTGGTGGCTCGCACCTGTAATCCCAACACTGGGAGGTCAAGGCAGGCAGATCACCTAAGATCTTGAGTTTGAAACCAGCCTGGCCAACATGACAAAATCCTGTCTCTTCTAAAAACAGAAAAATTAGCTAGGTGTGGTGACACACACCTGTAATTCCAGCTACTCAGGAAGCTGAGTCACCAGAATCACTTGAACATGGAAGGCGGAGGTTGCAGTAAGCTGAGATAGCTCCACTACACTCCGGCCTGGATGACAGAGCAAGACTCTGTATGTAAAAACAAACAAACAAACAAAAAAACTTTGTTTGTTTGTTGGAAATAGTTTTTTTGTGTGCGTGTGTGTTTTTGCAGCAATGAATGGTCCATAAAATGAAAGAATCTTGTAATAAACGAGAACCAAACTCCTTTGCTGGGACTGTATTGCAGAATGAGACTGCGCATGCTCTCAGAAAAATATTAATGTCATTGGAGCAGATATTGCTTTCTCTATTTCATGCTGGCTGCTTTCTACTTTGAGATATCTATTGGAGGGTAACGTATAGAATCTTAAGGAGCATCACTTTATCAGCCTTTGAAAAGAATTAGTAATTGTGATTAGGGCACTTCAGCTGAAACTACTGCGAACTTGTTGGAACTAATCTTCCAAAGTGTTTCCAATATGATGAATGCTAAAGTTGTTCATCAAAACTAAGGCAATCTAGCACTCCTTAAAGAAGCTAGAGTCCTCTTCTAGCTCAGAAGAATTCTATTTCCATTTTAGTTCCATTAAATTGAGTGGACACAGAGATAACTTAAATATTCCAGAAAAAAGCAAAATAAACTATTATAAAGTAAAAATATACAACATCAAACTAATTGTATGTGAAAAAGCAACACACAAAACCTGAGGATACCATATATACAATTGCGATAAGAGACAAGGGATGTTAAATTTGATTTCTGGCATGGTTTGACTATTTGTGCCCTCCAAATCTCATGTTCAACTGTTATTCTCGTTGTTGGAGGTGGGGCCTGGTGGTAGGTGATTGAATCACGAAGGCGGATCCCTCATGAAGGGCTTAGCATCGTCCCCTTGGTGGTAAGTTCTCAGTTCACACCGAATCTAGTTGTTTGAAAGAATCTGAGATTGCCCTGCTGTCTCTCTTGCTTCTACTCTCACCATGTGACATGCTGGCTCTCCTTTGCCATCTGCCATGATTGTAAGCTTCCCAAGGCCCCCCACCAGAAGCAGATGCAAGCACCATGCTTCCTATAAAGCCTGTAAACCTGTGAACCAATTAAAGATCTTTTCTTTATAAATAACCCAGCTTCAGGTATTTATCATAATGCAGAAATGGACCAATGTAATTCCTAAATCTAATTTTCCCAGAAGAGGTCAATGACATTCATTGGAAACCAATTCCACCATTGTTACAGTTAAGGTTTTCTTCATAAATAGACAATAGAACTAAGGACTTAATAGCATTTTCTTTCTGCTCACTGTCTATGGAAAGCAGATCTTCTAATACATTTTAAGTAGAAGATAATGTACCTATATTCCATTCAAAAGTCTTATTTTTACTCACATAGATAAGAAAAAGCTAAATTGCCTTCAACTCTCAATTGGTTACCTGATTGGATTGGCTTTCATGCCCACAAAATGTTCTTTCTGCTCACTTTCAAGTTGACTTAGGTCCCTATAGTATTACATGAAATATAGCACTGCTAAATCCATGGTACAAATACAATCAAATCAAACAGAAGTGAGTGTTATAATTTTTGATTAGACAATAAAGGTCAGATAGGTTAAGTGAATTGCTTAAGTGACAGCCAAGACTATGAGGCTGTTCTCCCAGGTTATTCAGGAAAGTTCCCATGCAGCAGATGAATTCTGACCCATACAATAAGATATAATTTTAAAGGGAAAGCAGATCATTTAAAAAGAAGAAATAAATTTTCACATTTCTTCAGAATCCAGAATTGTTTTAAAGCATGATAAGCAGTGAAAATAGGTACTTTCACCTGAGCAGAAAAAAATAGCAAGAGAAACACCAAAAATCTCACCTGTTGATACGGTTTGGCTCGTGTCTCTCCTCCAAATTTCACCTTGAATTGTAATCCCTATAATTCCCTCTTGTCAAGGGTGGGACCAGGTGGAGGTACTTGGATCATGAGGGTGGTTTTCCCCATGCTGTTCTCGTGATAATGAGTAAGTCTCACGAGATCTGATGTTTTATAAGTGGCATTTCTTCTGTTTGTACTCACTGCCTCCTGCTACCTTGTGAGGAAGGTACTTGCTTCTCCTTTGCCTTCCGCTACCGTTTTAAGTTTCCAGAGGCCTCCCAGCCATGCATAACTGTGAGTCAATTAAATCTCTTTCCTTTGTAAGATACCTAGTCTCAGGTATTTTTCATAACAGTGTGAGAACAGACTAATATACCTGCAAAATGTGTTTCAGAGAGTATATTTGTACATTCCTAAGTATCAAATACATAAAATGTATTGGATATTAAATATTAAATAGAACTCATTTATTGGAACATTTGGGGGAAGTATCATGGAAATTTTTAAGTATTATTTGAACTATATTGGAGATGTATTAAGTTACTGCTGCTGCAATAAATTACCACCAACTCGTGGCTTAAAATACCACAAATTTACCATCATATATTTATGGAGGGCAGAAATCAAAGACAGGTGTTACACCCAAACTCACCAGAAAGAAAAGGAAGGAGGGATTTGTTTATTGCTGCAAATGAAAGGGCTAAAATTGTAAGTTAGCAGAGCTGTGTTTCTTTCGGAGGCTCTAGGGAAGAATTTATTTTCATGCCTTTAGCAGCTTCTAGAAGCAATCTTGGTTCTTATTCCCCTTTCCATCATCAAAACCGCAACAGACTGCACACAGTGTGGCTCACATCTGTAATTCCAGCACTTTGGGAGGCCAAGATGGGAGGATTTCTTGAGCTCAGGAGTTTGAGATCAGCCTGGGCAACATGGCAAAACCCCATCTCTAGAAAAAATACAAAAAATTAGCCAGGCATTGGTGGCTTATACCTGTACTCTCAGCTACTCAGAGGTCTAAAGTAGAATTACCTGAGCCCAGGATGTCAAGGCTTCAGTGAACCATAATTGTGCTGGTGCACTCAAGCCTGGGTAACAGAATGTGACCTTATCTCAAACAGAAAAAAAAATTAGCAGTGTAAAATCTTCAAGTCTGTCTTTCTCTCTGACTTTGCTTTTATTGTCGCATCTTCTTTTCTCGTATAAAAACTCTGTCATTACATTGGACCCACCTGCATAATACATGATCGCCCCATCTTGAGATCCTTAAATTAATCACATCTGAAAAGTCCCGTTCCCACTTCAATAAGGTAGTATATTCAGTTACTTGGTATTAGGACACAGGTGTTTTGGGGGAGCCATTTGTCTGTCTACCGCAGAAGAATATGAGAATAGAAAATTTGCATATGGAAAAAGGAGAGGGAAAAACATGCAGCCACTCATCCTTTATTAACAACAGATTTCTACGGGCAGTCATTGCAAAGACCTCCTTTTATCACAATCAAATAACTTTCTTATGAGCCTGTCTGGTAGCTTCTTATTCTTGCTCTGAATGAAATTCCTTGTTCAGAGTCCTCCATGGGCTTTGGATGCCATTCTTGGGAACTGCATACTTTGGGTACCCAGTTAATGTTAGATGTTCAAGGGCTAAGGGATGGTTTTAGGAATAAAACAGGCTATTTCAGGATTTTTTTTTCTTTTTTTTTTTTTTTAATTGAGACCGGGTCTTTCTCTGTCTTCCAGGCTGGAGTGCAGTGGCACAATCTCAGCTCACTGCAACCTCTGCCTCCCAGCTTCAAGCAATTCTCTGCCTCAGCCTCCTAAGTAGCTGGGATTATAGGCACCTGCCACCATACCTGGCTAAATTTTGTATATTTAGTAGAGTGGGGGTTTCACCATCTTGGCCAGGATAGTCTTGAATTCCTGACCTCATGATCCACCTGCCTCAGCCTCCCAAAGTACTGA
This sequence comes from Sapajus apella, assembly GCF_009761245.1. NCBI lineage: Eukaryota > Metazoa > Chordata > Mammalia > Primates > Cebidae > Sapajus > Sapajus apella. Next base: position 2,781,506 of record NW_022437006.1, read on the forward strand.
GATTACAGGTATGAGCCACAACGCCCAGCCTCAGGTGTTTCTTTAGCAAAGCAATTTTCTCACAAATATAATCATCTCTTTACTTCAACTAATTTCACAGTTCCTGGCTAGTTCCATGTGTAAGTAACCAAACCCAAAGATTTCATTAGACATCCTTTATTAGCCTGGAGCTTAGTCTGCTACTTACTGAGCTTGGAGCTCTGCCCATTCCCTCTTCTCTCATTTAAATTGAGGATAGCTTGAAGGCATCTAAAACCACAGGTGTGTGTAGGAAGGCAAAATCTTTAATTTGCTTTTGGTTTCTCCCATGTTTAGCAGAGAATTCCTAAAAGAAGCTACTTTAAAAATTGGCTTCACTCTTATCACCTACTAGTGCATTTGCAGCCATCATTTACAACTGTTTCAGTTTGGATACTATGGCTTGAAAATTTGTCCTCCCCGAAACTCATGTTGAAATTTAAATTATCATTGTAACAATATTGAGAGCTGGGACCTTTAAGATGTGATTAATCCATGATGGAAATTAATGCCAATATGGAAGAATTAATGCCAGTATAAAAGGGCAAGTTCAGCCCATTTTAGCTTCTCTTTTTTCTTCTGCTTCCCACCATATGATGACACAGCAAGGAGACCCTCACCAAATGTCAGCATCTTGATCTGAAACTTTCTAGGCTCCAGAATTGTGGGAAAATAATTTTCTGTTCACTCTAAATTAGTAAGTCTCTGATGTTTTATTACAGCAGTACAAAATGGACTGAAACATTGGGGTACAGAGTAGTTGGCTTTTTAACCATGTAAAGCCTCAGATTAGAGACTACCCATTAATTTAAATTCTGGTTAGAGGTAGAAAGTACCTATTTTAGCAGTTATATTTGTTCCATGCCCACTTTATTGAAATCAGAATGAACCATCCAGCACAGGCGACATTCTAAGTTTTTCCTGTTATTTGTCATAATGCTGCAATCTCAGTGGGTATGTGAACTACCTTTAAGACATAATGGCAGCAGTTTAACTACATTTTTAAAAATATTGCCATAGTACAATAAGAGCCACTAGCTTTGCAGTTGGCAACCTCTGTGCCTTTGCTACTTATATGATAAAAGCAATGTCAAATATTTTAGTTGTGTGGAGCACTCTACCTTGAGGTTAAATTTGTTTTCTTTAGAATTAAGATTATGTATGACAATTAAAAATAAAAGTAACTTAGAATCAGGATTCTATTACAGCAAAAGGAGAGAGATCAGAAATGTCTAAATTTATCCCTGGCTGTACTTCGTGAAATTATAAAAATATCCCACTATAAAATAGCCTAGAATTTACCTCCTGATAAAATTCATCTAGGATCAGGTCTGAACATTAGTATTAAATACAAATATCAAAAACCTCACCATTGATTCAATTGTGTAGTCATCATAGAGAATCCCTGAATTCTGTCATTATAGAAGACTTTGTCGAGTTATAACTAAACCCCTTAAAGGATGGATTGAGTTTGGGTTGGTAGATAATGGAATGATGGAATTGAAATTGGGCATTTCAGGTTGGGACCAGGAGAGTATCCATGTCTTTAATGGTTCCTTATGAAAAGCAATGAAAACCATTTATGGATTAAGGAAATATATGCATATTACTTCCCCAACATTCCACTTCCCTCTTTGATCCTGTTTAGATTTTTTTTTTTTGTTTCCATTCTGATGGTTTACATACAGATTTCTCCTCTTTTTCTGGCCTTTGATGGAGCAGTCATCTGGACTTCTATATAGCTTCTCCCAAAGCTTCTGCCTCAACTCCTCATACTTCAGTTTTATATATGTATATGTTCAGTTAAACCCAGCCAAATATCACTAACTTTTCTACTCAACCTAAGTTTCCATGACTCTACAACTACCACTCCATGTCCTAACCCCCACATCTGGCAAAATGGAATGGAATAGAAAAAGCTTTAACAGAAGAAAAGATCATCCAATACATAGTTTAAACTACAGATTATAAGTTGGTTTCCAATTCTTTAGTCAACTGTATATACTTTTTTAATATACATTTTGCTTCCAGTTTGTGGTCATCATTCTCCTAAGACATTATTTTACTTTATTTGTACTACCAATCTCCATACTTTTTAAAGGGTCAGCTCCAAATTCCAATTATCAATTAAGTAGTACAGTACATGTAGATTAGGAGAATGCTGAAGTTGGTAGAGCAGCACTGTAATTACACCGTCTACTTCCCTTGTTGGTAATAAAAGCATCTGTTTATTAGATAGTCTCTGATTTAAGATCAAAATGCCCCTGTGACAACATTAACTATTTTCTAGAAGTATTTGAATTTTGGTTAATGTTTATTTCAAGTAACTTGGTCTCAAAATTACCTTTCTTTAGATTCAGATCTTTTTACATTTATTCTTTTAAAAAATGCTCTACATTAACTCTGAAATTTCTCCTCCAGAGCTTGGTCAAATTATGCTGATTGCATTCCCACTTCTGTATTTCCAGAGTGCACCAGGAAATTGTAGAGGTGCAGCATAGTCTATGCTAGGTTTATATTCATTTACTACGCTAATGAAAGGTTTAAGTCTTTGGTATTGGCAGCTTAGTAGCTCTCTGTGTATGTGACTACATTTTGTAGCATAAAGAACATTTCTATCACTGGAACTAAAGTAGTAATCAAAACCGTATTAGTAATCAAAATCAATGGCATTAATTTGTTAAGATTAAGATGCTCACATTTGCTGCTTCTCTTTCAATTGCCACCAGGGATGCAGTCAGTGAGGCAAACTTAATCAGAAAATATTGTATTTTATAAGACCAATCAAACACAAAGAAATCACATTCCAAATGCAAAAACTTTTAGAATAACTATATATGGTGAAAATGATGTATAATTTAAATAAAAAGATCTTGCAGGTTAATCATAGAAGTGCTGAATACTAGGAATTATTAAAAAGCAAAACTATCAACTATTTGAACTTTCACATGCATGTGTTGTACCCATGAAATCAGATTCTGATTTGTGACATATAGGTGTTTATACTGTACACTCTGAGATTTGTATCAGCATAACAATTGGCCAAAGAAGATACAACTTCCTGTATTGTACTGACTAAATTCATTCAAAACATGTAAGAAAATAAAATAGTGAAAGTCATAGAAGCAGAAGATACAATAGTGGTTGTCAGGGACTGAGGGGTGGGGGAAATAGAAAGTTGTTCAATGCTTACAAGGTTTTAGTTAGGATAGGTGAATAAGTTCTAGAGGTCTGTACAATGTAGTGCCTATAATTAATAGCACAGATTTATGCACTTTAAATTTTGTTGAGAGAACTTATGTTTAAGTGTTGTTACCACAATACAACAACAAAACAAAGGGATGCAAGGAAACTTTGGGAGATGCTAGATTATGTCTATTACCTTCATTGTGGTGACAAGAGTCTGCATATGTCTAAACTCTACATATTAAATATGTGCATTTTTGATAAATTATACTGCAATAATACCATTTATAAGAGTGCAGGAGACAGAGGCTCTGATGTAAGACCTGTAATCATAAATGACAAATCTAGATACATGTTTGTATTTGCTTATAGGTCTAATCTGCAATTTAAGAGTGTGAAACTTTAAAAAAGTAGTACATCTTTCATCTAGGGTCAGGATCAACTTCTGCTATCTTTAACCTGATTTTTTAAAAAGAGAAATAAGAAATGGAAAAAAAGGGAAGGTGTAATCATACATGATATTTGAGCATATTAAAATGCCACTTCAATTAAAGAAGATTCTTACTGATATAGAGAAACACAGAGAAAGTAGATAAAAGGAAACATGCCCAAATATACTATATATGAAATTTGGCATATAAATGTCATTGGGAAAAGATAAAGTATTCAATAAATGTTGTTGTGACAAAGAGCTAGCTAGTAAATAAACCTGGTTTCCTTTGTCACCTATGACAGCAAAATAAATTTCACATGCATCAAATATTCAAATGTTAAAAACATTAAAGTACTAGAGAATGCAAAGGCAATAATCTTTGAGTGGATGAAGTCCCTTCTACATGAAAGAAAGAAATCAAATTTACAAAGAAATAATTTATACTTCACATATTCTGTGTAGCCAAAAGCCATAAAGAAAAAAAGTTTAACATCTAGAAAAATCACTTTCAACATCTGTGAAGAAAGCACAGATCTTTTTCATATGTGAAGACCTCTTCAAATTAACAATAGTTCATTAATTTCGCATCTAGAAACTTATCCTATGTATGCAAACATGAATGTACAAACTAACTTCATTGAAGCATTATCTGCTTCAATATTTTCAAACTCTGAAATCTAAAGGCCAATTAAGTCTGGGTGCGGTGGCTCACGCCTATAATCCCAGCACTTTGGGAGGCCGAGGTGGGTGGATCACGAGGTCAAGAGATCGAGACCATCCTGGTCAACATGGTGAAACCCCATCTCTACTAAACGTACAAAAAAATTAGCTGAGCACGGTGGTACGCACCTGTAGTCCCAGCTACTCGGGAGGCTGAGGCAGGAGGATTGCTTGAACCCAGGAGGTGGAGGTTGAGGTGAGCCGAGATCGCACCGTTGCACTCTAGCCTGGGTAACGAGTGAAACTCCATCTCAAAAAATAAATAAATAAATAAATAAATAAATGCCAATTAATAGCACACAGTTTATTAAATTGTGATATAGCCAAACAGCCAAGAAAATATGGTATTGGTAAATATGGCTCATCAGCAGGCAAATAAATTATGTTTATTTCTGCATGCAGATAAGAGATGTTTAATATATTCATTAATGAAGGTAAGTTTCAGGGAAACAAGTCAAATTAAACGTTTGTAAAAGGGAAGGAGATTTCATATGATTGTAAAAGAATAGATTTTGTGAAACAATATGAAAGAAACTGCAAATAGAGGTTATCTTCTGAAAAGGAACACGAAGAAAAGAGGTGGAGATGTACTGTGTACTTTAAACCTATCTGAACCAGTTGATTTTATTCAAGTGTTTTTAAAAAGGAATTACATTGAGTATTTCTGCAACTGCCTAATGCATGATGAAATAGCTTACTTAGATCCTGATCCCTTGATGACCATTTTCTTTGGCTTTGGAATTGCTTTTTTTTTTTTTTTTTTTTGAGACGGAGTTTCGCTCTTGTTACCCAGGCTGGAGTGCAATGGCACGATCTCGGCTCACCGCAACCTCCGCCTCCTGGGTTCAGGCAATTCTCCTGCCTCAGCCTCCTGAGTAGCTGGGATTACAGGCACGCACCACCATGCCCAGCTAATTTTTTTTTTGTATTTTTAGTAGAGACGGGGTTTCACCATGTTGACCAGGATGGTCTCGATCTCTTGACCTCGTGATCCACCCGCCTCGGCCTCCCAAAGTGCTGGGATTACAGGCTTGAGCCACCGCGCCCGGCCTGGAATTGCTTTTAAGTTGCATCAATGAGGGCTGTTTTTGTAGAGACTGATCCTGACCTTTCAAATTTCATATTTTTATTAATAACTGAAGTCCAGGCAAATAGCCTGAGATGAAGGTGACCAATAATTCTTCAAAAGGACAAATGCTTTCACTCCTAGTATTTAGTACAAGCCACCATTTGCCAAGCACATTACCACCGCCAAGGCTTTGCCTGCTTAGCCAAACCAATAGCTGCTTTGTATCACTCTCTTGGCTAACACTGAGAATTGTCAAGTGTTAGCCCTGGAAAAGGCCATGAAAATAATTTAGCCCAGCCCTTACATCTGGTGCATTAGGAGTCCAAGATCTAGCAATTATCTGGTTACTCAGCTAGGTGAAACTAATATTTAGTTTTCTAACTCCTAGTTGAGTGTTACTGACACTAGATACAATGGTTTTAGAAATCCAATAATTTTCAAAGATGAATACAGATAGCTCTTTTGCTCCTTCCTTCTTTTGATGTTTATTGACATGCTATCTGAGTGGTTTGGATGGAATTTTAATTTTCAGATAATGACTCCTAACAGCTACACATGCCTTTTGCCTTCAGAACAACCCATGGATATCCATTCTTTCTGTCGGGGATTCTTTTGAAGCATAATGACTGATTCTGAGGACTCTACATTCGCACAGTCTAAATTTAAATTCTAACTCTATAATTTACCAGCTGTATAATATTGAGTGTGTTCATTTCTTGGTATCTGTTTCCTCACATGTAAAATGGGAAAAATAATAATGCCTATTTTTTTGGGTGCTGATGAGAAGTAAAATATTTAATATTAGGGTTAGAAAAGTACCTGGCACGTGATAGGTATTCAATAAATACTAGCTATAACTACCACTAATGCTATTATTATTTCCTGGAATTATAATCGGTTCTCTTATTGTTAGTGTATGATCCAAACTTTCCTTTAGATTCTTGAAATAACTCCCCCAAATTCTCCTCTGATCACAACTTTCCTCTTTTTCATCATTTCCACTGCTGCTAGCATTAATTTTACTTAATATTAGGTCTGATATTGTTATTCTCCTTGCGAAGCCTTTTAATAGCTCCCTATCATGTCACTAAAATCTAAACTCTCTGGCAAGGCAAACAAGGCCATTTGTGTTTTGAGTTAATAGGTCAGCATCAAATAATGGCCCTTCCCCATCTAATGCATGATAAGATTATAAAGCGGGAAGAGTAGTAGCTTGTTCCAGTTTTTCCATCTTGTTATAGTACAGCCTGTTTATGGTATGATCTTATGGCATTGAAGTGTGGTCCTGTGTAAAAGTGGAACTGTGTAAAATTGTCAAAGCAATTCACATTTTAGGTTCATAAGTTATTAAAATGTGTTTTTTATTTAATCCAGTGTTTTTAGATTCAGTAGGTAGGTCTGGAAATACCGTACAATAATGCTAATATGATAACACATTTAGTTAGTTAAATGATACATTTTATAACCTCTTTTGACAGTGTAGCTGGCCAGTGGTGGCACCAAAAACCCTTACCTGCTGCTCTAGTTGTGCCTAGCCCAGAATTTCCTACTCTGTTTCACACCTTATTGGAGTGGCCTACTGGATATCTGCATATAGAGATATCACAAATATCTTAAACTTGACAGTGAAATATATATTTAACTTCCTTTATTCTCTGCCCAGCCAGTTCTCCCAACCAAAACCTGGAATACATTTGACATTCCTGTTTTTCATTCACTCCTAAAACCCAATCAGTCACAAATTCCTCCCTGATTGCTTTCAAAACTGTTCTGTCCCCTCCCTTCTAGCAATCATTACTCTTGTCACTTCTTTGAGTTCTCATTATTTCTTGTCTAGATGATTACAATGACCTCCCTCCCAAATCTCACTGCCTCTAGACTTATTCCACTTGAGTTCATGCTATGTACATAATCATTTTACTCTCCTGCTCAAGATCCCCAGTTGTCCTCCCATAAAGCTTCAAGGACAAAATTCAAATTCCTCAATCTAAGATGTAAAGTCTTTCATAAATGTTCTTCTTTCTACCTCTCTGGACTTAATCCTATTTCTTTAAATATGCTATTTGTTCCCTTCATATCCAAGTACTTGTATTTCCCTAAGTGCCGTGCTGTTTCATGACTATGCCAATTGTACTCTTAATCTCTTTGTCTGGAATGCCCATATCCTTTTTCCTCTATTCTCTGTTCCTTTGCTCAACTCCTTTTTACATATTTTACAAATTAGCTTCAGTGTCCATTTGTCTTTAGGAAGCCTTACTTGACCTACAAGAATTAAAAGATTTTCCGTGCTCTATTAATCCTTCTTAAATACCCGCTTATAACAGACTTTCCTAAAATTATCAGCTTTCTTATTGCTATCACCCTCCTGAATGTGAGCTTCTTGAAGGCAGGAGCCACACACTGTTTATCTTTGTATGCTGTGACGCATTTACACTGTCATTTAGTCTGTAAAGAAATCCAAAGGTCCTCGTCACAGAGGCAGCAAGAGTTAGCAGCTCTCAAAGGAAAGATAAGCAAGAGCATCTCTTCACTTTAGGGAGAATCCAGGTTTGATTATTTTAAGGAAGGTGTAATATCTCCTTATTTTGACACTTGTTTGCTTACAAAGACACTCAACAAATACATTTTCAGTGATTTCATGTATAAACAAATGTCAAGAATTAAGTTCTACTGGAAAAGCTTAAAATATCTCCATACATAACAGGCCCTTCCCAGAATACGCATTTTCAGATTCTGCAGGTAGAAGGACATCCCAGAGGAATGGTACAATTCTAAATTTATAAAACTACAGACCAGGATCTGTTGTGTCTGTTAATAGGATGCGGATTCTGGTGATTCTAATTATCTACATAGGTGCCTCACTGGCTGCTGCATTTTGAATATTTCTCACAGATGATTGTGGTGAAAAATAGACACAATCTTCTACTGAAGCAAAGAAGAAAAGAAGTATTTGTTTAGCAATAAACTACTGTTTTATAGAGGGTCTGCTTATTACATGTTTTTATGCCTATCCTCTCCTACACGTAAAAATATCAAAACCTAGAAGTTTAAAGATTTTTCTGATTAAACAGAGTTAAATGTATCCTATTTTTATTTACACAAGAGGCTTCATAAGATAAGAGTGCTTTTATAGCAATTACCTAATCCTTGCTGTGGCACAGATAGTCACCTACATGAAAGAGCAGAAATATCTTGCAACTGGGTATTCCGTCATAGATTTTCTGTGATACTGGTACTGGTTGCAAAATGCTGTATCTCTTTACGTCTATAAATCCCCCATACTTAGAAAAATGAATGAGCTGTAGTTTTGTTGGAATTTATTCACTTAAAGGAAAAAAAAAAAAGCAGTAGAGTTTGTGTTAAAATACTAACATAGATGTAATGTTCTATGACACCAAAAAGTACTAGGGTCCTTTTAGTTTCTGTTTTTATTTTTTCCCATTTATTTATTTTATTGCATTTTAAGTTTTGGGGTACATGTGAAGAACATGCAAAGTTGTTGCATAGGTACACACGTGGCAGTGTGATTTGCTGCCTTCCTCCCCATCACCTACATCTGGCATCTCTCCCCTTACTATCTCTCCCCAGCTCCCCACCCCCCACCATCCCTCCCCTATTTCCCCCCAACTGACCCCAGTGTGTAGTGCTCCCCTCCCTGTGTCCATGTGTTCTCATTGTTCAACACCCGCCGATGAGTGAGAACATGCGGTGTTTGAACTTCTGCTCAGTTTCCAAGTAAAAGATGTTCAGAGCATCTCTGGGTAAGTCAGACAAAACCTGTACTTTTCTTTCCACAGATTATCTAGTTAATTCCTTTTTTTTTTTTTTTTTTGGAAATCTAATTATTCAAACAATAATGACTGTGTATCACTGATACTTTAAAATAGTTCGGGTCAGGGGCCAGTCTTATGAACTTGTTGTTCTCTATCACTTTTACTAGAAAGTAAGTTCCATGAGAGGAGGAACATGCTTTTGTTGTTCACAGCTGAATCTCCTTATCTTGTGCAGCTTCATGAACATACCGGTAGTAGGTTCTTTTTAAATGTTTGATAAATGAACAAACAGCCTCTATTGAGATAAAAGACAGGAAAGTTAGGACAGCGAGAGTCAACCCATCTCATAGGATTAAACACTTAAGGCTTTATTACCTACTCAGCTTATCCAAAAGGTTAAATAGGCAATAGAATAAACAGAACATGCATAGACACTAATATCTGCACAGATGTGATTCTAGATATTTATTTTCTAAATATATTATGCAGTCCCAAACAGGGCAAGGTTGAATGAGTAGAATTTTAGTAGGATGTTTTTACAAGTACTAGGCAGAATAGTCTGGGAAAATGTATTTAATCGGTAATCAGGAAGCAATGAGTATTTTATAAAAATAATTCCTGATAAAAAGTATTTAATTTAAAAGATGTTTTAGCAGAGTTTGAGCAAAGGACAATTTATGAATTGGGCAGCCTCCCAAGCTAGAGTAGGCTCAGAAACTCCAGCTCAGCTGTATGATCGAAGAAGATTTGTGTATAGAAAAAAGAAAACGATGTCCAGAGTATGGAAATGAGTTACAGAAACAGCTGGATTGGTTATAGCTTGGTGTTTGCCTTATTTGAACATGGTTTGAACACCTGGTCTCCTTTGGCCAAAACTTGGTGATTGGCACAAGAGTGGGCTATGGTCTGTTTATACATCCATTTAGGTTATAGTTCACTATGTACGAAGAAACCTTTAAGCTAAACTTAAAATATATAAGGAGGCCTCTTTAGGGTAAACTTGATTTAACAATTTTCTCCTTTTACTTACTCTCTCAAGTTTGAGGTATTGACCAAAAGTTTACTCATTGATGTCACTATCACCATCAAGAATGTAGTTATTCAGTCTTGAAACTCACTAGGAAATAGCAGGACAGTGGGCTTAGTAGCACTTCTTATGGCCCATGGAAAAATACATCGGGTGTTACAGAGATTCAGTTGTAGGGGATTAAAAACAGGCTGCTTGACTGAAGCAAATGGATTCTTTATGTAGTGAATTATTTAATGTATTTGATTCTGATGGGTTTGGTTCATGGGGCCTCTGGCTAAAGAGCATACTCCAAACTTTTCACATAATTCTCCTGATGGCCATAGTAGTCTTCCTGGCGTACCAGATCCTCTCAAAGGTTTTAAATGTTTGCATGCAGCCATCTCTGGAATGTCAAATGGTCTTTCTTCAACTGGAATGGCAAGATCTCAAAGAAATGTATAATATTGAGGGCACTGTAACCCATGAATGATGTGTTGAGACCAGAAATCCAAAATGATGGTAACAAAGAGTGATGCTAAGGCTCTGTGTTTTGGTCATGCTCTCACCTAAAGTGAGAACATGACCAAAAGTGGAAAATTTTAAAAACAAAATTATAGGAGACCATTGTTGGACTGAGCTTATGTGCCATCCCCAACAGACTAGACCAAACCAAAATGGAATCACTCATGCTAAATGCAACATAATCAAATAAGGCTTTAAGAAAACATTCTAGAACAGACCAGCTTTTGTTTTTATTCTGTAAACAGAAGATTCCAATATAAGGAGATACATTGTACTTTAAATCTTACAACAAAAGGAGTATTCACTTTTGATATGTACTATGGCCTTCAATTGAGTAAGTCTTCATTGAACAACTAACTTCTAGGCATAAAGAAGAGTCCTAGGTGGAACAAGAGAGAGCATAAAAAATTACTCTCTACTGGCCCATTCAAGAGAGATTTTGTTCACGTTTCTTGGCTCACCTTTCTTCTCATACATTGAAAATGTTAATCATTTTCTTTATTTAAAAATGTTAACTTTGTCTGGGATATTGAAGTGATGCAGCACTTGCTGGAGCCATCACAGAACTTCACACATTATTGATTTCCATGATCAGGGCCTTATTAGATAAATAATCATATTTGGAACACTTTCAAAGCAGAGACTGCATGATATATGAAAATGTTATTGCAAATTGGATTTTTAAACTAAAAAGTTTTAAAGCAGGATTTTTTCCATTGGTATTGGATGTTAATGGCGGCCCTTATTAATCACATTCTCCATAGTTATTTATGAATAAGTCCTCTGGATGTGCAGATAAAATCAATGCCATTTGGCTATAAAGAAGATAAATTTAATTGTTTTATTAAGTTCAGGACACTAGATAAATTACGACAAGCCATCCAACCAACATGGATTCTGAACCTTGAATGAAATAATTTATTTTTTTAATTTTATAAGGGCCTTAAAAAGTAACAGCTGGTATCAGGCCTTGACCAGACTCTCTGGTTAAAAGAAAAAAAAGGGGGGATATTACAATACAACATATTGTAGCAGGGAACTTTAGAAACACTAACAAGGAACTTTGGGAGCACCTAATGGGATGTTGTTCCCTCCTCTCCAACAGAGAGAATAGAAAAAATATGTCACACTCAAGAAATTGAAAGATTGAGTCTATCATGGGCATCAGAAGTGGTGTGTGTGTGTGTGTGTGTGTGAGAGAGAGAGAGAGAGAGAGAGAAAGGGAATTAGTGAGGAGAGGTAGGATGCATAAATCTTAAAGCTGCAGATGTAAACTGAAACCTGCATTCTGCAGACTTTTTCTGTAAAAGCCACAGGAAACTAATGAATTTAATGAGGGAGAACCATGTGATCAGACTGTTAGAGATCTCTGGCTGTAGTGTGGACAAAGAAGTGCAGCCACTGAGACAGAAGGAAGGGCAGTAAGTTAGGTTGCTGTCAGAGTGCTTTTGGAGATTTAAGTCAGAAATAATAATGGCTTCATAGAGGATGGTGCTAGTGGAGGATGAGAAAGTTGGTGGACTTGAGGTAGTTAAACACAGAAGAGACAGGATGGATTGTGTGACAGGATATGGGGAGAGAAAAAGATTTAAAAGTAATTTCTGGTTTCTGAATTGAACATGTGCATTACTATTTACAGAACTAGTGATTATTTCCTTAATTTTGGCAATGAGAATAATTTTTTCTAACTCCAAAGTCCCAACTGGGCCTCATCAGGAAAGAATTCAAAATGAACAGAGAAGCTTTAGAGTATGCTTTTGTCTATCTTGCAAGTCATTATTCCTGGATATAGGTACTTTGGAACAGTGCTAAGCTATGGCAAATAATTTGGAATTTCAACAAACCGTCCTGAGGCATGGTATATGAAATAGTAGACTTGACTAAGGCAATTAAAAGACAAAGAACAAGGTAAGTTTTGGGATGAGTGTTTCTATAAACAGTTTCTCATTTATCAGTGTATTTCCAACCTGTCCCAGGGGAATCCCTTAAGAAATTTGTTTCAATCAGATATTGAAGCACAGACAAATATGTATTGACTTTGTGTATCTAATGTTTTCAAGTATCTTAGTATTTTAAGGAATAATAAGAACTATTGGTTTAACACACGGCTACTTAACTTCTGGTTCACTCAGCAATTCTGTGGTTTGGACATTGAGTTTAAATCTAAAGTAGACATTTTCCATAGCCTTTCAGGCAAAGAGGAGAGCTGAGAAGATGAGAAGGAAATTTGAGATCATTTTATTGGGGCCAGAATGGTTATAGCTCTAAAGACATGGGAAAGCGCAGGTTTAGTTGATGCTATTAAAATTATTTTCTAAGACTTTAGGATGACTGTTGGGATTTTCATTCCGTAAAGTGGCAACTGTGTTCATTCGATAAATTGAGCCAGGCCCAACATATATTCCTTATTCATTCATTCATTTATTTGAAATCCATCAAATATCCAGTATGAACAAACATTTAATAGAATCTGATGTTTAAAGCCAAGTAATAATGGGTATTTCTTTTCAAGAAGCATGAGTGTTATTAGAGGAGAACAGCCACCAATTCAACAATGACATCAGTGTATTGTAAATACTGCAATCAAGAAATACAAGAGAATGTAGAATAAAAACACCATGTTTTATTAATGAGTACGTTTCGATTGGATGAAAGAAGTGAAGAGTGAGAAAGACAAAGATGGAGAAATCTGTGGGCTCACAAGCAAGATGTCCAAGGGAACTACAGAAAGTTCCAAATGATGAAAACAAAGATTGTGTGGGGATGCTGGTAAGAAATGAGCCTGAAGTCACATGCAGGACTTGGGCATGTATTGAGAGACTAGTATGCAAGCAAAGGGGTTTTGATTTTATCCTGAGAGCTATGGAGAATTATTGAAGGAATTAAGCAAAGAGGCAACATAATCCCAATTGGCATAGCATTACAGAAAGTTGGCAATCCAGACATGAACTGGCATTAACCAGTTTTGGGATATGGAGAATTGTGCTTTCTAGAATCCAACAATATAACGTGTAGGTTACGTTTGATAAATGGCAAACCTTAACGAAAGTGACGAGTATGCAGAGCACCAGCAGGAATCATTCTGACGGTGGAGCAGATCTATGTCAAAAAAAAGAAAGAAAAGTCTTAGCAATGGAAAGACAAAATGTAAATGGAAAACAGTCTGAGCTACATCCAAGGTTGTAATAAGTAGCTGAAGTAAATGGCTTGAAACTGATTTGGCTGGAAAGTGCTATTAGACTTTAATCCCCAGCAAATGCCCCATGGTCTTCTTGTTAATCTCAGACATGGAGGGGGAAAAATAACTAAAGGTATATTGGGGTTTTCATGGATCATTAAAATTTAATTGCTAGTATGGAATACTTCCAGACACAATTATTTTCTACTGTAGCTGTCTTGTAACCCAAACACCTAAAGCAGGGAGGCTTTGGTTTCATATAATGTTTAGCTGAGAGATGATGAGACTCTTTTTAATTACCACGGAAGCACTTACATATCAAAATGGGGCTGTCTTCACTATAGGCCATGCGCTTATTCAAAAAATCCTCTAATTCCATGCATTTACTCAAGTAAGTTTTACAATGAAATATTTTATGAAAAGATTCCCAAACAAAGACAGCTGGCAAAATTGGCTGAAACTAGATTAGAACAAAAAGGGAAATTTATTTAAAATTGTAAATCTCATACCTTTCATTTATTTTATTTGATTTTTCTTTATCTCATTGCTTTTTATTTAAAAATAAATGAATACTTCTGCATTGTTTAGGAAACCAATGAAAAATAACAATGACAACTGTAAAATTCCATAAATTAGCTAACATAGCTATACAGGAAAAATTATTACCAGGATTTGGCTGGGGACCAAGCAAGAATCCTGCCAAATTGTTATTTTGACACACCTTTGCTTTTTTACCATATATTTGAACTTAAAAAAATGTTCACTAATCCCCTTGTGAATTGCACTTTGTCCCCTAATTCTTTCTGTCCCTAAAAGTAGGCCAGCATATTACTCTTTGCTGGAGTCCTGTGCAAATATCCTGGCCAATGCCTCTTTTTGCAAACTTTATCCTGTAATTATTCAATAATAAGAGTACTGCGTTAAAGAGGGAGTTTGGGTAAGCTGATTTGCATTTCAGAAATGTTGACCAAAAGTTTGTTGTTGCAAGTGCCACGGAAGAGATCAGGAAGATGCAGTAAACCAAGAAAACAAGTTTATAGAGCAAGCAGTGTTTTAAATTATCTGTAGTAATTGAGACTTCAGGTTAGAAAGGAAGTAATCCTTTTAGATTAATCTCTCCTAAAATGTTGGCTCCTTTGGATTATAGCAGGCAATTTTTCCTCTGGATTTAGAATAAAAATTTATTGAAATATAATTTTTATGCCTTAAAATTCACCTATTGAAAATGTAAAATTTGTTGATTTTAGTAACTTGCAGAGTTTTGTAGCTATTGCCACAATCCAATTTTAGAAGGTCATGTTTTGTTAAGTTTATTATTTCACAAACATTAACATGTTTAAGACCATTAATGGTCTAGGCAGTCTGTCCCTAGGCTCAACTAATAGAGCATCATCTGGTTAATGGGTGGATTGAACCACTAAATTCCAGTTATAGGAGGTAATGTGGCATCTCCTTGAGGAAAATCATTCTGAAGAAAGAAGCTAGAAACAATTAGTTGTATCAAATAGCAACATACTGGTCAGCAGAGGGGACCCATGGTTCTGTGTCCAACATGATGTTTGTTATTAGAGATTTATTGCTTGTTCCATTCCTATATTGAATTCATGCCCAGTCACATTTTGCCTGATACATATCATTAGGCACTACATAGATAGTTGTTGGCTAAAATATTTATCAAAAAAATAAATTGACATATAAAGAGATCAAATAAATGGGTTTGAGACAATAAAAAGTAATGCAATTTGATAGAATTTACTGCAACAGGAAAAGGGGAAAATGTCATCCATTCTACAACAGGACTCTGAGTGGGTATGGCGTCTGACAATACTATTGACTGGCCACAGTATGAAATGAAGCTATCCGAACAGAGATGACGCTACCTATGGACATGGCCAAACCTCAAGAGAAGGCTTGGTGAAGAATTGAAAGAGGAGATGTGAAGAGTGTGAAATGGCATCTTCCTGAATGTGTCAATGTGATTGATGGATCTCAGAAACCCACAGAACATGAGACCTCTCTCTCCTTCTCCACCTCCTGAGCCAGTCCTGTCCTTGCCCACTAGGCTCCTGCCACAGTCACCCTTTCTCTGATCTGCCTCCATGACAAAATGTTCCTTCATCAGGGCCTTTTCCTAGCTACTCCCTCTTTAAGGAATGTTCTCTGAGCTCTTGAATGGCTGTTTCTTTGTCTTCAGATTTCAGCTGACCTCCTGATTGTCCAATCTAAAGTAAGCATCCAAACTATATTAGTCTGTTTCTCATGCTGCTATGAAGAAATACCCAAGACTGTGTAATTTATAAACAAAAAAGGTTTAATTGACTCACAGTTCCACATGGTTGGGGAAGTAGACATATAATCATGACAGAAGTCACCTCTTCACAAGGCAGCAGGGGAGAGAATGAGAACCAGCAAGGAAATGCCAGAACTTATAAAACCATTAGATCTCATGGTAACTTGCTCACTATCAAGAGAGTAGCATGGGAAAAACTGCTCCCATGATGCAGTTACCTCACACGGGATCCCTCCCATGATGTGGAGATTACGGGATTTAAAATTCAAAATGAGATTTGGGCGTGGACTTATCAGTATACAATGATGTTTTATATATTTATTTTTTATATGTTAGAAGAAACATAAGGGATATAAAAGAACAACTTTACATGAAAACTTTAAGGTTATTGATATGTTTTGGCTGTGTTCCCACCCAAATCTCATCGCGAATTATAACTCCCACAATTCCCACATGTTATGGGAGGGACCCAGTGGAAGGTAATTGAATAATGGGAGTGGGTCTTTCCTTTGCTCTTCTTTTTTTTTTTTTTTTAAATTTAAGTTCTGGGGTACATGTGCAGAATGTGCAGGTTTGTTACATAGGTATACACATGCCATGGTGCTTTGCTGCATCTATCACCCCATCATCTACATTAGATATTTCTCCTAATGCTATCCCTCCCCAATCTCCCCACCACCTGCCATCCGTCCCCTAGCCCCCCATACCCCCAACAGGCTCCAGTGTGTGATGTTCCCCTCCCTGTGTCCGTGTGTTCTTATTGTTCAACACCCACTTATGAGTGAGAACATGTAGTGTTAGGTTTTCTGTTCTTGTGTCAGTTTGCTGATAGTGGTGGTTTCCAGTTTCATCCATGTCCCTGCAAAGGACATGAACTCATCCTTTTTAATGGCTGCATAGTATTCCATGGTGTATATGTGCCACATTTTCCGTGTCCAGTCTATCATTGATGGGCATTTAGGTTGGTTCCAAGTATCTGCTGTTGTGAACAGTGCTGCAATAAACATACATGTGCATGTGTCTTTATAATAGAATGATTTATAATCTTTTGGGTATATACCCAGTAATGGGATTGCTGGGTCAAATGGAATTTCGATTTCTAGGTCCTTGAGGAATCGCCATACTGTCTTTCACAATAGTTGAACTAATTTACACTCCCACCAACAGTGTAAAAATGTTCCTATTTCCCTACATCCTCTCCAGCATATGTTGTCTCCAGATTTTTAAATGATCACCATTCTAACTGGCTTGAGATGGTATCTCAATGTGGTTTTTATTTGCATTTCTCTAATGACCAGTGATGATGGACATTTTGTCATGTTTGTTGGCCTCATATATGTCTTCTTTTGAAAAGTGTCTGTTCATATCCTTTGCCAATTTTGAATGGGTTGGTTTGTTTGTTTCTTGTAAATCTGTTTTAGTTCTTTGCAGATTCTGGATATTAGCCCTTTGTTAGATGGGTAGATGGCAAACATTTTTTCTGATTGTGTTGGTTGCTGGTTCAGTCTAATGATAGTTTCTTCTATTTTTTTAAATTATAAGTTCTGGGATTAGCCCTCCCCAATCCCCATACCTCCTGTTATTCCTCCTCTAGCCCCCCACCCCCTGACAAGACCCAGTGTCTGATGTTCCCCTCCCTGTGTCCATGTGTTCTCATTGTTCAACACCCACTTATGAGTGAGAACATAGGGTGTTTGGTTTTCTGTTCTTGTGTCAGTTTGCTAAGAATGATGGTTTCCAGCTTCATCCATGTCCATGCAAAAAACATGAACTCATCCTTTTTTATGGCTGCATAGTATTCCATGGTGTATATGTATGACACTTTTTTTTTTTTTTTTTTGAGATGGAGTTTCACTCTTGTTGCCCAGGCTGGAGTGCAATGGTGCGATCTCGGCTCACCGCAACCTCCGCCTCCTGGGTTCAGGCAATTCTCCTGCCTCAGCCTCCTGAGTAGCTGGGATTACAGGCATGCGCCAGCTGACTTTTTGTATTTTTAGTAGAGACGGGGTTTCACCATGTTGACCAAGATGGTCTCGATCTCTTCACCTCGTGATCCACCTGCCTCGGCCTCCCAAAGCGCTGGGATTACAGGTGTGAACCACCACGCCCGGCCGACACTTTCTTTATCCAGTCTATCACTGATGGGCAGTTGGGTTAGTTCCAGGTCTGTGCTATTGTAAACAGTGCCACAATAAACATGCATGTGCATGTGTCTTTGTAATAGAATGATTTATAATCCTTTGGGTATATACCCAGTAATGGGACTGCTGGGTCAAACGGTATTTCTATGTCTAGATCCTTGAGGAATTGCCACACTGTCTTCCACAATGGTTGAACTAATTTACACTCCCACAAACAGTGTAAAAGTGTTTCTATTTCTCCACATCCTTTCCATCATGTATTGTCCCCTGATTTTTTTTTAATGATTGCTGTTCTAACTGGCATGGGATGGGATCTCAATGTGGGTTTGATTTGCATTTCTCTAATGAACAGTGATGACGAGATGTTTGTTGATTGCATAAATGTCTTTTTTTGGGAAGTGTCTGTTCAACCTTTGCCCACGTTTTGATGGGATTGTTTTTTTTCTTGTAAATTTAAGTTCTTTGAAGATTCTGTTTATTAGCCCTTTGTCAAATGGGTAGATTGCAGAAATTGTTTCCCATTCTGTTGGTTGCTGGTTCACTCTAAGGGTAGCTTCTTTTGCTGTGCAGAGGCTCTTAGATTAAGTAGATCCCATTTATCTATTTTGGCTTTTGTTGCCATTGCTTTTGGTGTTTTATTCATGAAGTCTTTGACCATATCTATGTCCTAAGTGGTATTGCCTAGGTTTGCTTCTAGGGTTTTTATGGTGTTAGGTCTTATGTTTAAATTTTTAATCCATCTGCAGTTTATTTCTTTTGCTGTGCAGAAGCTCTTAAGTAGATCTCATTAATCTATTTTGGCTTTTGTTGCCATTGCTTTTGGTGTTTTAGTCATGAAGTCCTTGCCCATGCCTATGTCCTGAATGGTATTCCCTGGTTTTCTTCTAGGGTTTTTAATGCCGTTAGTTATTATGTTTAAATCTTTAATTCATCTGGAGTTAATTTTCATATAAGATGTAAGGAAGGGATCCAGTTTCTTTTTTCTGCATATGGCTAGCCAGTTTTCCCAATACCATTTATTAAATAGAAAATCCTTTCCCCATTGCTTGTTTTTGTCAGGTTGGCCAAAGATCAGGTAGTTGTAGATGTGTGGCATTATTTCTGAGGCCTCTGTTCTGTTCCATTGGTCTATATCTCTGTTTTGTTATGAGTACCATGCTGTTTTGATTACTGTAGTCTTGTAGTATAGTTTGAAGTCAGATAACATTATACCTCCAGCTTTGGTTTTTTGTTTGTTTGTGTTGTTTTGTTTTTTGCCTAGGATTGTCTTTGCTATGTGCGTGCTTTTTTTGGTTTTATGTGAATTTTAAGGCAGTTTTTTCCAATTCTCTGAAGTAAGTCAATGGTAGCTTGATGGGAATAGCATTGAATCTATAATTTACTTTGGGCAGCATGGCCATTTTCATTGATTCTTCCTAACCATGAGCATGGAATGTTTCTCCATCTGTTTGTGTTCTCTCTTATTTCCTTGAGATGTGGTTTGTAGTTCTCCTTGAAGAGGTCCTTCACATCCCTTGTTGTATTCCTAGGTATTTTATTCTCTTTGTAGCAATTGTGAATGAGAGTTCACTTGTGATTTGGCTCTCTGTCTTTTATTGGTGTATAGAAATGCTTGTGATTTTCGCACATGGATTTTGTATCATGAGACTTTGCTGAAGTTTCCTATCAGCTTAAGGGGATGTTGGGCTGAGACAATGGGGTCTTCTAAATATACAACCATGTCATTTGCAAATTGAGACAGTTTGACTTCCTCTTTTCCTGATTGAATACACTTTATTTCTTTTTCTTGCTTGATTGCCCTGGCTAGAACTTCCAATACTATGTTGAATAAGAGTGGTGAGAGAGGGCATCTTTGTCTTGTGCCTGTTTTTAAAGAGAATGCTCTCAGTTTTTGTCCATTCAATATGATATTGGCTGTGGGTTTGTCATAAATAACTTTTATTATTTTGAGATACATTCCATCAGTCCCTAGTTTATTGAGAGTTTTTAGTATAAAGGCTGTTGAATTTTGTCAAAGGCCTTCTCTGCATCAATTGAGATAATCATGTGGTTTTTGTCTCTGGTTTTGTTTATGTGATGGATTATGTTTATAGACTTGCATATGTTGAACAAGCCTTGCGTCCAGAATGAAGCTGGCTTCATCGTGATGGTTAAGCTTTTTGATGTGCCATTGGATTCTCTTTGCCAGTATTTTATTGAGGATTTTTGCATCAATGTTCATCGTGTATTTTGGCCTGAAATTTCCTTTTTTAGTATTGTTTCTGCCAGGTTTTGGTATCAGGATGATGTTGATCTCATAAGATGAGTTAGGGAGGATTCTCTCTTTTTGTGTTATTTGGAATAATTTCATAAGGAATGGTACCAGCTCCTCTTTGTACCTCTGGTAGAGTTCTGCTGTGAACCCATCTGGTTCTGGACATTTTTTTGTTGGTAGGCTATTAATTGCTGCCTCAGTTTCAGGCCTTGTTATTGGTGTATTCAGGTATTCAACTTCTTCCTTGTTTAGTCTTGGAAGGGTGCAAGTGTCCAGGAATTTGTCAATTTTGTCTAGATTTACTGATTTATTTGCTTAGAGGTGTTTGTATTAATCTCTGATGGTAGTTTGTATTTCTGTGGGATCAGTGAGGGATCAGTATCATTTTTTATTGTGTCTGTTAGATTCTTCTCTATTTTCTTCTTTATTAATCTGGCCAGCAGTCAATCTATTTTGTTGTTCTTTTCAAAAAACCAGCTCCTGGCTGTATTGATTTTTTGAAGGTTTTTTTCTGTGCGTGCGTGCGTGCGTGCGTGCGTGCGTGTGTGTGTGAAAGTATCTCCTTCAGTTCTGCTCTGATCTTAGTTATTTCTTGTCTTCTACAAACTTTTGAATTTGTTTGATCTTGCTCTTCTAGTTCTTTTAATCATGACATTAGGGTGCTGATTTTAGATCTTTCCTCCTTTCTCTTGGGGGCATTTGTGCTATAAATTTCCCTCTAGGCACTGCTTCAAATGTGTCCCAGAGATTCTGGTATGTTGTGTGTTCATTCTCATTGGTTTCAAAGAATGTTTTTATTTCCGCCTTCATTTCATTATTTATGTAGTACTTATTAATTAGCAGGTTGTTCAGTTTCCATGTGGTTTTGAGTGAGTTTCTTAATCCTGAGTTCTAATTTGATTGGACTGTGGTCTGAGAGACTGTTTGTTATGATTTCCATTCTTTTGCATTTGCTGAGGAGTATTTTACTTCCAATTATGTGGTCAATTTTAGAATAAGTGCAATATGCTGAGAAGAATGTATATTCTGTAGATTTGGGGTGGAGAGTTTCTGGAGATGTCTGTTAGGTCTGTTTGGTCCAGGTCTGAGTTCAAGTCCTGAATTTCCTTGTTAATTTTCTGCCTCATTGATCTGTCTAGGATTGACAGTAAGGTGTTAAAGTCTCTCACTATTATTGTGTGGGAGTCTAAGTCTCTTTGTAGATCATGAAGAATTTGCCTTATATATCTGGGTGCTCTTATATGGGGTGCATATATATTTTGCATAGTTAGCTGTTCTTGCTGCATTCATCCCTTTTCCATTATTTAATGCCATTTTTGTCTCTTTACATCTTTGTTGGTTTAAAATCTGTTTAATCAGAGACTAGGATTGCAACCCCCAGGGTTGAAATGAAGGAAAAAATGCTAAGGGCAGCCATAGAAATAGATCAGGTTACCTACAAAGGGAAGCCCATCAGACTCACAGCAGATCTCTTGGCAGAAACCCTACAAGCTAGAAGGGAGTTGGGGCCAATATTCAACATCCTTAAAGAAAAGAATTTTCAAGCTAGAAATTCTTATCTCATGTCTTTGCCCGTGAGATGGCTGCTCTCCTTAATACAGCATACTAATGGGTCTTGACTCTTTATCCAATTTGCCAGTTTGCGTCTTTTGATTGGGACATTTAGCCCATTTACATTTAAGGTTAATATTTTTAGGTGTGAATTTGATCTGCCAATTTTGATGCTAGCTGGTTGTTTTTCCCATTAGTTGATGCAGTTTCTTCACAATGTTAATGGTCTTTACAATTTGGTATGTTTTTGTAGTAGCTGGTAATGGTTGTTCCTTTTCATGTAAGGCAGGCCTGGTGGTGATGAAATCTCTCAGCAGTTGCTTGTCGATAAAGGATTTTATTTCTCCTTCACTTACGAAGCTTAGTTTGGCTGGATATGAATTTCTGGGTTGAAAATTTTTTTCTTTAAGGATGTTGAATATTGGCCCCCACTCTCTTCTGGCTTGTACGGTTTCTTCCAAGAGATCTGTGAGTCTGATAGGCTTCCCTTTGTGGGTAACCTGACCTTTCTCTCTGGCTGCCCTTAGCATTTTTTACTTCATTTCAACCCTCATGAATCTGAAAATTGTGTGTCTTGGCATTGCTCTTCTCAAGGAATATCTTTGTGGTGGTCTCTGTATTTCCTGAATTTGAATGTTGGCCTGCCTTGCTAGGTGAGGGAAGTTCACCTGGATAATATCCTCAAGAGTGATTTCCAACTTGGTTTCATTCTCCCCATCACTTTCAGATGCACCAATCAAATGTACATTTGGTCCTTTCACATAATCCCATATTTCTTGGAGACTTCGTTCATTTCTTTTCACTCTTTAATCTTGCCTTCTCATTTTATTTCATTGAGTTGATCTTCAGTCTGTGATATCCTTTCTTCTGCTTGATCAATTCAGCTATTGACCCTTGTGTATGCCTCATGGAGTTCTTGTGCTTTGTTTTTCAGCTCCATCAAGTCATTTATGTTCTTCTTTATGCTGGTTATTTTAGTTAGCATTTATCTAACATTTTTTCACAGTTCATAGCTTCCTTGCATTGGGTTAGAGCACGCTTCTTAAGATTGGAGAAGTTTGTTATTACCCACCTTCTGAAGTCTGCCTCTGTCACTTTGTCAAACTCCTTCTCCATCCAGTTTTCCCTTGCTGGTGAGGAGTTTTGATCCCTTTGGATTTTGGAGATTTCAGCCTTTTGGCGCTGGCTTCTTGCCATCTTCATGGATTTATCTGCCTTTGGTCTTTGAAGTTGGTGACTTTTGGATGGGGTCTCTGAATGGACATCCTTTCTGTTGTATTGAAACTTTTCTTTCTGTTAGTTTTCTTTCTAACAATCAGGCCCATCTGCTGGAGTTTGCTGGAGGTCCGCTCCAGACCCTGCTTGCCTGGGAATCACCCACAGGGGCTCTGTTGGAAATGTGGAGATCATTTGCCCTCTGCATTGCTCTCACTGGGAACTGTGGACAGGAGCTGTTCCTATTTGGCCATCTTGGTGGAAATCATGGGGATACAGTTTTTCTTTCTGTACTATTCTTGTGATAGCGAATAAGTCTCATGAGATCTGAAAGTTTTATAAATGGAAGTTTCTCTGCACAAGCTCTCATTCTCACTTGCCTGTCACCTTGTAAGACAGGATTTTGCTCCTCCTTTGCCTTCCACCATGATTGTGAGGCCTCCCTAGCCATGTGGCACTGTGAGTCAATTAAACGTCTTTCCTTTATAAGTTACTCAATCTCTGGTATGTCTTTGTCAGCAGCATGAAAACAGACTAAATACAGTTACGCTATAAAAATGTATTTCTATGACATCCCAGGAGGTCATTCAGCTCTGTTGCTAAATAGGTTTAGTAAGAGAAAAGACTTGTTATCCTCCAAGTCAATCCACTCAGTAGTTGAAGGATTCTAAGATTTTTAAAAAATATTTCTTACATTGATACAAAATATACATTCTTACAACTCTACAACTAATTCTGATTTTTCCATCTAGAGTTGCATGAAATCTACATACCATATTTATATATTATTTTTCCAATATTTGATGGAATATAGGTTATAGCAGTTCTGATCTTTAGGAATGAGAATATTTTCAGGCTCTGAAGGGATAGCTTCTTTTTTAAAAGCAATAACAATAGCGTTTTTTTTTTTTTTTTAATTTCAACTTTTCTTTTAGATTGACTGGTATATGTGTAGGTTTGTTACATAGGTATATTGCATAATGCTGAAGTTTGGGGTACAACTGAACCTGTCACCCAGGTGGTCAGCATAGTACCCAATAGATAAGTTTTCAACCCTGCTCTCCTCCCTCCTTTTTCTCTTTTGTAGTCCCCAGTTTCTACTGTTCCCAGAAAGATGGTTTCTTGATAATTTATTAACATATCTAGGAAACAATAGCCAAATAAATAACATAAGATGAAGCATGAACAAGAATGTACTGAAGTTACTAAAATGGTTAATTAGTCCTTCATATTGCTTCATAAAAATGGAGGATGGAAGTCTTAGGCATAAGGCAGAGCAGATGCAAACTTAATAAGGTAGTGGCTGGCTGGTGTCTTGTAGGCAAAGGTCTTCATCCACTGAAAGAAGTTTGAGGGTTTCAGAGCTATTCTCCTTAAACCTGTAATAATATTTAATGCCAAAAATATCTTTGTACTGGCTTGATTTTTTTACATGGAGAAATGATTTCCATCATAAGACGGAAGAAACAGTCTCTGAGCTATTTGCAATACTGATTATATCAAAAAGGGATCAGGTCATTGAAATCTCTGTTGAGCTTTAGGCTTTTCCTTGTAAAGTTAGAATAGGTGAAATGTTTAAAAAGTTTGTTTTGGCTTGGCACAGTGGCTCAGACCTGTAATCTCAGCACTTTGGGAGGCTGAGTGGGTGGGTCTTTTGAGTCCAGGAGTTCAAGGCCAGTCTTGGCAACATGGCAAAGCTTCACCTCTATGGAAAAAATATCAAAAGAAAAAAATTAGCTGTGTACCTGTAGTCTCAGCTACTTGGGAGGCTGAGGTGAGAATATTGCTTGAGTCTGGGAGGCAGAAGTTGCAGTGAGCCAAGATCACGCCACTACACTCCCACCTGGGTGACAGACCCTGTCTAAAAAAAAAAAAAAAAAAAAAAATTGTAAGTTTTATGCACATGGTTCTAGTCCACTTTTATACTTTCTACCCAAAAATCGTTCAGTTCATTTTAACTTATATTTATT
This sequence comes from Sapajus apella, assembly GCF_009761245.1. NCBI lineage: Eukaryota > Metazoa > Chordata > Mammalia > Primates > Cebidae > Sapajus > Sapajus apella. Next base: position 2,806,835 of record NW_022437006.1, read on the forward strand.
GAGTTCTAAATGTGTACCAGGCCATGTGTGCCTGTGGATAATCAATACAGATTCAGTTCCTATCCTCAGCGAGCTCACAACATGGTGAGGAAAACAGACATGTAAGTGGGAAATACGCATGTTAGAAGCACATCTGTGGATGGGAGTAAACATGATTTGTTTATCTGAAATTCAAATTTAACTGAACATGTGTTTTATCTGGTAAACCTAGGTGAACCATTGTCACTACAGTTATTCCCAGTGGAGAGTATGACTTGTGGCAGAATCGTCCCCTAATAACTTCAGAACTAAATAAAGTAACCCAACAACAGAACAACTGCAGGCAAGCCTCTCCACTACAAATTTAAACCTGTTCATGGAGAAACAAAAGTACAAACCCAAGTAAATGCTGCTACCCCAAAATAAACCTTAGATACAAGGATAAGAAAAACTAAGTAACAGGATGGAGGTAGATAGAGTTTAGCTATACTAATTTCAGACCAATAAGCTCTAAGGCAGTAAGCGTTTCTAGGTACGTATCTAATAGCAGTGGATGTGTATTTTTTATTAAAAGTTATGTACAACATTAGTCATAAAGCTTTCTTCATAAAGCAGAAAATCCAATGCATAAAAGGAGAAAAACAAATTGTAATATATTAATACAAAGAAATACTGTACAAAACTGAGAAAACATTTTGCTATGTACAAGTACTTGGATAAATCTCACAAACAAAATATTGGATAGAAGAAGTCAGAAATTAGTACAAATTGTATAATTCCATTTATATAAAATTTGAAAATAAGATAAAAATACCTGTCGTGAGGAAAATCAAAATAGTGATTACTTTAAGGAGGAGCGGGTGATTATGGTGGAACAAAAGCAGGGATGCCAGGGTGCTGATCATGTTGTATTTTTGATCTGTGAAATCGTTACATTGATAAGTTTCTCTGCAAAAAGTCCTCAAGCAATGTACTAATAATTTTTATACTTCTAAATATATTTTTTACTTCAATTAAAAAGTTACATAAAATAAAGGAGGAAGAGATTCTTACGCAGAGACACCTAAGCAGGACTTTGGAAGCTGTGTAGGAGCAAGAATGTGAAAGAGTTGGCATATGGAATGCATGAAGTATGAAACGGAATGGGGTATTTGTAGAACGGCATGCACCTTAATGCAATTTGCCTTTTCTGTGGTAAGGAGAAGTGAAAGGATAGGAAGTTGGAAATAAAGGTAATGACAACTCAACGTGGGCTTGAAGGTCATGTGTTTCAAGTGCCTTTAATGACTCAACTCATTCTCTTAGCCGCAAGTTGCTTTTCAAACATGGCTGGCTTCCATACTAACTTCAACTTCCTTTCTATAGATGGTATCTTACCTCAATCAGTACTGCAGTTTTTGTTTGTTGTTTGTTTTTTACCTTTTCACCCTGGAAAGGCTCTAATGCCACAGAAACTCAAATGCTCTTTCCTCAAGCCTACACACCTAGCCCAGAAGTACAGGCAACCCTAACCTATAGGATATGGGAACACATAAATACTTCCAGTCGGTCCTCATGGGAACAATTTTTGAGAAGGGAACATATTATGCTCAGAAGTTGACAGGACAAGTAAGAGCTTTGTTAACCTTCAATGGTGAGCTTGATAACCTGCTCTTAGGATGGATTTCCCTACTTCCTCCCTCTCCCAAGTTCCTTACTCCTGCCCCAGGATATTGCTTTCTTAATGAACTACAGCACCCAAGTCTTGGTCTCAAGCTCTACTCTAAGAGAACACAAACTAAGCCTTGTGGATTCTATCTTACAAGGTAGCAGAAACTCTAGTCAAGGGGGGCTACATAGAGACAGGCAGGATAATGAACAACAATGCAGGCAGGGGACTCCTTGGGAGATTATTTGGGAGAAACAGAGAAATCACCCCTGCTTCTCTGAAGCAATCAAAAAATAGGACAAAGGAGCCATGCATATGGAGGATGAAGCAGGAATTTTATTTCTGACAAAGGTCATATAGGAGAATGTGACTCATATATTTAGGTAGATGGGTTTCCTGTTAATCAGCCTCAATCAGACAGACAATAGCGTTAGGGCGGTAAGACTTCCCCACTGCAAACAGAGTACGCCCCTAGAGAGGCAGAGTAGAATGCCTACATACAGCCTGGGGGGAAAAAAGAGATTATTCTAGTAATCAAGAGAATACAGGAAAGCTCTGTTGGAAAGTAGCATTTGAGCTGAGGCTTGGTGAGTGAGTAGTTTTGACAGGTGAAGACAGAAGGTTACATGCAAGATAGTGCTTTCTAAGTGATTAAAGGCTAAACCAACAATATTACTATACTGACGATTATAGAAAATAGATTAATGGAGGATACTGGTAGGATTTGGAGTGTTTATTCATTTCTTCTTAGAAAGTTAAATGGAATTCAGTCTTATCAACTAGTGGGTGGAATTTTGAGCTAAAATAACAATATATAAGAACTACAGTCCTCCACATTCCTTTCCCACAGTCAAATTCATATTCATTAAATCTTTCTCCCTTGTTGCTAAGCAGAGGATGTAAGAATATATTAAAAATCATAAATGTCATAAGTAGGATTTGCAAGTCAACGTGTCCTGTTATGAATGCAGTAGCTAAGCTCTAACCTTCTGAATTCTTGTCCACATTCTGTGCAGGTCATCAATACTTCCTCCAGGATAAATTATCATTATCAGAAAAGGCAGTACATGCTTGTAAAGCATTGTCATTTCTTCTTTACCCCCTGCTCTTATTTTTTATCTCCACATTTACTGATACCTACACATACATGATGGTACATGCATAAGTGAAGGCATGTATTCACCCCCATACACATACATGCACAATCACAAACTTGGAAATACAGACACAGCTAAAAGGCAAAGGTAAGGATTTAGAATACCTTTCTACTACCTAAATATAAATGATTTCATTTTTAAGGGAGAATGTGGGTCAATATATGCTTTAAAGAGTCTTTTACATTGTTTTGTATTGCTTGGTTTAGCATGCTTAGTCAAAGGAAATTTCAGAGCTGACCTAAGATCCTGGCATCTTGTGAATACTTTCTCTTCAGTCTGTCATGAGTCAAGACCAATAGGCTATTGGATTGTGTCAAGGCTTTATTAATCTCTTCTCTCCTGCTGCTGTGAGCCTTTTGACCATTTTTCTGGTAATTAGCCCTGAGAGCAGGTAGAGAGAAGCTGTTGATCTCTTTTTATTCAATTTCATGGTTCTGGTTTAAAAGGAGGGAAAAATAAATATGGGAAAAGTGAGGTTTAGTGCTGCTTTAAAATATTACAGGTTTTCTTAATCTTGATTCGCTGAAATTCAGGCTTAAAATATTAAAATACTAATAATGCAGCATTCTTAGTAACCAATATTTTGATTCAATTCACTTTCACAATTCAGTTGATGACCTACTGAGAGCCAGGCCCTGGGTTATGTGTTAGAGACAGATGAGTGAACAAGACTTGCCTCCTTCCTGCTCTCCTGAAGTTCGTGGGCAAAACTGAAATACAGACCGCAAACCAGGAATTACAGATGTGATGAATGACGGGAGGATAAGCGCAGGGTGCTGTGGGAATGCAGAACAAGGAGACTGAATCCAGTCCATGTGTAGTTTATAAGGGAATCGTGTAAAGGGGAGATTTGACAAACAAGCAGCAGCTAGCCAAGTAAACAGAGTTTAAGTATTTGGGGCAGAGGTCATGCAGTCAATCAAGTTAAATTACCTGATAAGAAACACTTGTTTTGAATAGCCTTGGTATTATTTTCAGGCAAGTCGTTAAAGAGAATAGAGAAAACACCTGCTGAGCATCTAGACCATCACTATGTGTCCAGAAGCCCTCTTTTGAGTGACACAAGCATGGGGACACATACAGATGGTCTCAAAGACCTTCACAGAAGAGTGGGACTTTGGTATTTCCTCCCAGCTTTCCCGTATCCTCCTAATTCTAAGGTGAAAAGAAATATGGTGAGAATACAAGACTGACTTAGAGTAATGGCTAAGAATCTGCATTGCAAGATAAGAAACAGATCTTGCTGCACAATCTATAAGAAGATACTTTATAGCTCAGTATATTGTTTAATAACCTCCTCCCAGCTCACTATTAAACAGCCAAGATGCCAGGTTGCTTCAATTAAAGTTAACCTCTGTCCTTGAGAGAACTGTAGAAAGAGGGTGCTTTAAGGACCCTTGGGAATATCACCATATTATATGAATAGTAAAAATCAAGTTCAACATTTATGTGGCGTTTTCCCAAAATTAGAATGCCAAGATGGAAACTCAGGTTTTTTGACTCTCAGCATGTGACACATTGATGAGTCACACTTCTTCCATTGAAACTTCTAGCAATTTTATAACCAGCTTATAGAAGATACCAAGCACATATATAACTTCAGATGTGGGTTTCAAATTATTGATTGAAATGAGAAGATAGGCTGGGCACAATGGCTCGTGCCTCTAATCCCAGCACTTTCGGAGGCCCAGGTGGGCAGATCATGAGGTCAGGAGATCAAAACCATCCTGGCCAACATGGTAAAACCCCATCTCTACTAAATATTCAGAAATTAGATGTGTGTAGTGGTGGGTGCCTGTAGTCTTAGCTACTTGGGAGGCTGAGGCAGGATAACTGCTGGAACTTGGGAGGTGGAGGTTGCAGTGAGCCAAGATCATGCCACCGTGCTCCAGCCTGGGTGACAGAGTGAGACTACACCTCCAAAAAAAAAAACCAAGATATCCTCAGAAAATAAATGAAAGGTAAAAGGCACCTATAATTCATCTTTCAAGACTGTGATCTAATGACCTATCTCAAGATTTGCAAATGGATGTCACAGATTTTATTTAAGGGAGATGGGTTAGGTCCATATAATGTTTAGGGATTTAAAAGCTGATACTTGACCCAAAGTGGTTTCTAGTGATTGTCATTTCATTTTCTCAGGGATTGCCCGCTTTCTTTGAAATCCGGTGAGGAATTGTCATCTAAAGTGCCTGTCAAATTTGCCAATGTCTAAATTACAGCATATGCCTTTTGCTGTGGTTGAAAGTGATAGTGAAATAGTTTGGTGAATTTTAAGCAGATTCTGATTTAAATACTGTTTTAAAGATTTGAAAGGTGCTTTGTTGCTGTCAGCATTATCTTGTAAAAATTGTAAGCGTTAACAAACTGGTTGTTCTCTGTCAAAATTACTGAATCAGTTTTACAGCTTCTTTTAATTCACATATTTAGTAAGGAGAAGATCTTTGAAAGGGTAGCTATTTTTAAGCCAACACTAAGCATATTCCCTCCCTTCATCCTTCCCTCTAATTTGTAAGGTCAATGATATCCATCCCTTTGACTGATAGCAAATCCCATCTGTATGAAATCAGCTTATCTAAATACATTAGGAATGCCCAGCAGGACTGTTTCATGGAAATTAAATCAGTGGATAACTTTGTGGTGAGAAAATCATGAGGTCATGTCTACTATTGCTTCAAAACAAAATGAGCAAAGCCTTAGATCAGTTTGCTTTTGCTTTTGCCATAGTCAGAGTTCAGTGTCATCTTCCTTTTAGAGTTTGACATTCAGAACATCTCTAGAGCTCAGAAAGTAAGAGCAAGGTTAGCTTTTGGGGTTGGGGGTGCACTGATGAAGTATGAGGTAAGCAATAACCCTGATGAGGTATGAATATGTTGCCTCAAATATTGCTCGGAAGTTTGTGATATGAATTAGAACTATTATGTTCCACATTTTGCCTAAAGGCTAAGAAGTAGGATTCTATATAGTAAAATGGTAGCTGGAGGTGAGGGGGGGTCATATCAATTTAAAGAAAAATAATTTTGTTACGGGCTCTGTGTTGGAAAAGTATTTCTATTTGTATCTCCTTATTCCAGGTTATAAAACTTGAAATTTAGGCGGTGAGCGTTGCTAGAATAGTCATCTCTGAAGCATTATAAACATAGTTTAGGCAATCACTCATGAAAAAATCCTCGTGTTTGTTGCTTCTCTATTTCCCCTTTCACGTTTCCAAAGGAAGCTCTTTAAAACGTGTATGTTCATGATATACCAAGTCTTCCCTTATCAAAATCATATCTTAGTAAAATATCTGATGAAGAAAGCTTTTTAGAAAAAAATTTGGTACAAAGAATTATGTCAATATGTTTTTAAAATGTGCTTAAGATCCATGTATCTGATCCCAGCACAACCCTATATTTTGTAAAATGAAAGACTTTGCCTATTAAATCATGCTCAGCTATCAGTAGAGCAAATGGAGTGAGAGTTGGTGGGAAAGTAGGGTAAGGGGAAGTCATGGTGGGGAGAAGAGGATGTCTTCTAGAACCGTGCTTATTCTAAGGAAATAAGGTTGAATCTCTTTGACTGTATGCTTTAATGTCCTCTAGGTCATTTGGTGATACACAGATTTCTGTGAGTAGTGGGACGTTTATAAAGATGGTGATGAAAAAGGCAAGAAAATTTTCTTGGGAATTCAATAATGCATTGTAAAAAGATATACGTGATTAATGCAAACAAAATTCTCACGAGAACATTCATGCCTCAATTCTCTGGACTTTACTTGCTATAATACATTTGTCATGGAATTGTATGTGAATACTCTTTCAATTTAATTTTAGTATAACTATGCTAGGGAATGTAAGTAGGAAAAAATGAAGTCAGAACTTGTTGTAAGCATAAGTTATTTAAGAAATAATCTCTGTAATGCAGTGCTTCCCTACATTTCAAGACACACATTAAAATTGGGAATGTTTGTTAAAATATCCTGAGGTTAGTCAAAGGAGCTCCAATTACCTGAGGCACTATGTACCACCCCATACACTGATGAGAAAGCTCTGCTGAAGTGTGATGTTTTGCAAGTAGATTTCCATTTTTTTTCCCTCTTCATGAGGTAATACTCCACATGTACTCAAATGTATCTGATTTGTGCTAATCCCAAAATGATTCTTTACTCTGAGTTTTTATGAAGAATCTGATCACTTTCTCTCAATTACAGATATATGTAACACAAAGGCATTTAAGTAACTAAAAAATTCACACAAGCTGAAAGAAAAAGCATGCTTTCAGTGAAATCTTTGGCATTTCAGATCCCCTAAGAAATAACCACACCTACCTCATCTTTGTGAGAGGTATTTCCTAAGCTGATGATGACACAGTAATAAAAAGTACATGAGTCCATCTATTATCTTCCCTGAGCCTGAAGAACAAAATAACCTGCGCTCCAACCCTAATTCCGAACCCCTTCTCTTCCCACTTCACCACCACCAGAGTCACATCTACCTATTCTTTTCTCTCAGTATTGCATGTTGGAAGAGATCATTTAAAAAGTAGTAACTGAGTCATCCAATACTCTTTAACTGCAGCAATTTCACTGGGAAGCTTTTAAAATGGGCCTATATTCAGGTGCCATTAAATACTATTCTATAAGGATGGAGAGACAGGATACCCCAGATAAAGTAAAATAGTTTAAAAGTAATCTGAGGCAATTAATATGCTAAAATGCAATACAAATATGAGCTCATAGAAGGTACTGATTATTGTTAGCACTGAAGTTTTGAAGAACAAGGTTCAGAGGAGTTGGGGCTTGAGTTGGAAAGTGCAAAGGATATCCTCAGGTGAAGAACAGAGGAAAGGGCCTAATGAAAGAATGAAGTATGAACACTGTAGACAGACTCCAGATAAACTCAGTGGTTGTGGAAAAGGAATGAGGTAGGCCTGGTTAGTTTTAATATTCATTTGAGAAGCAATTGGAATGGGTATTATGTAACTGAGCAAAACCAGATGATGGACGTACTTGAAAATAACACCAGGAGTTCATCCTGGAATTCAAATGATAATTAAAGGCTTTCATTATAGAGGAAAGAAATGGGATTAGAAAGACAGGATAGTACGTAAGATCTTTGGGGTTCTTGAGGGCACCACTTGAAGACTGATTTTTGCAGCAGGTTTAATGACTTGAATCTATCACCCCTTCTCAATACACACCTTTCTCATTGTTCATAACCTTAAGTGTGAATATCCCTGATATCCAGTTTGTATGTATAACTATTAGCATGTGTTTGCCTTTATGGAGCATGTCAGTGGAATTTTCTATTGCATAGCATCTAACAAAATGTAAGTGGTTATAACATTTCCAATAATGAGCTCCTCTCTAGTTACATAGTCTTGGATAAACTGCTTAATCCCCCCAATCTTGGTTTCTACATTTTTACAATGAACGCACAAGATTTAAGTATTTTCTAATCTTACATATATAATTATCATGTAAGTTTCTGATTATCATTCTCCACCACATAAATGATAATATTTGTGGAGAGAAATTGCTGGCCGGGCGCGGTGGCTCACGCCTATAATCCCAGCACTTTGGGAGGCCGAGGCGGGTGGATCACAAGGTCAAGAGATTGAGACCATCCTGGTCAACAAGGCGAAACCCCGTCTCTACTAAAAATACAAAAATTAGCTGGGCATGGTAGTGCGCGCCTATAGTCCCAGCTACTTGGGAGGCTGAGGCAGGAGAATTGCTTGAACCCAGGAGGCGGAGGTTGCGGTGAGCCGAGATCGTGCCATTGCCCTCCAGTCTGGGTAACAAGAGCGAAACTCCATCTCAAAAAAAAAAAAAAAAAAAAAAAAAAAAAAAAAAAAAAAAAAAAAAACGAAATTGCTTCATTCCTGGGCATTTACTGCCATTAGGTTTGAGAAAACTATTATTTATACAAGGAATTGTACAACTTTTGTTTACTCTGGACAGTTCAAAAACATAACTGATGTTTGGCAAGAAAAGAATACTGATCTTATTTTTGTGTTTTCGGGTTGATCAATAAAAGTAAATTTTAAAATCTGTAGGTTAATACACTGTACTGGCATAAATATTTAAGATCAGTAAAGGGAAACATCAAACTCCATTGTAATTCATACATAAAATGTACAAAGCAAACAGGCATGATTTAAAGATTTTAATACATAATTAAAAATGGACAATTGAGAATTACATAGTTATGTAACATTGATACTGTTAGATATGTGGATGTACATATTTTTCTTTCCAGTAAAATAGTTTCATGCTTATAAAAGTCATCCTAGGTCAACTTGGGACAAAGAAAACAATGTACAGTAGAAATAAACCAAGTATTAAATAGGATATATAGGTAAGGAAAAAATATAAAGCAGTTACATACACACACATAAATAAATACACTTTTCTATTATTTGAAGGCAATTCACAATCATTTCCAGGAATTCTGTGAGAATTTAAGGCCATTTGTTCTAAAGAAATGCTTTAATTTAGACATAACTTCACAAAACTGTAATTCTTATAAAAACTGTACATGCAAAAACTCTTTACAATTAACTGTGGACAGGCAGGTCAGTATATAGGAGTAGTTTATTTCACAAATGTGTTGTGCACTAAGTCACATAGTTGTATATATTTATTTAACTGGTAATTTCTCAAAAGACTTCCAGCCTGTGCACCTTGCGTGGCAATGTGGAATGGTAATAACCAGAAATCCCAATCAAGAGAGCCAGTATCCCTTTGAATTAAAATATCTAGACAAGATATAATGGAATAAAAAGTTTAAAACATCTGTGACATGGTTCACAGTTAAATATTCTTGGTTTCAGGCTTTCTAAATATCATTATTATCTAAGGATGCTACTTTTTACAAAGTATTTTCTGTGCATTTATAGATCACAATGTTTGACTTTTTGTAATTTCTCCTTAGTGTTATAAAACACAAACCAGCTGCAGTCTAAATTTAGAAACCAAACTCCATGAAAAATGCATGTCCAACCAGGAGACACATCTGCCAGGCTTAACTCCCCAAACTCAGCAAACATTGCTGAGAAACTGATTATTAAGCAGATGTGGCTTCTTAAGACAATCCAGTTACTGAGAAATATAAAAGCATTTTTCCCTTCCCTTATTTGCAACTGTGTTTGTCCAGACAGTCTTTCAAAGAGATATTGCTCTTGTGATTATAGCTATTGCAATTTAGAAGACAAACGATTTCGTATTCAAAACTTTTATTCTTAAGAACAGTTATAAAAGTATTGAAATGTAAAAAGTAGTAACATGTAAACATTGATACAGAGACTGCTTTCCTATACACGTAGCAGTCAAAGACAATATTTGAGTTAAAAACATAGTTTGTGCTTTTTCCCAACAGTGCATTGGAAATTAGCTGTGTCTGTCCAAGAAAAAAAAAAAAAAAAAAGAAAAGAAAAAATTAGGTAAGACATCCATACTCTGCTTCAAGCATTTAAACAATTTTTCTGTTGCTCATGCAACAACCATATTTACAGTTTTGGTTTAGGAAGAGAACTAATTTTGGATCCAAGAAAGCACATTAACCAGTACTGCTGAAACCAAACTGAGAAAAGTATCCCATTGCCTGGTTCATTACAGAGTACCAGGCACAAAGCATTAACTCAGCAGTTCTAACTGATGTGTAGTTGACATTAGCATTTGAGAGTGCAGTCATATTTGAGTCTGTAACACATGTGTAGGTGGGGTGTATGGGGGAGGCGCAGGTGATGGCTTGATTCCTCGGGCTCTCATATAGGAGAGAAACTGCTCAGGGATCTCAGCTAGGACGTCTTTAGCCAATCTAGCCATGCTCAATATATGGTTTCCGCTTCTGTCAATATAATCCCTGAATGGCACAAACTAAAACAGAGATGAAAAGTTACTTTACAGACCTTAGAAGCTGTGTAATAAACAGAAAAATCAGCACATATACACATTTGGTCATAGGAAAATCAGGGAATTTGAGAATAATGGGGAGATGAATATTATACATTTTAGAAAATATTCAATATACTACAAATAGCTATAAGTGACTAAACTTACATATACTTATCTCAAAAGGAATGCAATTGTTTCCTGTTTCTCCCCCAATAACTCATGCCACTGAATCCTAATAGGCTCATTATGTTGCCAAATGTCTTCTGCAGTCTTACATTCTATACCTAGCCTGACTCCCAACAGGATGGAGCATTTATCCTCTTTGGGGCTTGGTTTCCTGTCAAATGGAGTTAATATATGCCTACTTCAGGTTCTGATATAAAAATACTATCTAATTCTGAGTAAGAAACAAGTATTACCCAATTCAGGGTTAAAAATAATAGTGTACATTATTAAGGAGTCCTAAGCATATTAAAGTATTTTAATTATTGCTATGACAAAAATCACATGGTCTATGAATATAGAATTCATACCTCTAATATTAATAGGAAACAAATATTCCATACATTGAATTTTGTATCAGATGTTGATTTTTAAGTATAATCTGGGAAGACAGGAAAAAAAACCTTGGCATAAAATTTGGGTATATTTCTTAGTGAATTATGTTGGCGCTAAAACTAATTGCAGTTTTGGCAGTAATTTGCAGTTTTGCAGTGGCAAAACTCGCAATTACTTTTGCACCACCTTTAATAAAAATGATTACTCCACGTTTATATATGTAATTATGTGAGAGCCCTTATCAGCTCGACACCAAATGCTCCTGTAATAGATTGCCTGATTCCATTCTCATTTATAATGGTTATTTAAGTTAATAAACACTGTGTTGTTTGAGGACATTAGTTCAATTTTCTCTTAGGGACATAATGATGCTTGAAGCAACTCTGAAGTGATTGGAACTGTTAATGTTGTGATAATTTAAAAGCACAGTAATTTTAAGTCTTCAGAGAAAAGGCATAGTGAAGATATTTTAATATGTTGAATAATTTCTGAGTATAATATTTAAAATTTTGAATTAAGTCATTTTTTCTCCCAGATGAAGACAAAGAACAATCCTGTCTCAGGCTGTAAAATATCACTTTACATTTATTTTGAAAAATGTTTGTTTTTTGTTTAAAGTTATTCAATATGTGCCTTTGGAAAATAATTATAATAATAATTATTAGATTATTTTATATAATTTTTTATAATTATAATTATTTTATAAGACAGCATTTAAAATGGTCAAGTTGCTACAGATAAACTAAAAAATTTTTAGAGAATCAAATATTATTGTCTTTTATGCAGTAAAGGTAGTCTTTTAAAGGAAGAGAAGAAAATTATTTGTTTCTTTTAAAAATAAGACATACTACAAGAAAGCATATAAAATTTTACCTTTTTTTTTTTTTTTTTTTTAATGAATGAGAGGTTCTTATGTTGCCCAGGTTGGTTGGCCTCAAATGCATAGCCTCACCTCCTCAAGCGCCAGGACAACTGGCATGAGCCCCCGTGGCCCCTCCTTATTTGTCTTTACCCCGATTCCAGGAGGAAAACTCAGAGCAGTTTTTATAAATAAGTACTTAAAAGGTGAGATACCACTGCCTGGATTCACTGATTTTTTTGAAGGGTTTTTTTGAGTCTATCTCCTTCAGTTCTACTCTGATCTTAGTTATTTCTTGCCTTCTGCTAGTTTTTGAATCTGTTTGAAGCTTCTCCTCTAGCCAGGCACAGAAAGATATACCATGTGTTCTCACTCATATGTGCAAGCTTAAAATGCTGATCTTATAAAAATAGGGAGTAGAACAGTGGTTACCATAGGCTGGGAAGGATAGGTGGGGAACGAGGGGTAAGGAGACTTGAGTTAATAGATAAAAAATTATAGCTAGATAGGAATATATTCTATTGTTCTCTAGCACTGTAAGTTCACCATAATGATAATTTATTGCATCTTTTTGAATAGCTAGAAGACAGAATTTTGAATGTCCCCAACACAAATAATAAATGTAGGCTGGGCACACTGGCTCCCGCCTGTAATCCCAGCACTTTGGGGAGGCCAAGTCAGGCAGATCATGAGGTCAAGAGATCGAGACCATCCTGGCCAACATGGTGAAACCCCATCCCTACTAAAAATACAACAATTAGCTGGGCGTGGTGGCATGTACCTGTAGTTACTGTAAGAAGAATAACTTGAACTAGGGAGAGGGAGGTTGCAGTAAGCCAAGATCGCACCACTGCACTCCAGCCTGGTGACAGTGAGACTCTCTCTCAAAATAATAATAATAAAATGTCTGAGATATCGGTGTACTTTCCCTGATTTGATAATTATACATTGCATACATGTAATGAAATATCACACTGTACCCTATAAATATATATAATTATGTCAATAATAAAAATAAGGATAATTATACCTATTTCATTGTTTTTATATTAAATAAGTTAAAACAAAGTGCTTAAACAGTAACAGTTCAATTTGTAATATGTATTATATATTAAACTATTTTGTTAGTAGTTTTCCATTTATATTCATATCAAACATTTAAATACAAGGAAGATTATTATCAATTTTATCTTTCAAATTTGAATACAGTATCAGTTAATCTAAAACACTAATTCCTGGAGTTTTGTTGTTTTAAAACACTTGTTGTTTCACCTTTCCAGCAAGTCCTACAGGATATGCCGATTTTTTTTTGAGGTAAGTTGAATTTCACTTTTAAGAATTTTATGACACTCGGGAAGATCAAAGCTAACGCTCATAATTATCACTGTTCTTACAATACACACAGTTCTGCTCGTATTTTAAACATGTTTATAAATCCTCAATTTCAACTTGGGTGGGAGTATATATCACATTTAGCTTAGGTTTGTTAGGTGAACAGAGTCTGATATTCCATTTGGACATGAGGGGGCACTGCCCACAGGTTGAGAACTACTGTCATAGGCAGTCACTGTTAGTAACAGGAGTATCCTGGATATATGTATCTGCATACTTACATCCCGATATAAGTATCATCCCACACTTATATCTGGAGTAGGAAAAAAAAAGTCACTAGCCTAAACTAAACCTTTCCAAAGGAACATTCATTTCTTATGTCATAACATACTTTAAGAAAAAGACAAGCAACTTCATTTCCTTTTTTATTTCAAATCTTAAAATTTTCAGGACAAAAAATGCCCTCTTTCTTGGAAGATTGGGCATATCCTTTTATCTTTACAGTTTTCCACTCAACTTCTTAGGCCACGCTGTTTATTACCTCTATTAATTAGTCCCTCATTTCTGATTCCTGTAGCTGGGAACCTCTTGTACAAAATAATTCTCACACATTGGTGAATGTATGCTGGCCATAAGGTAGCTTGGATCCTTATATTAGTTAATAATGTTTAGTTTGGAAGAATAAATCGATATTTACTTTGCACTAATTTATCACATTCATATAAATACCAATAAAGCATCTTGTTCTATAGGAAATATGGCATACTTGTTACTCTACATCTTTTTTCAGCATCTACCCAGTATAAGGAAAATGTTCCACGGGGCTGCTCTAACTGCTTGCTTTGCCTATTTGTAAAAACAAATTTGAATTAGTTTGGGCAAATGGGCTTTTAGTTGTTGCTCTGCTCAATTTTGCTTGATTGTTCCTACTGTGCAGAGCTCCATTAGTGATTTTCAAGTCTAAGCCCTCAAGGTTGTTATTCTCCTTTTAATGGAAAATATGATTTAAATAAAATTTTCAAGGAAATGATAGGCTGGCCAGAAGCTACATGCAGCTAGGGGGAATGGCACTGCATTATACACAATGGCCAATCCATAGCATAAACAAACAAATAGAAAGTCTTTATGTATACTGACTTAAGAAAATAAGTCACTTAAGTTTTAGAGTTAGCAACCATAGGAACTTATCCAGCTTACTCTTTATACTATAGTGATCTGGAATTAAATACTGAAGCAATGAGACTTAATCACATATAAAACTTACTACCTTGTTGTATGTTGGGGCACATCTACTATGAAATAATGACAAATTTCTTCCCACTGGACTGTGCCAACATACTGTACTGATAAAAATGCATTTATTGAGCAACTAGTAGTTGGGACATCTTCTGCTAGGAGGTTTAGCACGATATGTCATTTAATATTCACAAGTATCTTATATACGTTGAATTTACGTAAGAGGAAACTGAAACTTAGAAAGTTTAACATATCCAGGATCAGCTCTGACTATGTGTTAAAATCACTATTTGAACTCAAATGGATGTGACTGGAATGCATTAGCCACTTCAGTAATATAAAGAGTATAATAGATATTAATCATTTTCATTAAAATTTCATCTTTTAGGACAGTGTGTTATAGGAATAACACTGGTTTTAGAAACAGAACACTGTTGGAAATCTGGATCTACCAACTTATGACCTAAATAACTTTCCAAAAGTTATTTAATTTTGATATGAGGCTTCAATTTCCTTATCTGTAAATAATTATAAGATAATGACCAGTATTTTTAGGAACATAGGAAGTAATATGGAAACAAAGTGAAAATCCATCCAGGTGTGGCGAGTGAGGTCTTTGGAGAGGACTTTGTGACAGGCTATATATTGAGAAATTTCAAAGTCCGGGATTTCAATCAGCACAGATGAGGAGGAAGAGTATTCCAGGTAAAATGACGAGTGAAAATAGAAGCAAGAACCATGGAATTGTGTGATGGAAAGTTAATTTGTTAAGGTAAAGTACAGTGCATTCGTCTGTTTCTGTCTGTACTTAGCTAAAGCAGAGCCTGGAGTCAGGTCATGGAGAATCTTAAATGTCATGTTTAGGTATTAGAATCAAAATTACACAGAATGCATGTTAAGAATTTTAGAATCTGACATTTTAGGATTAAATCCTGGTCCACTTCTCATTAGCTGTGTGACTGGACAGGAGGAATTGAGCTAGCTTCATTTCCTTTTTTATAAAATGCAGTAATCAAAGTACCTGTTACATGAAGTTAATTAAGGACTGAGTGATACAATGCTATAGCTCTTAGCCTGCCTAGCACATGAAACACTAAAGGATTAAATATCATTATATGAAAATGTATTTAATAATAAAACCCCATCTACCCCTAATTTTCTGCTGAACCTCAGCTACCTACCATTATTTGCAACATTACAGTTTTGTTGGTCCACTTGAGAAATCTGGAATTTTAACTGTGTAGTGTGTATAAACTGGATTCGCTTCAAATAGTGAGAAATGGAAAGCAGAGAAAAGGCAAGAGAGCCTAAGATAGACTCTGTTTAGAAAATTGGTTTACAGTCGTTTTCTGACCATGGGAAGATTGAAAATACTACCCGGCATGTATACGTGCAACCCTACTATTCTAAATATTCAATAATGTTTCTCTCCTTTAAAATGTGCTTTAAAAACTTTTCAGTGACTGACTGGTAGAACCTGGAAAACTCTGATGGTAGAATGTTTAGCCTTATTCAAGGTGAGAGGGGAGGTGCCAATTCTTTTATACAATGTGAATGTAAATGATCAATGTGATACGTAAAGGACCAACCACCATTTAGAAACTTCTCTATGAAATTAGAAAAGAGTATATCAAATCTCTAATTCAATGTAGGAATGTAAGTGAAGATGTCACTGTTATTCAGGGTGTTGCTAATTTCCTAGGGATATTTTAATTTCTTGTTCAGTAAATGTTAAGACCTCACTACTCCTCAGTTGGGCTTTATGTGGCAGAATCCCTTGAGTGCTCACCTGTGTCCCCAGGCGTGTTCAAAATCTTTGGGATCCCAGCATTACTTTATGGTGATAGACTGCTCTCAAGGATTGTGACTTTCAAAACAAAAACTATATAATTATACTAATATACCTATGCTATTGATAAGTAACAAAGTACTTAATATCTGTTACTTCATCTGAGACAACATCATGGGAGGAGCAAAGATGAAAGAATTTAGAGTCTACAGATAATGAAGCAAAGACAGAAATTTTTTTACTTGTTAAAAATGAGAGTGACAAAATTATAGTTTCACAGATCATTCAGGCCCTATGTCAATACTCTGTTCAATGTAGTATATGTGTTGAGTGCTTAGTTTTGTGATCAAGGATAATTTTTATGAATGCAAATAGGTTGTCACTAACATAATCTATTGGTTTTCTTAAAGGAAACCTTAATGATGTAAGCAATCTTAGTTACTTCCTAATGAAGAAAATAATACCAAGCTTCTCTTAAACATCATTTAAATGAAACTGAGATATGAGGTTGCCTCTGCTAACCTGGTAAAAATGCATTAAAACAGCAACATAACACATTCTAAAGACTTCCAATTCATACTTCCATGCAGTAATTTGATTTTTTTGAAACTGTGAACAGATATTATGGAGAGCTTTTAAATAAAGTGTAATTACTTAGATCTATAATTATACTGATGAGGTTAAGGTGAATAATCATGTGTCTAATTATGAAAAAAACACATGATGAGCTTCTTAAACAAATGACCATATCACCAGGTTCTTTTACTCAGTTGCTCTTAACCTAATCATTTGTTAGTGTAATTTTTACCATATCAAGTACTGTAGGTTAAAAAGCTTACATCATAGTCAGTTATCTTTTTTATAAAACTATTTTATAAAAGTTTTTATTTTAAAAGCTAATTTTGCGGACTAATGAATATTTTTATCTTTATCAACATTACTCTTTAAATTATCACACTAACAGATTATATTATTACTTCCTTAAGTTATTTCAAGCATTTTTTGTGGTTCTTTTGTCTAAAAGTTCTATTTCTGGAATGTATTTTATATGTATTATCTCACTTAATCTTCATAGTTCTATTTATCCCCCAAAACACTGAAATCTAGAAAGCTTATAAGCTATCATAGTGGAAAAATCAGAATTACAACCAAATTCTGTAGAATCCCTGAGAAAGCAGGAGCAGTTATCTCGGACAAATGCTGCCACTCTAAGTTCCAGCTCCCTTTCTAGCCTCATGCATTTTAAGGAAATTATTTCTCTTCTAACTACAAGCAGCCAGAAAGAGCAGAGAGTTAAACACAGATAAGACATTTCAGGCACATAGGGAGGAAGTCTCTTGGGTAACTGCCAAATTTTACTCTTATACAATGGACCCCAGAAAAACAGTGGGCCTTAAGAAGCACATTATTTTTCCTTAAGGTGCACTAAGGAAGCTAAAAGCAGATATGGAAGATATACCTGCAGAAAGATGTATGGAAACAGACACACAGTTCTTCCTCCCCCTCCCAGACAAACACAACAAAGAGACATAGAAGCAGTCCAAGCCTCTGATAAACCCCCCCACCCTGATTCCTTAAAAACTATTAGTCTGTAAGAGAGTGTGGTTTCTGACCTAACTTGGTCAAAAGTCCCTCCCAGGTTTGAAATAAGCCTGTTGACTATGGAGCCACCCTTGGTGTTTCTTTCCTTTCTTTAATTCTTGCAATCCCAAATTATTTTTTCTTAATGACTGTATTATGGGTGAATATATGTTACTATTTAGGAAATAATAATAATGTTCATTGTTTGCTCTCTTAAAATTTTGATAAAATGTGCTTAAATGGTATTGAGACCTTCTTCCTTTTCTGATCCAAAAAGATACACTTCATAGCTTTTTTTCCATTCTGACATCCTAAAAAAATCCGGAAATCCTATGCAACTATTTAGTTCATTAATACCTTGCTTTCAATTATAAATGTTAACTATGTTTAATTATGGATTGTTTATATTCACTCCCAAAATAGGCTTTAGTTAAGTATTTTTCTTAATTCTAGCATTTTCTAGATGTAGATATAGTTTTTTTTTTATGTATGACATATTTTAGAATCTATTTCCCTATTTTTTCTTACCATAATCTATGAGGAAAGTATGAAAATACATACAAAGTTTTTGGTACATTTTTACTAAATTTATTTACCCTGAATATCTATCAGATTAAAATAGATTTAGTTTTTGTGGAGACAAAAAAATAGATAAGCATCATTTAAAAGTCTGTTATATTTCTACCTTCTAATTTTGTTAAAGATTCCAAGATATTTTCTAGCAATAGTAAAGTAGGAAAAGGTTCAATTTCTTACCTGAACAATGTCTCTTTCAGCATATTTTCCTCTAGAGGAGACTCTTACATCATCTCCATCCAATTCAACCATTGCTGAAAGAGAAAATGTGATCATTTATTCAGTACATTTTAGCCAAATACTAAAACAATGTAGACAATAAGGAAATCAATATCTATGAAGTAGCAAAACGTCCTATGAAAAGACAGAGAGCATGTTGATCCCTTCATCTCTACATTCATTTCTCACACAAAACTTGACTAAGTGTGTATTTTACAGATAAAGAAAGTGAGCCAAGATCTTGTGTGACCCTTTGAAAGGTGAGCAGAACCAGTCATTGTGAAACTGTCTCTGGGTCTCTCTCTCCATCCTACCAGTTCTAAACTTCTGGTTATATGCTTACATGACTGATTAAGCAAGGGATGTTAATCTATCAAATTTTAACTTTTCTAGTTTAAGAAACTTGGCCTTAATAATCATAGAATTTTCAATTACATGTTGAATTTTATTTTCATTGAAACTATCACAAAGCTGCTTGCGCACACACACACTGACTAATTTTTTTTCTCTGCTCTTATACTCATTGGATAAAGTATGCTTTTTCTGAAGGATAATCCTTTTGTTAATTAAGAAATAATTTCAACATTTCCTAGATCAGCTGATATTTGGAAATGCTGCGATATAATGGGACATTATATCACAGCAGTAATGAAGTGCTGTAATTAGGAACATTTCCTATAGGTTATTAAGTTTTCAGTGAGAATTCTCTAAATAATTAATCACACGAGGAATACTAATTTGTGCTTAAAGTATAATTCTATTACTGATAATTTATTTTGTAAACACTTGACATTCACCAGACTCCAGAGAGCCACTTAACAATTATAATTTTGGCCTCATCACCTCTGTCCTCAGCCTCAATACAGCTCAGTCAGCATACAATCCTCACTTCTTTATGCTTCTCTTCAGTGCTTAATGTATTTGGGCTAAAAACATTGTTTTCAACTTTACCTTATCACACATGTTCATAAGTCAATGCTTGCCCTGAAATACTGCTAGTATTCATAATTAACAGAGCAACTCTTCAATGATTTGCCAAGATGTACAATATATATAATTATGTAAAATATGTATATTACTAATAAGAATTATCTCAATGCAAAAGCCATTTTTTAATCTCCCCCACTTTTTGGAGACGTAAACATAATTCATTATTTCCAATATTTTTAGTAATTCTTTTTAAATGTAAATTTGCCTTTACATTTTTCACATTACTTTGGGACATAAAATATACACCAATGGTAATATCCAGTGGTCACAGACACTTCTCCATTATTCTCTAATATGTTAATAACTTATAACAATTACCCTATACTCATGCTAAAATGGGAAACAAGGATTAGATGATAATCTAGATCTCACGTTCCACAATTCTCTAGAACCCTACAGCCCCCATTGGTTTTTGTGAGTGTTTCATTCCTATTAATGAAGAAAAGGACAGTCATTCAGGCAACACTGTATTAGCATGAGGTCCTATAAATACCTCCCACTTTTCAGCATGTCCTTTGGTTTAAAACACTGTAGACAGCAAGAAGTGGAGGCTATGCTTTTGAGAACAAGAAGAGAGACGGTGTGTAAGTGGTGGATGGGTCAGGTCTACTCCAGGTTTGTTGACCATCTAGTCCTCAGGCACGTGGAGATTATGAACTCTTACCTCTTCCTGTAAAGGTGTATGAGAGACAGATCTGCATTTCCTTCTAGCCATGGAGGGCACAATGAAGTAGAAACCCTATTTTAACCCCTTTGTCTAACTCAGATCAAACCAAATAGTGAGATGCTGCTTTAATTTGACGTTATGATTGCCTTTTAAGTATAAAGAAATCTTGCCTTGAGAAATCTTTCTTTGTAATAAGGGTTCTTTTTTAGGAGTGAAAAAAAGTCAATATTTTTCCATTCATTATGTTCAAATATTCTCAGTAATTTACTTTGCGATGTAAATATACACCAACGAGGAAAATTACGTAATTTTTAAATGGTCTTAATAAAAGAGTTAAATTTAAATACTCAATATTTTATTCTTATTTCCTCTACCTTCAAAGGACAGATGGCAAAATATTGTATTTCTTGCCCATGGAAACAATGTCTTTCAGGTTAAAAAATGTGCAGATGTTGGATTTACATGGTTAGCTCAAGAAATCTGTGATATGGTTTGGCTCTGTGTCCCCACCCATATCTCATCTCAAATTGTGATTACCGTGTGTTGAGGGAGGGACCTGTAAGTGCCACATGTTGAGGGAAGGAAGTGATTGGATTATAGGGGTCGTTCCCCCATGCTGTTCTCGTGACAGTGAATGAATACGGTTTTATAAATGGCAGTCTTTCCTTCCCTCTCACATGCTCTTTCTCTCTCTTCTGCCACCATGTAAGATGTGTCTGTTTCCCCTTTCACCATGATTATAAGCTTTCTGATGCCTCCCTAGCCATGCAGAACTGTGAGTCAATTAAACCTCTTTCCTTTATAAATGACTCAGTCTCAGGTATTTATTTATAGCAGTGTGAAAATGGACTAATACAGTTTGCAAGTTGGATTTTGGTCAGTTTATATGTGTGATACATACATTTACTCTAGAGCAGATTTGGGAGTGCCATGAGAGGCTCCTCCGATAGAAGAGCAGCAATTTGTCTAGTCAGAGATTTCTAATAAACATGAGTATTCTCTCATTTTCTTTTTAGCCACGAAGAGATGTGTTTTGAAAGGAAAAAAAGAAAACTACTTTAGAGAAGCATCTATAGTCCCCAGGCAGAATAATCTACTTTTCTAGTACAGGACCTGGAAGTTTTTCTGTCTCATTAAAACTTCCATCATGGTGAAAAAAGAAACTAGGTGTTACAGGAGTCTAATATCCTGTTCCTATGTTTCCAGAAGAAAATTTCACTCTAATTTCTGGGAAGGTAACATCCCTTTTTATCTACAATCTTCATTCACCTTTCTGCATGAAAAGAGGAACAATTTATAGAGTTACTAAGATTAGAAGAAATAACTGAGCTTGAATCACTCCCATTTGGCACAGCATTATCCTGAGAATGAGTGTAATTTCTCTCTGGCATGCTTAATAGGCAAAACTCCTCCTCTATAAAGAGAAGTCCAGGAGATAAGAGAGATAATTTAATCTTCGGGGGAAAAAGTAATGAGAATGTGATTGTCCACATGTTAACCCAAAGGTCTCAAATTCTGCATTGGTAGTAATAAAGCTGATAGATTGATCAGAATAATTCTTGCATACATTTTTTTCCAGTTAGTTCAGGACCTGAGAAAGAGAAATGATGAATTATCATACCTTAAAAGCCTAACAAATTTACTGAGAACTAAAGAAAGGAAGAAAATAAATAGCTGTCGCTATTGGATGAGGGCAGCAGCCAAACAGTTGTGTCTGCTACTCTGTACAGAAATACAGAAGAGGAAGGGTCAGTGGCTTTGCATTTATGAATCAGGTGTTGGGACTCTCAAAAAAGGAGAATTGATTGAGGTTTACCATCTCTGCAGTGATAGGCCTACTGGTGGACTTCCATAGGAGTCAGAAAGACGTGAAATATACCCATGAAAGATACATTCATCAAAATTCCTGGACACTTACACACTCCCAAGACAAAACCAGGAAGAAGTTGAATCCCTGAATAGATGAGTAACAAGGTCTGAAATTGAGGCAGCAAGTAATAGCCTACCAACCAAAAAAAGTCCAGAACCAGACAGGTTCACAGCCGAATTCTACCAGAGGTACAAAGAGGAGCTGGTATCATTCCTTCTGAAACTATTCCAAACAATATAAAAACAGGGAGTCCTCCCTAACTCATTTTATGAGACCCACATCATCCCGATACCAAAACCTGGCAGAAACACAACTAAAAAAGAAAACTTCAGGCCAATATCGATGATGAACATTGATGTGAAAATCCTCAATAAAATAATGGCAAAGCAAATCTAACAGCACATCATAAAGTTTATCCATTACGATCAAGTCGGCTTCATCCCCAGGATGAAAGGCTAGTTCAAAATACACAAATCTATAAATGTAATCTATCATATAAACAGAACCAAAACAAAAACCACATGATTATCTCAATAGACACAGAGAAGGCCTTTGACAAAATTCAACAAACCTTCATGCTAAAAACTCTCAATAAACTAGGTATTGATGGAACTTATCTCAAAATAATAAAAGTTATATATGACAAACCCACAGCCAATATCATACTGAAAAGCAAAAACTAGAAGCATTTCCTTTGAAAACTGGCACTAGACAAGGATGCCCTCTCTCACCACTCCTATTCAACACAGTATTGGAAGTTCTGGCCAGGGCAATCAGGCAAGATAAAGAAATAAAGGTATTCAATTAGGAAAAGAGGAAGTAAACTTGTCTGTATTTGTAGACAACATGATTGTATATTTAGAAGACTCAATTGTCCCAGCCCAACATCTTATGCTGATAAGCGACTTCGACAGTCTCAGGATACAAAATCAATGTGCAGAAATCACAAGCATTCCTATATACCAATAACAGACTAAAAGAGAGCCAAATCACCAGTGAACTCCTATTCACAATTGCTACAAAGAGAATAAAATACCTAGGATTGCAACTAACAAGGGACAAGAAGGACCTCTTCAGGGAGAAGTACAAACCACTGCTCAAGGAAATCAGAGAGGACACAAACAGATGGAGAAACATTCCATGCCCATGGTTAGGAAGAATCAATATGAAAATGGCCATACTTCCCAAAGTAATTCATAGATTAAATGCTATCCCCATCAAGCTACCATTGACTTGTTTCACAGAATTGGAAAAAATAACCTTAAATTTCATATACAACCAAAAAAGAGCCTGCATAGTGAAAACAATACTAAGCAAACAAACCACAAAAAAAAAAAAGCTGAAGGCATCATGCTACCTGACTTCAAACTATACTACAAGGGTACAGTAATCAAAACAGCATAGTACTGGTACCAAAACAGAGATAGAGACCAAAGGAACAGAGGCCTCAGAAATAATGCCACACATCTACAACCATCTGATCTTTGCCAAACCTTACAAAAACAAGCAATGAGAAAAGGTGCTGTTTAACAAATGGTGCTGGGAAAACTGGCTAGCCATATGAAGAAAGCCGAAACTGATCTCATCCTTACAACTTATACAAAAATTAACTCCAGATGGATTAATTAATAATTTAAACATAAGACCTAACACCATAAAAACCCCAGAAGAAAACCTAGGCAATACCATTCAGGACATAGGAATAGGCAAGGACTTCATGACTGAAACACCGAAAGCAATGGCAACAAAAGCCAAAATTGACAAATGGGATCTAATTAAACTAAAAAGCGTCTGCACAGCAAAAGAAATTATCATTATAGGCTGGGTGCGGTGGCTCACGCCTATAATCCTAGCACTCTGGCAGGCCAAGGTGGGTGGATCATGAGGTCAAGAGATCGAGACCATTCTGTTCAACATGGTGAAACCCCATCTCTACTAAAACTACAAAAATTAGCTAGGCACATGCCTGTAGTCCCAGTTACTCAGGAGGCTGTGGCGGGAGAATTGCTTGAACCCAGGAGGCGGAGGTTGCGTTGAGCTGAGATCGCACCATTGCACTCCAGCCAGGGTAACAAGAGTGAAACTCCATCTCAAAAAAAAAAAAAAAAAGAAAAAAAAAATTATCATTACAGTGAACTAGCAAACAGCAGCATGGGAAAGAAATTTTGCTATCTACCCATCTGACAAAGGGCTAATATCCAGAATCTACAAAGAACTTAAATTTACAAAAATAAAACCCCATTAAAAAGTGGGAAAAGGATATGAACAGACACTTCTCAAAAGAAGACATTTATGCAGCCAACAAACATATGAAAGAAAGCTCGTCATCACTGGTCACTAGAGCAATGCAAATAAAAAGCACATTGAGATACCATCTCACGCCAGTTAGGATGGTGATCATTAAAAAATCTGGAGACAACAGATGCTAGAGAGGATGTGGAGAAATGGGAACACTTTTGCACTGTTGGTGGGAGTGTAAACTGGTTCAACCGTTATGGAAGACAGTGTGGCAATTCCTCAAGGACCAAGAACTAGAAATACCATTTGGCCCAGCAATCCCATTACTGTACTGGGTATATACCCAAAGTATTATAAATCATTCTATTATAAAGACATATGCACATGTATGTTTATTGTGACACTGTTCACAATAGCAAAGACTTAGAACCAACCCAAATGCCCATCAATGATAGACTGGATAAAGAAAATGTGTCACACATACACCATGGAATACTATGCAGTCATAAAAAAGGATGAGTTCATGTCCTTTATAGGGACATGGATGAAGCTGGAAACCTTCATTCTCAGCAAACTGACACAAGAACAGAAAACCAAACCCCACATGTTCTCACTCATAAGTGAGTGTTGAACAATGAGAACAAAATGTACACAGGGAGGGGAACATCACACACTGGGTCTTGTCCGGGTGTGGGAGGATAGGGAAGGATAGCATTAGCAGAAATGGGTGATGGATGCAGCAAACCACCATGGCACGTGTATACTATGTAACAAATCTGCATGTTCTACACATGTACCCCAGAACTTAAAGTATAATAAACAAAAAATAAAGATACATCTTTCAAAGGCAAAAACAAATAGTAGCCAAAGAAGAAAGTATGAGTTATTTTAGCCACCAATTGGTGAAGATTGTGAATCACAGTCTATCACTAATTAATGCAGATTATCAAGTGCACAAAGCATTGACAGGAAAGGTCTCTTAGCCTTCCTGTCCCCAGAAAGGTATCTGAAATTCAGGCCTGAAGTGCAACTCAAGCAGATGCAAATAGAGATAGAGAAAACATCAGCAGAATCAGTGTCAGTGAGGGATAAATGACTTCTGCTTTTGAAACTCTAAGATTTTAATGCTAGAAAGGATGACCAGAATCTAGGGAATCCAGCCAAGCACAGAATCTAGGGAATCCAGGGTCAGCAATACCACGTGCCTATGGTGCTTTATCTGGGCTGGGCAGATCTGTATTATCCTCATTGACGAGAGACGAGTGGTTAACTAAGTATCACCCCAGTGGTAATTATACTCTAGGTAGCCACCAATGTGCCCAAGCTAACCAGTAACTTACTAAAGATTGTTTCAAACATTCTAAAAGCATTCTTATTTCCAAAGCCTCAAGCTACATAAGCTGCCATTACTAACATTAAAGTCACCTGAACCAGGTGAATATTATATGGCTGTGCACTTGCTGTCCAGCACAGAGTTCTTTTTTTGGTCTTGAATTTCATTTATTCAGGAAATATAACTTGAATGAGTCAAAGCATGGGTATATAATAAAGAGGAATTTACATGTCTCCAGAAGAAGAAAAGATTGCAAGGGAAATAGTGTTGTTTCTTTTTTTGTTGTTAAAGGCTCTGTGAATTTTTGCTTTTTTTTTTTTTTTTTTTTTTTTTTGTAATTGTATTTTAGGCTCTCTTAAAGGAATTTATCAGATGACTAGGAACACACTATCCCTTAAAAGGTTTACCTGGATCATGTGTTACACAAACATTGCCTCTTAATTGGCATTTGAACAAGGTCTGAGCCTGAATAAAAACCTACCCACTATGCCAATGCTGGTCAGCTCCATTTTCATTTTACTTTGCTTTTCCATATGACAAAACTTCATTTATAAGGCTAATGTCTATCAACTAGCTAGGGCCTGAAAACCCATTAAATTAGCATATTATGCTTATGTTAACATTTCTTTTCACAACCTAATGATTTATTAATTTAGCATTCATCCTTGAAGGGTTTTAGTGAACCCAGAGTGTGTTTTGCCTTGGGAACAAAAACTCAATTTATCACTCTGTCAGTCTTAGGAAATACCATTTTGAGTACAAACTAGCTCTAATGAAATGGAAAGCTACATGTTGAAATAATCTATAAACTAGAGAGATAATATCCTAGTCAAAAGACAGGATCTTTTAATTGGCACGCCTTAATAGACATAATCACAAGCTATCTATATATATGTCTATATATGGACACATGAACATTATATACAAACCCAAATACACAGTCCCATCCTTCTACAGAGACAAGAATGGCAGAAACCTAAGAGCTTGTCACATCAGATTAAATTCCCAAGGAGTATTATTAAAATTTTACTACTCACCATCAAATTCTGCTGGTCCAACACCTACTATAATTATTGACATTGGAAGTTTTGAGGCCTTCAAAGAGAATACACAATTAGATTTCAATTAAGAAACTGAGTTCTTAAAATAATTAAAGACCAGGCATGATAACTCACACTTGAAATCCCAGAACCTTGGGAGGCCAAAGGAGGAGGATTGCTTGAGGCCAGGAGTTTGAGACCAGCCTGAGCAACATAGCAAGACCCCATCTGTACCAAAAAAGAATTAGCCAGATGTGGTGGTGTGTGCCTGAGGTCCTAGCTACTTGAGTTTGAGGTGAGAGGATCACCTGGGCCTAGGAGTTCGAGGCTGCAGTGAGCTATGATCATGCCACTGCACTCCAGCCTGGGCAACAGGGTGAGATCCTGTCTGAAAAAAAAAAAATTGAAAAAGGAATAATAAGCAAATATAGCTGGAATTTTATTTAATATTTTTTCACAGATGTTCATTACAATGTGAGCATAGTCAAAATGATTAATACAGAATAGTATACTTGATTCCATTCTTATCCTTTCCAAACTCTATACACATTAATCCTGAGGGACATTCTTCAGAGATGACCAGCCCTGGGTAAGATCGAATAAAAGGTAAGGGGCATCTACTTCCACTTGCTACTCTCAGAAAAAAACTTTCTAAGCCGGCTTTGGGTATCTTTGTCCTCTTTTCATGTTCTTTCTCCTCCAAAAATCTTTAAGTTGCTAAAGGGAGAAAGCGGTACCCTAATCTACCTCATTTATACCCAAGGTTAGAAAAAGCAATTTTCACAGTGAGTGAGTGAACACAAATGATAATTACAGAAACTTAGTAGTTTATGCACTAAATATCCTTGAGATTTTGAGGGAGGCTAAATACTTCATGTTTTTTCCATAAAATATATCACATATCATCACTTAAATAATTTAATTATAAGACTGTGAGATAGATCCAGCAACAGACACAACCACCACATCTTTCTCTATGAAGATCTCTGAATTATGACTAATTATTTCTCAGGGCATCATGTCCTCTTAGTTAAGCCTAAATTACTAAGTCTATATTTTAAAGTGCATATTAATGCAATTCATTCCTGCAGCCTACGTCATCAAATGCGTACTTCATGCCAAACATTGCTAAACCTAGAGACTGGTGAGTAAAAACTATTACTTTACAGATTATCATCTAGTAAATACAGATTTTATAGATTAGTAAACAATCTAACCCTAAAAAACCAAACACACAATTAGGAATTATAATGAGCAGGATGGTTTTTTAATCAGTTACTACCCAGTTCTACAGAAACAGCAATTAGCTATTTTAGTTCTCCTCCAACTAGAATGCAAATGTTAAGAAATAATCTGTACAAATCACACGATTGTATACAAATAGATCAAACTAACAGAGGTAAACACACCCATGCCTGTGAAAGTTATGCTATTATCATTTTTTTTTTTCTTTAGGCAAGATTTTTTTTTAACTCAAATAGTCATACCTCTTAGCTTGGTCCCCATGGATCAATGGTACAGATGTATATGCGTTGTCTGGATAAGGTTAAGGGTGCAATCTGCCTCAAAGGTGTGGGGATTTTATTTATTTTATTGTTAACTAAAATAGATTCTAGTCTTTAAGTAGCATCATGTTGTCACGTAGCCTGCCCAATACTGAGTGACCCCTACTTACATTAACTATGGACTCCTTAGTCTGGGCCATATCTGAGATAACACCATCTGTAACAATCAGAAGCACAAAATACTGGGAGCCATCCTTTACAGAAGAAGCATATCTGAAAGGCAACAAAAAGGTAAGGAAAGTAAAACCGTTTTCTATATGTGATGGTTGGTAAATGCAATTTGGAAAAGTTACCTTTTTTTTTTTTTTTTTTTTTTTTATTTTTTTTTTTTAATTAAAGGCTTTGTTACTTTAAGGTGATGCCAGAATCAAGTATGAGGGGTTCAAGATATATATATTTTTTGAGACAGAGTCTAGCTCTGTCTCCCAAGCTGGAGTATTGTGGCACAATCTCAGCTAACTGCAACCCCTGACTCCCGGGTTCAAGTTATTTTCCTGCCCCAGCCTCCTGAGTAGCTGAGATTACAGGCCCCTGCCACCAAGCCCAGCTAATTTTTGTATCTTTATTAGAGACGGGGTTTCACTGTGTTGGCCAGAATGGTCTCAAACTCCTGACCTCATGATCCGCCTGCCTCAGCCTCCCAGCCACCGTGCCTGGCCAAACATTTTAATCTCAATAAAACATTTGGACATGTTAGAAGTATATCTTATGCAAATTCTCAAATACACAATTATCTGAAATAACACACTAGAATAACTGTACTGTTAATGTCTGCTGCTAAAAAAGCTATTGCTTTTATGGCAGTTGTTCTACATGTTGGCACATTGTTGCACTTTGCAAGTAAATCTAAATTTTAAATCAATGTTGCACTACCATTCATTCTTCTAATTTAGCCTTTTATTTTAAAGTACTACCATTTCTTCTAATTTAGTTTTTAATTTAAAAATATTACATAAAATAATTAACATGCTACAGGAACAGATGAAGTAAAAATTACAAGCTGGCCACGCCTCAGTACATTTTCTAGGAGGTGACACTGACATATAGACTCAGATTCAAATTATATTATAAAGGTATTAGCGAGGCTTGCTTCTTAAAAGAATTTGATGGGGAATCCTTTTATAGAGTGCATAATTAAGTCTTATTAAAAGCCAGCTGTCTTTTTTGAAATATAGCCTATCTATAATTTATATTTTAATATTACTATGATATATCTGAGAGAAAGGTTAACTTTTGTCAGTGTAGTAGAATTCAAACACATTTCTTTTGCATTTCTTTGAAATAAGTTTCTGGGATTGTTTTCGTAAAAGCTCATATCTAGTTGGCTTAGATTCGTGAAATATTCTTTCAGCTTATTAGTTCACAAGAAAACAAGATAAACTGACTTAGGGATGTTTCATTTTAGTAGTTTATGATTTACACAATGGATTAAAACTTAACAATGAATAAAGGAATGCATTTAAATATTTCAACCCAAAGTAGCACAGCAAATTTTATGTTACCAAGTGTCACCCCAAACTACTTTTGACTGGGCAATGAAGTGATCACTGCATGCACAAAGATAGAGAGCTTTGCTACACTTTCTTTTGTGTCTTTACCTCTATAGCAGAGATAAAAAGGCTTAAAGATGTAGGGCATCATAACGTAGTGATCTCGAGTAAGATTATTCTGGTTAGAATTTTAGTTCCACCACAAATGGCCCCTATGTATCTATTTTATCATCAGCAAAATGGAAATGGCACTACCGTCACCTCTTAGAGTTGTTGTGAAGATGAATAATCCACATTATAGCACTGAACATGTTGCTAAAGATAGATAATGGGCTCCATAAGATTTTACTGTTTTTATTTTATTATTAATTGTGCAGATTGAATAAAGCATAACAGAGGAGTTAATTTGAAAATTAGTTATGAGAATTCCAAGATAAAAAGTTATTTCCTAGAAAATGAAAATTCATTTTGGATAGTGATCTGGATTTAGAAGGTTCTCAACATCAGAAAAAACAGAAAAAAATTATAAATGGCCAAAAGGTAGAAAATGATAAATCCCCATTAAAAACTGAAATGTGACAGCCTCAAAACAAGTAACTAATTAGGCATAGGAAGCAAAAAACTAATAGGAAATAATGAATACATTTAAATCAAATGAAGACATTTTCATGATAGTCTGAAAAGATATTTGAAATTTTCATTGGTATATTAATTTTTGAAATATTAAGCTGGTATAATATACCAACAAATTTATTTCAAATTACTTAAAATTATGAAGAATTCTAGATGAATAGAAAATTTTTTTTTTTAAATAACAGGAATGTAAAAATGGTTAACACCATACACAAGAGGAAAACAGACTAATCAGGGGTTGGTTAAAACCCCATTTTTCAAACTGCATTCCACAAAACCATTATTTTAAAAATATTTTTCTATTTTGATTAATAATATTTCAACATAGTGTTATAGACCTTAGACATAGTATTAAGTTTAAATCTGGAAGGCCCTAAAATTCTTGCTCAGAATTTAAATTTGTTGTCAATTTACAACATGATGGCAATGTATTTCTTTGTTTTCGTCAGAAGGATGATAATGCTTATGTGTCAACTAGACTGTAAATTCCACTTATTTAATCAAAGATTATATATGTGGTTAATATCTACCATCTAATGCCTTTAAAGGAGCTTCATCCAATTAGTTGAAGGCCTTAAGGGCAAAAACTGGTTTCCCAGAAAAAAAAGGATACTGACGTAAGACTGCAGTATGAAACCCTGAGTTTCCTATCTACCAACCTGTCCTATAAATTACATTCTTTGTATCCCTTAAAATTGCACAAGCCAATTCCTTAAAATATATCTCTATATCTTTATGTCCATGTCAATATGTCTCCTACTGGTTCTGTTCTCTGGAGTACCCTGGCTGATATAGTAGGTGTTAATCACAATCACATTTCCACAGGTCATTAAGATTGGGTAAGCATTACCATTTAAAAGGGTCTTTAGGCCAGGCCCAGTGACTCAAACCAGTAATCCCAGAACATAGGAGGCTGAGGCAGGTGGATCACTTGAGCCAGGAGTTGGAGACCAACCAGCCTGGCCAACATGATGAAACCCCCTCTCTACTAAAAATACAAAAATTAGCCGGGCATGATGGTGCATGCCTGTAATCCCAGCTATTCAGGAGGCTGAGGCACGAGGATTGCTTGAGCCCGGGAGGTGGAGGTTGCAGTGAGCTGAGATCGCATCACTGCATTCTAGCCTGGGTGACAGAGACTGTCTCAAAAACAAAAAAGTTCTTTAGTTTCCTATTATAACTTTGTTAACTAAAATTAACTTGGCCAGGCACAGTGGCTTATACCTATAATTCCAGCACTTTGGGAGGCTGAGGTAGGTGGATCACCTGAGGTCAAGAGCTCAAGACCAGATTGGCCAACATGGCAAAACCCGTCTCTACTAAATATACAAAAGTTGGCTGGGCATGGTGGCAGGCACCTGTAAGCCCAGCTACTCAGGAGGTTGAGGCAGAAGAACTGCTTGTTGAACCCAGGAGGTAGAGATGCAGTGACCTGAGATCACGCCACTGCACTCCAGCCTGGGCGACAGAGCAAACAAACAAACCTTCATATAGTATTCAGATAACTTAATTAAGCAAACAGATACAGATATCTCAGTATATCCAAAGTACTATGGTTTATATTTGTATATGCATATACGTGCATGTATATGAATAATTCACAAGGAATAATTGCTCCTTTCAGTGTGGAAAAAATCTACATGTAGCCACAGTAGTGTCAAATTAGTACTAGACATATGCAAGGAATGATATAGGTCAGAAGAAGCAGTGAATCTGTGACTGAAGTGTAGTACATTTGGGAGAATGTGGAAATGAGGTTGGATGGGTTAGTACTGGTTGAATATTGGATGTTCTAACATGCAGTTAAACTGTCTGTACTTAAATTTATGACAAGGCATCAACAGATGATGAGTAGGATTTTATATCATTTGAAATGCTGTTCTCCAGACAGCTCTGGGAAAGGAGGACTGGAAAGGCAAGAAATCAGAAGCAGGGGCTGGAAAGCCTCAAAAAAGCATATAAAACCTTCAAATTTTGTAAATTTAATGCTTTGAGTCTTGTCTATTTTACACCATTGTTATCTCGCTAATATTATCTAGCAAGTCAAAAAGATCTGAGATACATAGATAGGAGCCCTAAAAATGAGCTTAAAACTGTTATTCTTAAGAAGAATAAGCATTCTTTAACATGCTTATTTGCAGACAACATGATTGTATATTTAGAAGACCCCATTGTCTCAGCCCAAAATCTCCTTAAGCTGATAAGCAACTTCAGCAAAATTTCAGGATACAAAAATCAATGTACAAAAATCACAAGCATTTCTATACACCAATAGTAGACAAACAGCCAAATTATGAGTGAAATCCCATTCACAATTGCTACAAAGAGAACAAAATACCTAGGAATGCAACTAACAAGGGATGTAAAGGACCTCTTCAAGGAGAACTACAAACCACTGCTCAACGAAATAAGAGAGGACACAAACAGATGGAAAAACATTCCATGCTCATCCTTAGGAAGAATCGATATCTTGAAAATGGCCATATTTCCCAAAGTAATTTATAGATTCAATGCTATCCCCCTCAAGCTACCACTGACTTTCTTCAAAGAATTGGAAAAAAAACAAATTTCATATGGAACCAAAAAAGAGCCCGCATAGCCAAGACAATCCTAAGAAAAACAAAACAAAACTGGAGTCATCACACTACCTGACTTCAAACTATACTACAAGGCTACAGTAATCAAAACAGTATAGTACTGGTAACAAAACAGATTTATAGACCAATGGAACAGAACAGAGGCCTTGGAAATAACACCACACACCTACAATCATCTGATGTTTGATAAACTTGACAAAAACAAGCAATGGGGGAGGGATTCTCTATTTAATAAATGGTGTTGGGAAAACCGGCTAGCCATATGCAGAAAGCTGAAACTGTATCCCTTCCTTACACCTTATATAAAAATTAACTCAAGATGGATTAAAAACCTAAATGTAAAACATAAAAACACATAAAAACTCTAGAAGAAAACCTAGGCAATACCATTCAGGACATAGGCATGGGCAAAGACTCCATGACTAAAAAACCAAAAGCAACAGCAACAAAAGCCAAAATATACAAATGGGATCTAATCAAACTAAAGAGCTTCTGCACAGCAAGGGAAACTATCATCAAAGTGAACAGGCAACCTACAGAATGGGAGAAAATATTTGCAATCTACCTATCTGAGAAAGGAGTAATATTCAGAATCTACAAGTAACTTAAACAAATTTACAAGAAAAAATGCCATCAAAAGTAGGCAAAGGATATGAACAGACACTTCTCAAAAGAAGACATTTATGCAGCCAACAAACATATGAAAAAAAAAACAACTCATGATCATTGGTCATTAGAGAAATGCAAATCAAAACCACAATGAGATACCATCTCATGCCTGTTAGAATGGTGATGATTAAAAAGTCAAGAGCCAAGAGATGCTGGAGAGGAAGTGGAGAAATAGCAATGCTTTTACACTGTTGGTGGGAGTATAAATTAGTTAAACCATTGTGAGAGACAGTGTGGCAATTCCTCAAGGATTTAGAACTAGAAATACCATTTGACCCAGCAATCCCATTACTAGGCATATACCCAAAGGATTATAAATAGTTCTGTTATAAAGACACAGGCACACATATATTTATTGTGCCACTGAACACAATAGCAAAAATTTGGAACCAACCAAAATGCCCATCAGTGATAGACTCCATAAAGAAAATGTGGCACATGTATACCATGGAATACTATGCAGCCATAAAAAAGTTGAGTTCATGTCATTTGCAGGGAAATGGATTAATCTGGAAACCATAATTCTCAGCAAAGTAACACAAGAACAGAAAACCAAATGAACACCACATGTTCTCACTCATAAGTTGACATTGAACAATAAGAACATGTGGACACAGGGAGGGGAATATCACACATTGAGACCTGTTGTGGATTTGTGGGGCTAGGGGAGGGATAGCATTAGGAGAAATACCTAATGTAGGTGATGGGGTGATGGGTGCAGCCAGCCACCATGGCATGTGTATACCCACGTAACAAAACTGCACATTTTGCACATGTACCCTAGACCTTGAAGTATAATTTTAAAAAACAGATACATGGAACTTCCTATTGTACTGGAAGGAAAAGATAACTCTTAAGAAGCCATATCTTACTGTTTTTCTTAATTTTTCTCATGTAAAAAATAAGAATTATTGAATCATGGCTCATTTTCAAGGAGTCTTAAAGATTTTACTAGCAGTTGCTCCTATATTCAAGAACTTACAAAATGCTGTATAAAACATAAAAAATATCATAGAACACTGTGGAGCATTTGGTTTGAAATGTATATAGAAATGCACCTAGAAACTTTATATCTAATATTTTAACTTTTATAATAGACATATACCAGGAAAAGTTATGAAATTACTTGGTAAGCACTGATAAGGGCCTTCCTAATCATAAGCACGAGTTCCCACAAAATAAGTCCTGTCATTTTTCTCTTTTTATAAAAAAGTGATCTCTATGGTAGTGTGGCAGTCAATTATAATTTATCTTGCATTAACATTGTATTCTGCTATATTTGGCTGCCATCAGTATACAGTATATGTGACATTACTTACATAGGCTAGTATAATAAACTAGGATATATCATTAGTGGATTATGAAATCAATTTGGGGGTCAAGATTGCATTTTCAAAAAAGAGAAAAGAACAAGTGCCATAGAAATAAAGATAAAACATAAAGTACCATTTCATGAATAACTTTTTTTGTGTGGGGGGTCATATATGTACAAGATTAAGATGTATTAATACAATTCATATTTTGGTAGAGATTGCAGATGAAAATGTCTGAAAAATTCAAGCCAAAGGGTCACACTCAGACAACAGTCATCAATGTATCACTGTCAACCTAAGTTGGAGTTCCACAGGGAAGCTGCACTGGGGTAAGCCCTGGGTGTAAGGGATATTTTAGCATTTTGTCCATGTCCCAGATAATGAAAAGTAGAGCACACTGTAGTTGTTGGTAATATTAGAGAAGGTAGTAAAGTACCAGAACCTTCAGAGAACTGGAGTTTCACATTGCCTTTATACTTGATAAACGTGAAAAAAAAATTCGGTATTTTGATGAGTTCTGGGTACATATTTGAAAGGATAAGAAATTTCTAATTATCTCTAAATAAGTCAGGGAGTCATTGGATTTACATAGGCCGAATTTTCTAGGGATTTAAAAAGAGTTTAATCCATTTATGTACTAATGAAAAAACAGTATATATAGATTTATTTTTTACATTTTAACATTTTCTTCAGAACATGTACTTGGAGTCATAAGCATTATATTCTGGTCTCAGTACTATGTACTATATACAGGTAGAGCTCTGGGAATTTATAAAATTAGCTACTATATTAATTTCAGAAAGGTTAAAATAATGTGCCCTATATATCACTGAAAGCTTCAAATAGTCGGCTAATAGAATTCAGTCTCTTATTACTTCTATGCTACTTATTGCTACTATGGAATGTGATATTAGAGATGAATGACTTACACTGTTGAGCTCGCCATTGATCTTGTTATTTTTCTCACAGATGCCTTTTCAAAGAAAACAACATTTTCCTTAGTTGAACAAAGATAGTTCCTAACATAACCCGGAGTATGTTTCTTGAGATTTTAATGTACTCTTCTCAGCAAAGTATCACAATAGTTTGATAGAAACTCTAACATACATTTTTTTCTTCACTTTCTTGGAGGCAAATTAAAAGAAAACAACTTTCATATGCTAACAATAATGTTTTGAGTTCACCATGGTCCAGTATATCAGAATTGACACCTTGTCTATTCTCTACTTACCTTGCTACATGATTAATCACAGGAGCAAAGTTGGTGGGCCCATATAGTTGTACAGATTTCAGACTCCTGTAATAAGCCTCCATGACCCCTTCAATGCCATCACAGTAGGGGTTTTGAGGGTTCCCATTCTGTAGAAATGTAGGCAAAAACAAAACCACAGTAAAAGAGAAAATCTCCATAAATATCAATTGAAAAGGACAAGAGAATAATACACGTTGATACTCAAATATTTTTGGAAGAACACTCATTTATAAATTTACAATAGCAAAACAATACATTAAGTGATCAACAATAGATTATGATATATTATGAAGATCATAACATACAATGTGCAATCATTAAAAATCCGTACTCTTAAAAAAAATGGCAGAAGAAAATTTTAAATAATATTAAGAGAAGCTGACCACCACAACATTCTAAAATTAATAGTATCTTATTTACACAGGTTTGTGTAGATGTGGAGATAAACATATAGAAATCCTAAAAAGAAAACCAAAGTATTAATAGTGGTTACTTCTAGGTGGTTAGATAACTGATAACTTTCCTTGCATCCTTTAACCTGGTCTATGTTTTTCCAATTTTTATGCAGTAAACATGTATTAAAATTAGATAAATAAATGCTATCAATTCAAGTAGTTTAACCCAATAGAGGAAAAATGTAAAATATCTGCCACATGAATATTTTCAGGCCACAATTCATAACTCCAAGTAGAGAAGGAGTCAGAGGGAATGTAATTTGGTGTAGGAAACATCAAGACAAGGCAAAAGAAAAGGA
The DNA here is from genome assembly GCF_009761245.1 of Sapajus apella. Lineage (NCBI taxonomy): Eukaryota > Metazoa > Chordata > Mammalia > Primates > Cebidae > Sapajus > Sapajus apella. The sequence goes on from NW_022437006.1 coordinate 2,844,056, forward strand.
ATAAAAAAAAATACTCATGTCATTCAAGGGACATGGGGCTTGCTGTTGCTGCTAAGAAGCTCTTATTCTGAGAACAGTGCCCAGAAAGGCAACTTTAATGGAAGCTCTTATTCTAGTGACAGGACCTGGAAAGGCAACTTTAACCCTGGACACCTAGGCTGGCTTTTTCATACCTTAAATGCTCTGTCGTTATTAGGTTTAATTCTCCTAGTCCAAATGATACCAATAACACAAATAAGAACATGTATTAGTTATCTATTGCTATGTAACAAATTACCCCCAAAGTTATACCCTCTGTACAGTGGCTTAAGACAATTAATATTTATTATCTTATACATTTTTGAAGTCTCAGGAATTCAGAAGCAGCTTAGCAGGGTAGTTCCTGAGCAGGATCTCTCATGAGGTTGCAGTGAAGATGCCGACCTGGGCTGCAGTCATCTGAAAGCTTGACAGTGGACAGAAGGATCTATTTCCAAAAAGGCTCACTGACATGGCTGTTGGCAGGAGGCCAAGTGGATGCTCCACAGGGCTGCTTGAGTGTTCTCATAACATAGCAACTAACTTTCCCCAGATTGAGTAATCCCAAGCAAAGAGCAAGGACAAAGCCCCAATGCCTTTTATGAGCCAGTCTCTGAAGTTACACTCCATCACTCCTACTTTAATGCATTTGCTAGAATGAGTTACTGAAGCTGTTCACACTTGAGAAAAAGGAGATACCGTCCACTTTTCTAAAGGGAATATCAAAATTATGTATATATATACTTTTTATGCACTAGTGATAGTAACTACATTTAAACATGGTTAGCAATAATTTTAGCATACATATTTTTACCTGAACAAACAATTCTCCTGTGTCCGCCTCCTGAGTAGCTGGGACTACAGGTTCACACCACAATGCCCAGCTAATTTTTAATAGAGGCGGGGTTTCACCATGTTGACCAGGATGGTCTCAATCTCTTGACCTCATGATCCACCCACCTCGGCCTCCCAAAGTGCTGGTTTTATACTAAAATATTTACACATATAACTTTCATAACCCTAAAAATGTAGGACTGCCATTAACCCCACTTTATACATAAAGAAACCAAGGTAATGAGAACTTACTGTGCCCAAGGTCACACAACACGACTAGGAGAGCTAATATTTGAACCAGGCGGTCTAACTCCAGAGTTCAATTTCTTATACACCACTATGCCACCAAATTATGAGATGCCAAGCTTTCTACAAGGCTGGAATCTTAGAAAACTGAGCCAAATGTTACTAACTATTTCTATTTTATCATTTGGTAGAGAGGGATTTATATCTATTTTTTTCTTTTAATTTTGTCTTTTCTTCAAACATTTTATTAACCCTCATACATTTTTTAAGGCATTAAATAATAAAAGCCCTCTTTACATTATAAAAGTGGTTGTATAACTTGGCTGAAAATAGAATGTAAAAGAAAAGTTTAACATTTAGCACAAAGCAGTTAATGTTTAGTTTTGATGTTAATCTGAGGCGACCTATTTAACCCTCCTTTAAGATTTTATGGTGCTCTTTTCCCTTGATAAGGTATGAAGCTAATTAAAATTAAAACTCATTACTGATTTTGAGCATATAAAAATGTATTATATATCTATCTTAAGGGAATAGTTACAAATTAGGGTAGTCCTGAGCTACTTTTATTTTTTAGCATATTGACTGGAGGTTTACATTTTGATGAAACTGTACATTACCACTATTTCTCTGGAACTGAAACTACAAGGTCATCATTTTTCTCTCCTTTGATAGTGGAAAGGTAATCATTAGATTTTCTATTCATCATCATGGAATGTTTAAAGCACTGATTTCTGAATTAGTCCTAATACCATAATAGGTTGCTCTATGGTTTCCTCATATGTCTTAGATGATAAGAATACCTTACAACATAAAATTATGCCTTCTTTTTAGTATATGGTCTGGATTATATCAAGATTACTTTAAATATTTTATGGCTACTAAATGAGATTTTCTTAACGAGAAAGTTATAATGAGTTATAAAGACTTTAAAGTCTGTTACTCGCACACACATTTATAGCAGCACAACTTGCAATTGCAAAAATATGAAACCAGCCTAAATACCCATAAACAAGTAAGTGGATAATGAAAATTTGGAATGTATAGACACACACACACACACACACACACACACACACACACACACACACACACAAATTCTACTCAGCCATAAAAAGGAAGAAAATAATGGCATTCGCAACCTGGATGGAGTTGGAGACCACTATTCTAAGTGAGGTAACTCAGGAATAGAAAACCAAATATTGTATGTTCTCACTTATAAGTGGGAGCTAAGCTATGAGGATGCAGAGCCATAAGAATGATATAATGAACTTGGAGACGAGGGGGAAAGGTGGGAGGCGGGTGAAGGACAGAAGACTACACGCTGGGTACAGAGTCCACTGCTTAAGTGATGGGTGCATCAGAATCTCAGAAATCACCACTAAAGAACTTACACATGTAAGCAAAAACCACCTGTTCCCCCAAAACTATTGAAATAAATAGATTTTTAAGTGTGTTTAAAAACTCATTTCTTGAAAATGTTATGCAGGGAATTAGTTATTGCTTGTTAAAACAAATTAGAATGAGTCCATGTGTGGCTCTGACACAAAAATAAAACATGGATAATTTTTTTTAATTGCACATTTAATTTTGTTGCTTATTAATAAAGAGGACAATGGATGCCCTATTTCCTATTTCCCTCCTAATTAAACTTTCCATTTATAAAATAATACATGTCAACTTGTAGAACACATAGAAAAGCATAAAGATCTGACTTTAAAATGATCAATAATCTCACCACTCAGACTGAAGTGGGGAGGGTGTCCAGCGCTCACCCATTCTTCCTCCCATTTAGCTCCCTCAGGGATTGTCCTGAGGGTGTGGATTCGGCATCATGCAAGAAGCCTGTCATCTCTGTTGCCGCCTGCTGCCTGCAGCCTGTGACACTTTTCAGCAGGGCTAACAAGCTGACAAAATACTGAAGAGAAGCTCTTAGGGGCTGTCGCTCTATTCTGAAATGTCACTGTTGCTTACTGTCGGGAAAAGCTGAGAGAATTCTTTCTTTTATTCAATAAACAATCACCTATTGAGCTTCTGTTTTATATATGGTACAGTGTTAAAGACTTCTTGGTTATTAAATTGCTGGTGTCTACTTAGAAAAAAATACATACACATAAATATTAAATTGCATACATTTGTATAAATGCCAAAATAAGCGAAAAGCATGCAAGTGCATTTAGGTATTTAGCAGGAGAAACCACTTGGACAGGTGTTAGCGTTTCTCTATTGGTCCACGTGGAAGACCTGCTATTAACGACCACTGGCCACAAGGTCATTAGAAATATACCAGAGCTCCGCGTGATGGCATTTTCAGTTACAACCCCAAAAGGAGTCTTCAAGAATTATAATGAGCGGAGAGCAATGACTCATTCTTTTCATAACCGTAAGTCTTGGAATGGTAATATCAGGAAATTCTTCCTTTTCTCTCCTATTCTTTTTTCTTTTCCCATAGTGTGTCTCACATAAAAAGCTGAGGTTTACTGAGACCCTTTCAACTCAGCAAAGCTTAACATCTGTGCTAGCCAAAACTTACACATACTTACACACTGGGGGATACTTAAGTTCTTCAGAAGACTCCCTTGCTATCTAAAAGAATTATGTAAACTTGGTGAGATAAATAGGTTAATGTTAGTAAATATATACCACAAATTTGTACCATGGAAATATGAGGATTTATTAACACCAGGTAGTTCATGAAAGGCCAGGCTGTCCTGAAACTGAACTTTTTGTATTTGCCATTTTCAGTACCTACAGATACATATTGCAGTAATTTAGGACAAGCTTAGCACAGGACACTTCAGCAAGAATCAAATACAATACTATCTAACTGAAGACCTACTTAACCATACCTGCCTTATTTATCCAACAAAACAGAACTGCTTTGAAAAAAATTAATCATTCTGTAATATTAAAGTTGAGGCATTATCATCAACAATCGTTGTTTTCATCATTAATTTGAAAGACATTTTCATAGATTTAAAGGGGTATGATCTCTGTCCCATAATTGTTTGGATTGGGCTCAAGGAACAGATTATGGTATAAATAATATATATCATTCCTTAGCAGGAGATACTTTTATAGGTTTGGTTACAAAGGGTAAATGGTAGGAAAAGCAGAAAGAGAGAAAAGTAGAGGAAGGGAAAAAGGAAAAAATACACACTAGCAGAAGAAATGTACAGAAAGAAAATTAATCAAACTCTCATTTAGCTTAACACAATTATTCCTTTTCTTAGTCTTTAAAATAGCTCATGACCTTTTTCCTGAGGCACTTTAGATTTAGAATCACATGAGTGATTTTCATGGTTTTATAAGTTTCTGGAGATTTTAATTTTCTAAGACACAACAAAATCCCAAAAGATACTCATTTTTATATGACATTGGGAGTGTGGCATGTGGGCTATTTCACGGAAGAAAGAATTAAGCCCTCCAGCAACCTCTTTTGAAATTTTGTAGGTGACAAAATAGAAAAGAATAAATACAAAAATAACAATGTAATACTGCTCTTAAAACATATTTGAGAAAGATGAAATCTTACATAAAAGTACATATATCATGGTGTTAACATAAGCAAGTATCCAAGAGGTAAGATTACAGATGCTTTTTTAAGATGTGTTTTAGCTGTAGTTAAGAGCATGAATTCTAAAATAATACTGACTTGGGTTCAAGTCCTGTCCTTTGGGACAATGGTCAACTTCTGAGCCTCTGAGTTGCGTTATACAACTCCTGGGAGCACTTTTCTCACCACAGGTAATGAGATTGGCAGTTTCTAGAGCAGTGCAATGTGTCAGCATGAAATATCTATCACATAGGAATTTTGAGATGATTATATAACATAATGAGTATAAAGTGTGTGACCCGATACTCAGTAAATACTCAGGATTGAGTCTAATACTATTTCACTGAAAACCTACTCAACCCTTGTCTTATCTGAGAAAACAAAAGTGCTTTAAAAAATTTAAAGTAATATAATCAGGCAAGACTAAAGTTGAAACATTATCATCATCAACAACATAATCATTCTTATATTCATCATTAGCATGGGAGACTATTTTTCATAGATTTAAAGAAGTCTGACCTCTCTTAGTCTGTTTGTGCTATATGAGAATACCTGAGATTCGGTAATTTATAAACAATAGAAACGTATTTCTCACAGTTTTGGAGGCTAGAAGGTCCAAGATCAAGATGCCAGCAGGTTCAGTTGCCCGGTAAGGGCTGTGTCCTCAAAGGTGAGGAATGCTGTGTTCTCACTTCGCAGAAAGCAGGACAAGCTGAGTAAAGCCTGTTTTATAAGGGCCTTAATTTCATTCATGAGGGAGGAGCCCTTGCAGACCAACCAGCTCTTAAAGGCCTCACTGAATATTATTACATTAGCAGCACCTGAACTCTGGAAGGAAACATCGAAGCCCCAGCAAAATCTATCCTATAAGTGTTTTAACTGGGCTCAAAGAACAAATGAAGGCCAGGCACAGTGGCTCACACCTGTAATCCCAGCACTCTGGGGGGCTGAGGCGAACAGATTGCTTGAGCTGAGGAGTTTGAGATCAGCCTCGCCAACACACTGAAAACCCTGTCTCTACTAAAAATACAAAATTTTGCCAGGTATTATGCATGCCTGTAATTCTAGGTACTCAGGAAGCTGAGGCACGAGAATTGCTTGAACTGGGGAGGCGGAGTTATCTCACCACTGCAGTCCAGCCTGGGCAACAGAGCAAGCCTCTGTTGAAGAAAAGAAAAAAGAAAGAGGAAGGCAGGAAGGCAGGAAGGAAGGAAGGAAGAAGGGAGGGAGGGAGGAAGAAGAAGAAGGAGGAGGTAGAAGGAAGAGGAAGAAGGAAGAAGGAGGAGGAGGAAGAAGGAAGAAGGAGAAGGAGTAAGAAAGAAGAAGAAAGAAAGAAGAAAGGAGGAGGAGGAGGAGAAAGTAAGGCACAAATACTTCCTTAACACTTCAGGAAGTGTTAAGGACAGGTTGAGTATCCCTTATCTGAAACCAGAGTGTTTAGATTCTGAATTTCTTTTTTTGGATTTTAAAATATTTATATAATTACCAGTTGACCTTCTCAAATCTGAATATCCAAAATCCAAATTGCTCTGATAAGCATTTCCTTTGAGCATCTTTTTCAGATTTGGGAGCATTTACTTTTCCGATTTGGGATGCTCAACCTGTATATTTTTATTATAGGTTTGGTTATAAGAAATGAACATAGAGGAAGGAAAGGCAGCAAAGGAGAGAATTACAGAGACAGAGAAAGGGACAAATTCAAGGTTGAGAGAAACATATGAAAGGAAAATTAATAAACCTCATTGAATTTAACACAATTATTTATTTTCTTAGCTTTTAAAAACAATGGTAGATTAAAGATAGCCACGCATTCTTTGATACTCTTTCCATTGTGAAGTGAAGGTTAATTCTTCTACCTGAACCTGGGATGGTCTTAATAATTTGCTTGACCAATAGGATGTTGCAGAAATCACATTCTGGGACTTCTAAGAATATGATATAAACATCCTTGGAGTTTCTGTCGCAGACTTTTAGAATACTCACCCTGGGAAAGTTGGCTGCTGCATAAAAAATCCTACTACAATGAGACCACCACACAATTATGAAGCCCTCTGTAACTACAGAGACAGGCTATATGTAAAGCAAGAGAGAGTTGTCTACGCAACCCCAGCTTTTCAGCTATTCCATCTTAGGCCCAAGACATGAATGAACACGAGCAAAGAAGTCATGTTAGGAGACATATCAGCCCCAGAAGACATAACATGGAGAAGATCTAAGGAATTCAACAGACAGCCAGAACTAAGTTGAAAAATATGACCCCAGTCACCAATTCCAGGCATCTCTAGCCATTCAAATCACCTAAACTAAGACTCCAGATATTACAAAGCAAAAAATACGCTATCTCCCATTACATTCTGCTTGAATTCCTGAGCCACAAATCATAAGCATAATAGAATGATATTGTTTTATATCTCTAAGTTTTAGGAAGGTTTGTTATACAGCAATAGATAACCAAATAGACCCCCTATTTGTAAATGAGGTGGGTGCACTTCAGGTAGATTTATGGCTAAGCTATTTAGCTGTTCTTTTTCCCATTAAGCTCACATTCCAATGTCAATTACTTACCAAAATTTAGCTACAGTCAGAAAAGCTTGCTATATAACTAAAGAATAAACTCCAAAGCAATATTAAAAGGTATCCTTTTGATATATTCTTACCAAAGCAAATTCATGAGATATCCTTCCATCTGGAGGCAGTTTTGCACCAAAACCTAGAGCTGGAAACATTTTATCACTGTCATAATCTTGAACAATTTCTCCCACTGCTTTCAGTGCCATACCATAGGCATTCAGCTGGTAAGGATTCATGTAGTGGAGGGAAGTGGGCTGAGCAGGGTTGCCTGATGATAGAACACATATTTCAAACATAAGCAATTAGGCTACATATATTTAACAAGATTTTTCTTGGTGTCTATTTCAGAATGAAATATTCAAAACTACGTTTTTCTGCCTATATCTACAGTGTGTCAAATTGCTTCTTTTTGGATGGATATTAACATAGAAATATTTGTTATATTATATTAGACATATAGAAAGTTCTAAGATATGCCAAAGCATATGCAGAATTTTTCAGAAATGACTTCAATGCCACAGGCTATTTTTGAGTTTTACTTCTGGAAGTATAAATGTACTTTTGTTAATCTTATTTTGTTATAAACTTTATTTTTAAACAAAATCGTGTGCCTTTAGCTTGAATCCTTATGCCCATGGTAAGATGACCCAATAGACGGATTTCAATAATTATGAAGGATTCGTAATATTGTATCACCAATATAAGCTGAGTATTTGAGAAATATCCCAATTAAGGATTTAAAAATGGGAAGTGTAGTGATTTTCAAGGGCAGGCTGATTAAATATCTACATCTAAAAAATTCTTCACAATTTTCTAACTAGACATTAAGCTAAGAGCCAGAGGCCAGAGTCAAGTCTTGCCATTTGTATGGCAGCCTCTGTAAAATAAATCCTACCACTGTGTTTATGAGGAGGACAAAATGAGATTACATGTTTAAAAGTGATTACAAATAATAGTGCACCATAGAATTGTAAGTTGAATTGCTAGTTAGTATGGTCTGGGTCATCCACAAGGTTCTTCTGAGTGTCAAAAATGTTTATACTGTGTAGGATGCTGCATTTGAATAGTGATGAAATTGAGGACAAGAGTAATGTATTAATATGTGCTACCACTCAAACACATTGAGATTCACACCAAGTTGCCCTAATTACCAGCATAAAGGCAGCCTGAAAGTCCATTTGGTTTCTTAAGTGAAAATGGAAAGTTAAATGAGACTTGTAACAGCACATAAAGCTCAATTTTACATTAAAGCATTGCCTGAAGAAGAAAAGCCTCAGGGCATAGTTTTTCTGATAAGGAAAAAAAATAACAAAGAGCACTTGAGATCCGGAGAGAAACAAAATAAAGATCTCCCCTTAGGTTATTTGACAGGAAATTATACACAGAATATTTTTGTCCTAAAAACAATTCATTGCACAATTTTTTTTTTAAAATATATATTTCCAAGAGTTATCAGCACTCCATGGCTGGCTCCACATAATAAAATCGCTAAAAAAGTATCTTCTGACCACTATGGCCTTAATGTTCCCCTCAACTTGACGAAACTTTTAGAAAGTTTCTTTCTGGGCTGGGCGCTGTGGCTCACGAATCCCAGCCACTTTGGGAGGCTGAGACAGGTGGATCATGAGGTCAGGAGTTCAAGACCAGCCTGGCCAAGATGGTGAAACCTTGTCTCTATTTAAAAAAAAGAAAGAAAGAAAGAAAATTTCTTCCTGACTATAAGACCCCGACCAGTCTTTTCTTACACACTCAATTTAGAAAAGTTGCAATTGTAAATTCTTCCTCTGCCTCCTTTGAGATGTAAATCTTTTACAACCAAGGAATACCTTTCTCAAGGACATGGAAACCATCCCTTTGAAATGTAAACACCAAGAAAAACAGCAGCCCTATCTTCCAGTCTCCCTGATAAGACAGATGCCTAACTTCAATAAGCACCAATTAGCAAACAGAGATGGCCTAGGCACACAAACCAACCTCTGTGCTAATGTCCTCCAAGACTTTTCCAGTAGCTCACCTCAACAAGCACTAACACTCCAGCCTTTTGTTTTGGAGTAGATGTGTTCAATTTTTGTCCTCTATTGTAATGGTCTTGACCCCTTTGCAATGGACTTAAATAAAGCCTTTCTTAAGTTGTCCAGTGTGAATTTTCTTTGACGCTTCCCACTAAAGGAGGGACTTTGCCACTTGATCAAAAGCCCAGTGGAATCAGAGATAAAAAATAAAATTACAAGACTAAATGGTTATTTAATACAACTCTCACGCCTGCAATCCTAGCACTCTGGAAGGCTGAGGCGGGTGAGTAACTTAAGCTCAGGAGTTCACGACCGGCCTGGCCAACATGGTGAAACCCTGCCTTTACAAAAAATACAAAAATTAGCGGGTGTGATGGCATGTGCCTGTAGTCTCGGCTACTCGGGAAGCTGAGATATGGGAGGATTGCTTGAGCCCAGGAGGTCAGGGGTGCAGTGAACCCCTGATAGTGCCACTGGACTTCCAGCCTGAGCAAAAGAGCAAGACCCTGTCTCAAACAAACACCTTCTCCAACTCTCAAACTCGCAGCTACATGAGTTTTAACCCAATGGTGATAATATGGCAAAGTTTTACTTCATTATGAAATAAAAAAATATTCTTAATACCCCAAAACATTTAAACATTTGAACCTATCATGCATAGCTGGGCCCTTTGTACTCATACAAAGATGTCATCCATCTCTTTCCAGCACCTGCTCTACACCAGTCTCTTCATAGTTCTTCTAACGATACTCTCCCTCCCACCTCTCTCTCTCAAGTTGCCATCCTGTCCTGAAATTTACCTTCTTCTCCAACTTAGGTCTCACATAAACCAGACAACCCTCTTTGTTTATTCCAGCCCTCATTGTCTTTTCTCTTATACTATTATGGTACCAAAAAGATTGGCAATTTAAAGTATTGAGTCAACTCCTTGAGTCTGGGACAGTGTTTATATTTCCTCTGTACCTGCAAAATGCTGATACACAATGAATTTGTAGTGGGTTAATAACATTGGGGCCCAACTAATAGCAATAATAATTATAACACGGAACCTAACATGTATTGATCACTTGATGTTATATCTCACTTAATCCTTTCAACAAACTTACATTATGGATACTTTTATTATACACATTTTTCAGATTAAATAATTTGCTTCAAATTATGCAATAATAACTAGTAAAACTAGAATATGAATTTAGGTACTCAGATTTTATAGCCCTTTTAGCTATAACTCTTAAAGATTTTGTAATATTTTAAACAGAATATTATTCAAATTATATCTGATTTTGCTTTAGAGATGTACTATGACTTTGTAAAAAAAACACAGTTGAATAGAATATTTTTAACAGTTTATTGAGACATAATCACATAAGTTACATATTAACCATTTGAAATATATAATTCAGCTGGGCATGGTGGCTTATACCTGTAATCTCAGCACTTTGGGAGGACCAGCCTGGGCAACATGATGAAATCCCATCTTTACAAAAAGCACAAAAATTAGCCAGGAGTTGGTGGCATGCACCTGTAGTCCCAGCTACTCTGAGCTGGGAGAATCCAGCTGAGGCTGGAGAACCACTTAAGCCCTGGAAGCAGCGGTTGCAGTGAGCTGAGATTGCTTCACTGCACTCCAGCCTGAGTGACAGGGTGAGACCCCATCTCATAAAATAAAACAAAACAAAAAACAATTCAATGATTGTTAGTATATTAATAGTTATGTGCATTCATCACTATAGTGAATTTTAGAACATTTTCATCACCTCAAAAAGAAACTGTACCCATTAGTTACCACCCTATCCCTAAACAATGACTAATCAACTTTGTCTCCATTGATTTGCGTCTTCTTGAGAGTTCATAAAAACAGAATCACCTAATATGTGATCTTTTATAACTAGCTGCTTTCACTGGGCTTAACGATCTCAACAATCATCTCTCTCACAGTATGCATGTATTAATGCTTTCTTTTTGTTGATTGCAGAATAGTATTCCATTGTATGGATACAGTACATTTTCTTTATCATTTATCACATAGACATTTGGGTTGCTTCCACATTTGGGATATTATTCTGTTATATATATTCATGAACAAATTTTTGTGCTGACAATTGTTTTTAGGTCTCTTCAATATATTTCTAGAAGTGACATTGCTGGGTGATATGGTAACTCTATGTTTAACAATTTGAGGAACTTAGTGAAGTGTTTTTCTAAAGTGGTTGTACCGTTTTACATTCCCATTGATAGAGTTTGGATGTTTGTCTCCTCCAAATCTCAATGTTGGGATGAAGCCTGGTGGGAGGTGTTTAGATCATTGGGCAGGATCCCCCGTGAATGTCTTCATACTGTCTTCATGGTAACAAAGGAATTCTCTCTCTGTTAGTTCAAGTGAGAAGTGGTTGTTAAAAGAGCATGGTACCTCCTCTTCTCTCTCTCTCTCTCTTGCTCCCACCATGTGATGTGCTAGCTACCCCTTTGCTTTCCACCATGACTGAAAGATTTCTGGGCCTAACCTGGTGCCATCTTTATACAGCCTGCAGAACTGTGAGCTAAATAAACCTACTTTCTTTATAAATTATCTGGCCTCAGGTATTCCCTTACAGCAATGCAAATGAACTAACAAACCCACCAACAATGTTATGAGAATTCTGGTTTCCTCATATCCTCACCAGCCCTTGTTATTTGACTGTTTTATTATAGTTATCCTAGTGGGTATGAAATGATATCTCATTATAGTTTTGATTTGCATTTCCTGATGCCTAAATTTGCCAAGAATCATTTCATGTGCTTATGAGCCACTTGTATATTCTTTTTTGGAGAAATATCTATTTAGATCTTTTGCTCACTTTTAAAATTGGATTATTTTTCTTTTTTATTGAATTGTAAGTTATTTATATATTCTCGATTCAAGTCCCTCATGAGTGATATAATTTGCAAATATTTCTTCCATTCTGGGGGATGTCTTCATTTTCGTAATAGTGTCTTTTGAAGCATAAAAAGTTTTGATTTTGAAGTTCATTTTATCTATTTTGTTGTTGTTGCTCATGAGTTTGGTGTCATATTTAACAATCAACTGCCAAATCCAAAGTCATGAAGACGCATCTTTATGTTTTCTTCTGAGAATTATATCACATTAGCTCTAACATTTAAGATCAGCCCTGAAAGATGGCTGATCACTAGCAGCTTGGGATTGTAGCTCCCAGTGAAAGCGCAGAGAACAAGAGGATGCCACACTTTCAGATCAATTTTTGTTGCTCACACACCAGGAGATTCCCAGCAGAAGAGCCCCATGGGTTGCCAGCGCTACTCTTGAGGCCAGCGAGGCGGTTTTGCTGCTGCCTTGGTGCGGTGGTTCTTGGTGCAGTCAGAAAAGCACCATCAATCTTAACGCCGCTGTTTCGGCCAGCGCAGGGGGTTGCTCATATTTTAGCGCCGGGAATCAACAAGTTGGACATCCATTCAGAAACCCAACTATAAAGACGGTAATTATAAAGACCACAGATGGATAAATCTATAATGAAGGGAAGAAACCAGCCTAAAAAGGCTGAGAATACCCAAAATCAGAATGCCTCTCCCTGTACAGGGGATCACAGTTCCTCATCAGCAATGCAACCAGGCCTGATGGAGAAAGACTGTGTTCCATTAGCAGAAGCAGGCTTTAAAAAGTGGATAAGAAACTTCTGGGAACTAAAAGAACTTGTTCTAACCCAATGCAAAGAAACTAAGAACTTTGAAAAAAGGTTTGATGAAATGTTAACAATAACACACAATTTAGAGAGGAATATAAGTGAATTAATGGAGCTGAAAAACACAACACGAGAACTTTGCGAACTATGCACAAGTTTTAACAGCCGAACTGATCAAGCAAAAGAAAAGATATCAGAGGTCGAAGACCAACTTAATGAAATAAAACAAAAAGACAAGATTAGAGAAAAAAGGATAAAAAAGAACGAGAAAAGTCTCCAAGAAATGTAGGACTATGTGAAAAGACCTAATCTACGTTTGATAGGTGTACCTGAATGTGATGAAGAGAATCAATCCAAGTTGGAAAATACGCTTCAGGATATTATCCAGGAAAACTTTTCCAACCTAGCAAGGCAGGACAATATTCAACTCCAGGTAATACAGAGAACAGCACAAAGATATTCCTCAAGAAGACCAACCTCAAGGCACATAATCGCCAGATTCACCAGGGTTGAAATGAAAGAGGAAATACTGAAGGCAGCCAGAGAGAAAGGTCAGGTTACCCATAAAGGGAAGCCTATCAGACTCACAGCAGGTCTCTCAGCAGAAACCCTACAAGCCAGAAGAGAGTGGGGGCCAATATTCAACATCCTTAAAGAAAAGAACTTGCAACCCAGAATTTTACATCCAGCCAAACTAAGCTTCATAAGTGAAGGAAAAATCAAATCTTTTGTGAACAAGCAAGCACTCAGAGATTTCATCACCACCAGGTCTGCTTTCCAAGAGCTTCTGAAAGAACCACTACAAATAGAAAGGAATAACCAGTATCAGCCTTTCTAAAAAAAAAATAAAAAAATAAAGAACATCAACATAATTAAGAACTTGCATCAACTAATGAGCAAAACAGCCAGCTAACATTAAATGGCAATATCAAACTCACATATATTGTTATTAATTCTAAACTCAAATCAACTAAATCCCCCAATCCAAAGACACAGACAGTCAAAAAAAGCCAAGACCCATTGGTATGTTACATCCAGATCCATCTCACACGCAAGGAAACACAAAGACTCAAAACAAAGGGATGGAGAAAAATTTACCAACAAAATGGAGAGCAAAAATAAATAAATAGAAAGCAGGAGTTGCAATTTTTGCTGATAAAATAGGCTTTAAAGCAACAAAGATCAATAGAAGCAAAGAAGGCTATTACATAATGATAAAAGGATCAATGTAACAAGAAGAGCTAAAGATCCTAAATATATACACACTCAATACAGGAATACCCAGATATATAAGACTTATAAAGAGACTTGGACTCCCACGCAATAATAGTGGGAGACTTCAACGTCAGTATTAGACAGATCAATGAGACAGAAAGTTAACATCGATATCCAGGACTTGAACTCAGATCCGGAACAAGTAGACTTAATTAACATTTATAGAACGCTCCACTTTAAATACACAAAATATACACTCTTATCAGTACCACATATCACACCTATTTATAGGTTTAAATGAAATATTGGTTGGCTGCTTGTTATTTTCTTCCCTCATTTTTTTTTTTAATGTCTCTATTATTAAACACAATTACAGGCATGCCCATTTTTAGACTGCATTTTAGCCTGGGCAATAAAGCAACACCCCTGTTCTCTCTCCCTCTTCCTCTTCCTCTTTCTTCCTCTCCTTCATTCTTTTTTTTTTTTTCTTTTTTTTTTTATTTTTTTTTTTTTTTTCTTTTTAAAAAAAAAATAAATAAAAAATAAAAATAAAATTAAAAAAAAAAAAGAAAGAAATTAGTTGACCTTAGACACAGGGGTTTACTTCTGCAAATGTGTTTCAATTCTGTTGAGCCATATAACCCTCTTTATGCCAGTGGGACACTGCCTTAATTACTGTTGCTTTGTAGTAAAGTTTAACAGTGAGAAATGTGACTCTTCCCACTTTGATGCTGTTTTTCAAGTTTGCTTTGGCTCTTCTAGGTCCTTTGCAATTTCATATTAATTTACATATGAATTTCCTCCAAAAAATCCTTTCAAACTTTGATAAAGATTGCTTTAAATTAATCTCATATTAATTTATATAATTCATATTACATAAATTCATATATTTCTTCCAAAAAGTTCTTTCAGATTTTGATATTGATTGCTTTAAAACTGTACATCAGTTTGGGAAACATTGCCACCTTAACAATGTGGAGTCTTCTAATCCATGAGCATGGCTTGTTGTTATTTTGATATTTAATTTATTTCAACAATTTTTTTTTTCAGAAAATAGTTTGCACTTATTTTGTTTCAGAGTTTTTGAGCTTTATGTTTTGTACTTCTTTCGTTTTCCATTCTTTTAATCATATTTGTTTATTTTATGAACAAGCATTCACAATTTCACAATCAGTATACTATAAAAAGATTTCCATAAAGAAGTTCTTAGTTCACCTAATTCATTAGTCTGATCACTTTTTGTTAGTTTATTACGTGTACTTCTAATATTTATGCATTTGTTATATAATTTATATTCCTATATAAAAAATAGCACACTGATAATTGATAACTCTGTTCTCTACTTTGCTCTTTACATTTAACAATATATCTTAGAAGTCTTTCCATATTAGTAGAAAGAGTCCATTTTCCTTCCTTCCCTCCTTCCCTCCCTCCCTCCCTTCCTTCCTTCCTTCCTTCCTTCCCCTTTCTTTTTTCTTTTCTTTTCGTGGCTGCATAGTGTTTCATTCTGTGGCTGAACCACTGTTTATTTCACCAGTACCCAGCTGATATACTGTATGAAGCTTTCTAAACTTTTTTTTTTACTTTTTACAAATTACTATGAATGATGTTAT
Source organism: Sapajus apella (assembly GCF_009761245.1). Lineage (NCBI taxonomy): Eukaryota > Metazoa > Chordata > Mammalia > Primates > Cebidae > Sapajus > Sapajus apella. The sequence continues at coordinate 2,859,798 of NW_022437006.1, forward strand.
ACACTATGGCATTTTCCTTGAGTACAGGTAAATCTATATTATATATATTTCCAGAACTAGAATTGCTAAATTATTCATAAGTGTATTATTCCTTTTGATACTATGATAAGGGGAATTGTTTTCTGAATTTCATTTTCTAATTATTTCTTGGAAATGCATAAAAAAGAACTGAGTTTTATATATTGATCTTCTGTCCTGCAAACTTGCGTATTTATTGGTTACAGTATATTTTCGGTGGATTCCTTAGGATTTTCTATATACGAGATCATGTCATCTGCAATAAGGATACTTTCATTTCTCCCTTTCTCATCTGGATATTTTGTTTTTAGTTTTCTTCCCTGATAGCTTTGGCAACAACCTCCAGTATAATGTTGAAGAAGTAGGAGCATATATTTTTGTCTTGTTTTTTCATCTCAGGAGGAAAATGTCAATGTTTTCACCACTAAGTAGGATGTTAGTTGTAGACATTACATAGATTCCCTCATCAGGTTAGGAAGTCTCCATTTCTAGTTTGTTGAGTGTTTTTAACATGAAGGTGGATTGGACTTTGTAAAATTGCTTTTTCTGCATCAATTGAGATGATCATGTGGTTTCTGTGTTTTCTTCTATCAATAGGATGTTGATATTGTCTGGCTGTGTTCCCACCCAAATTTAATCTTGAATTGTAGCTCCTTTAATTTCCATGTGCCATGGGAGAGCCCCAGTGGGAAGTAATTGAATCATGGAGGTGGGTCTTTCCCATGCTGTTTCCATGACAGTGAATAAGTCTCATGAAATCTGATGGTTTTATAAAGGGGAGTTCCCTTGCAAATGCTCTCTTGCCTGCCACCATGTAAGACATGACTTTGCTCCTCATTTACCTTCTGCCATGATTGTGAGGCCTCCCCAGCCATGTGGCACTGAGTCAATTAAACCCCTATCCTTTAAAATTATCTAGTCTTGAATATGTCTTTATTAGTAGCATGAGAGAAGACTAATGCAGGTGTGTTATATTATTTGATTTTTAAATATTAAAAATACTCTCATTCCAACGACAAATCTTGTTAGGCATATAAATCTCTTGATATCAAGATAATACGGACCTCAGAAAATGAGCTAGGAAAGTAACCTTCTTCTATATTTTGGAAGAGTTTGTGAAGAATTGGTATTAATTTTTCTTTAGATATTTGGTAGAATTTACTAGTGAAGCTACCTGGCCTTGGGTTTAGATTAACCTTGTGGGTAGTCTTCTAAAAACTACTAATTCAACATTTTACTTGTTATAAGTCTACTCTGATTATCTGTTTCTTCTCAAATCAATGTGAGAAATGTTTGTCTTTTTATTGAATAAATTCTTGCTTATCATAATTGTTGTGCTAACATTCATCAGTGAACAAAATATAGATTTTAAAGCAACTGGATTTTAGGTATTATTTTGTTGTTTGTTTTATTTTGTTTTTGAGATGGAGTCTTGCTCTGTTGGCCAGTCTGCAGTGCAGTGGCACAATCTTGGCTCACTGCAACCTTCGCCTCCTGTGTTCAAGTGATTCTCCTGCCTCAGCTTCCTGAGTATCTAGGACTACAGGTGTGCACCACCACACTTGGCTAATTTTTGCATTTTTAGTAGAGATGGGGTTTCACCATGTTGGCCATTGCTGGTCTCAAACTCCTGACATCAGATGATCTGCCTGCCTCGGCCTCCCAAAGTGCTGGTATTATAGGTGTGAGCCATCATGCCTAGCCTTAGCTATTATTTCTATATTCTATATTATGCTTAATAAAACATGAATAAAAATCATTCATTGGAAGCCATAATGTTGGAAAATGAACGTGACATGTAGTGAAAGCTGAATTAGAATCTGGTCTTATCTGTAGTTCTGACTCTAGAACTAACAAGCCAAGTGTGTTTATTAGTAAAAGGATTCCCTGGATCTGAGTGTCCTTATTTGTATAAGAGGAGGATTGAATTAAGTGATCTCTAAGGTGCTTTCTTCCCTAAAATTTCCATTATTTTGTAAATTGTGAATAACTGCAAGATAAAAAATGAAATAAAAGGAATACCAGGTGAGATCCACAGACATAATAAGCCATTTGAAGGAAAAAATAGACAAATATAAACTAGTGGCAACTTCTGGTAAAAGTTACATAATGAGGTTCACATTCTGATGATACATAACTAATTTCAAATGATTGTTCTGTTTGAAATAAAACTGCGTCAATATAAAAGCCCACTATATTTTTTTCTTAAAAGCTTTAATATATAAATTATGAATATCTATACATGGATGGTTACACATCAGTCCCTCTGGGTAAATTAGATATTAATACATTAACATGAGTAATTACTAAAAATTACTAATTGATTAAAAGTTAACCAACTTTATAAAGAACAGATACTATTGAATTACATTTATATAAATTCATACATACAAAAGTACTATAAAATGAAGATTATAATTTTATATACTTCAGAATTATATATGGGAAAGAACAGCGGTAGGAGAATGGGTCAGAGATATACAGCGGGCTTCAGTACATCTAAAATTTGTATTCTTTTAAACACATGTAAAGCAATAATGACAGTATTTTAATATTTAACAAGTCTGAAAGAGACTATTAGCATTTTTGTTATGTTATTTCTAGTCTTTTGTATATTTGAACTATTTCATATTTTAAAAGTATGTATATTTTATATGCAAAATGTCAGAAATATGTAAATATATGAACAAAAGCACCCTCACGAAAATACAAATTTATTTTTCATGTAATTGCTGATGATTTTTATCAACAGATAATCAAAACACTCACCGTTTGATGCTGTAAAATCAATAGCCACTGTGAAATTGATTTGCGTCCTAGAATATAAGTAAACAAGAATTGTTATTAATGAAATAACCTCATAAAAGGAGTTTGTTTTCCATTTGGGTTATATTTTTTAATGTGACCAATTTTCTCAAACGTTAAGAGCAAATATATTACAGTACATATTGGATAGCATCAGATAGGCAGTTTTACATGGTAAGAACTTGGCAAAAATATATTTATAGTTACATATATTTATAGTCATATAAAATGAAAATTAGAATCTGAGGAATAAAAGTAGCTCCTACTTTGGAATATGATAGCTAAGTAAGTGACTCATAACAAAGCAGTCAAGCTGTAAATAATTATTTTCCAGCCTCAATGCCACAATTTATTAATTATCCAAAATTGTTCTGTAGTAATTGTGAAATTAGTATTCCCCTTAAAAGTGTTGCGTTACTAAAATCATCTCTAATAATGTCATTTATTAAATTAATTCTTTTTGACAATCCCCAAACACAGGATTTTCTTCAGCATCCCTTCCTGATAAAACCCTCAAGAAGCTAGGCATCGAAGGAGCACTCCTCAAAATAATAAGGGCCATCTATGACAAATTCACAGCCAACATCATACTGAATGGGCAAAAACTGCAAACATTCTCCTTGAGAAGTAGAATAAGTCAAGGATGTCCACTCTCACCACTCCTATTTCACATAGTACTAGAAGAGCTGGCCAGAGCAATCAGGCAAGAGAAAGAAAGAAAAGGCATCCAAATGGGATAATAAGTTAAAGTATCTCTCTTCATGGACCATATGATTCTACACCTAGAAAATCCTGAATACTCTATAAAAAGGCTCCTGAAACTGATAAACACATTCTGTAAAGTTTTAGGATACAAAATCATGTACAAAAATCAGTAGCATATTTATACATCAACAACATTCAGGCTGAGGGCCAAGTGAAGAATGTAATCCCATTCACGAGACTGACACACAAAAGAAAAAAAAAAACACCTAGGAATAAATCTAACCAAGGGAGTGAAAGATCTCTAGCAGGATAACTGTAACAACACTGCCATAAGAAATCATAAAACATACAAAAGAAAAAACATCCATACTCATGAATTGGGAGAATCAAAGTAATTAAAATGGCCACACTGCCCAAAACAATCTAAAAATTCAATGATATTCTTATCTAAGCACTAATATTATTTTTCACAGAATTGGAAAAACACTATTCCAAAGTTCATAGGGAACCCAGAAAGAGTCTGAACAGTCAAAGCAATCTTAAGCAAAATGAACAAATCCAGAGGCATCACATTACCTGAATTTTTAGTATGATACTACAGTAACCAAAACAGCATAGTACTGGTACAAAAACAGATACACAGACCAATGGAACAGAATAGAGAGCTGAGAAATAAAGCTGCACACATAAAGATATCTGATATCTGACAAAGTTAACTAAAACAAGCAATGGGGAAATTTATTAAACAACATTTTATTGAATAACTTTTATTTAATAAATGGTGCTAGAATAGCTGACTGGCCACATGCAGAAGAATGAAACTTGACTCCTAGCTTTCAACATATATAAAAATTATCAAATCAAGAAGGATTAAAGATTTAAGTAAGAGACTTCAAACTGTAATTATCCTAAAAGAAAATCTTGAAAACACCATTCTGGATTTTGGGCTTGGGAAAAAATTTGTAACTAAGTTCTCAAAAATAATCACAACAAAAACAAAAATTGACAAGTGGGACCTAATTAAACTAAAGAGCTTGTGCACAGCAAAAGAAACTATCAACAGAGTGAACAGGCAACCTAGAGAAAAAATAATCGCAAACTATGCATCTGACAAAGGTCTAATATCCAGAATCTACAAAGAACTTAAATCAACCAACAAGCAAAAAAAAAAAAAAAAAAAAAAAAAAAACCAAAAACTAAAAAATGGGCAAAGAACATGAACAGACACTTCTAAAGAGGACACACAACTATCCAACATAAATGAAAAAATGCTCCACACGAGCAGTCATCAGAGAAATGCAAATGATAAGCACAATAAGATAACATCTCACTTTAGTCACAATGGCTATTATTAGAAAGTCAAAAAACAACAGATGTTGGTGAGGCTGTGGAAAAACGGGAATGCTTATACATGGTTGGTGAGAATGTAAACTAGTTCTAGCCACTGTGGAAAGCAGTTTGGAGATTTCTCAAAGAACTTAGAACTACCACTGGATCCAGCAACCCCATTACTGGGTATATACCCAAAAGAAAAGAAATCATTTTATCAAAAAGACACATGCACTCCATGTTCATCACAGCATTATTCAGAATAGCAAAGACATGGAGCCAACAGGTGCTCATCAACAGTAATTGGATATAGAAAATGTTGCACATACACACCGTGGAATACACATAGCCACAAAAAAGAAGTCATACGCTTTGCAGCAAAATGGATATAGCTGGAGGCCAATATCCTAGGCAAATTAATTTAGGGACAGAAAGCAAATACCACATATTCTCCCTTACAAGTGTGACCTAAACATTGGATATTCATGGACATAAAGATGTCAACAACAGACAATGCTGACTACTAGAGGAGAGAGGGAAGAAGGGTGGCAAGGGCTGAAAAATGAACTGTTGGGTACTATGCTCAGTACCTGGGTTGACGGGATCATTTGTACCATTAACCTCATCATCACCCAATACACCCAGGTAACAAACGAGTACATGTAACTCTTGATTCTAAAATAAATGTTGAAAAAGAAACACACAGGATTTTCTTTTGTTTTCTTCAGAAATGAAGTATTCCAGACACTAGTGTCCTATTGCTCACAGCATTTCTCTCTGAGCTTGTATGTGTATGTGTGCATGTGTATGTGTGTGTATGTGTATTTACAGATATAGGTAAATACAGATATATAGCGATTGATGAAATATGTTATAAAATGCTCAACTTGCAGTGGGGTTACATCCTGATAAATAAACTGTAAGTTGAAAACATTATAAGTCAAAAAATGCATTTAATATACCTAACCTAAGGAAAGTCATAGCTTACTCTAGCCTACCTTATTCTGCTCTGAACACTTCCATTAACCTAGAGTTGTGCAAAATAATCTGGCAACACAGTCTGCTCTGAACACTGCCATTAACCTAGAGTTGGGCAAAATAATCTGGCAACACAATATGCTGCAGAGTATCAGTTGTTTACCTAGTGATCCTGTGGCTGACAGGCAGCTCTGGCCACTGTTCAGCATCAGGAGAGAGCATCATACTGCTTTCTTTCTACTGAATGTGTTTTGATTTTGCACCATGGTAAAGAATAATCTTGTTGAACTATTGTAAGTAGGGGGCCATCTGTATACATATTTTTAAATTTCAGCACACAGTTGTTACCCAAAGTTATTTTACTGAATTAGTTTTTTTTTCTTTTTTTTTTCCTGATGGAGACTAATGAGGTGGCATTCACATAAGTAATTCACTTTTGAATATATCTATGACTCTATATGTAATTCTACCTTTTTCTTACCAGAGAAAATGTAAAAGCACAAATACATGACAATGCTATAATTACTGTAACAACCTGGAATCATACCTAATCTATAAAATATTTTTTAATTAAAAAGTATATCATCTGAAAACATGAGTACTTTGACTACTTTTTAGCAACAAATTACTTTTGAAACATAGCACAATTGATTTAACACTTCAAAGTTTGGAACTATTGGCTAAATAATGATGGGATTTAAACAGAGCAATCTGATTCTGCTACTACAGCATAGGGTCCCTTGTACTTCTCAAAGTAAAAAGTATAGGGATATTTCCTTCATTTTCCAAATATGCAGCCTAAAAAGACCTAAGTACAATGCAGGGACTGAATGAAATTCACACATTTTTTTTTCTCCTACAGAAAAACAACCTTTCATGCTTACATTTAACAAAAACTAGTATAGATTCCCTTTATATTAATAGTTATATGGTAATGTTTTTCTCCAAGTAGAAATCAGGTTTATAGGCTAAGAATATAGGCTAACTTGGAGCATAACACTAACCAGAATGAACCTAAGTGAGTACAAACTTTTAGAAAAAGAATATGGGAAGACTTCTGGGAGAACACTTTCAGATAAAAGCCCTTTAGAGGGACTGAAAAGAACCATCAGCACACTGCTGCATCATGCTGTGCTAGCGAGAAAAGTGACTGTAATACATGGCAGTATGGTACATTAGAAAGGCTGTGGATTTTGAATCTGAATGAAGTGGGTTTGAGTCCCAGCAACCCAGTTGGTGACCTTAGCCAAATTTCAGAACTCTTGGAGGGCAAGAGCCTGGCACATAGAAATGAAATGAGAACTGAAAGGAAACAACATGAGCTATTACATATGTATTTTATTTTATACACATAATATATATACATATATATCACAATATAGTCACATTATATATAATGTGAGGTTACATGGCTTGTACCAGTTAACCACACAAATAATTTTATAGAGAGATACTATAATCCTCTTTTTACAAAGAAGGAAATCTATGCTCACAAAACTTAATAAATTTCCACAACACTAATAAACAACAGCAATGGAAGTTGAATTCACATTCAACCACAAAGACCATAATCATAACCGCTATACTAATATGTTTCTCCAATTAAACACTTGCAAACGTCCTGGCTATAATAGGCATACAATAAAGGATACTGATTATTATGCTGCAAATCTAGAAAAAAACACTAGACAGAAGTTCTTAATGATAAAAAGCATCTGGGTATAATCTCATGCTTGGGCAAAATTTTCCTTCTATCAAGTATGTTATCAAATACATAAATAATAAAATAATCTGTACATATTTTTTATGTGATTTTATTCAAATAACATCTCATTAGGAATAAAAAATAACTTTGAGCTTTAAGAATATATGTTTTAGCTTATTATAAAGATCAATTTAGAAGTTCAGTCTTTGGTTCAATCTTTACACTATAGGGAAAGACGCATCATTATCTTGATTCAACTCTCTCCCATAACAGTGTCTGCAGAATGCTTTCCACATATTGAAACCTCACTGTATTTACTGGGCAAATGGATGCATTTGTTTTAAGGTTGTTTCTAACTTGTTCTCTCCAGGGTAGCTCAAGAGATGTAGCATAACTGTCCACTTCTCAGAAGCATTAATTGTTGATACAAGACTTCATAGTCATAGATGCAAAGGTCCTCTCAGAGCCAAAGCTGTGCCTCCCAAAGCTACAAAGAAAAGTTATGGCTACTAACTAAAGAACCACACATAATAGTAAAAAAGAAGGAGACAGCAGAGGCCAGGCACAGTGTATCACACCTGTAATCCCAGCACTTTGAGAGGCTGAAGTGGGAGGATCACTTGAAGCCAGGAGTTCAAGACCAGCCTGGGCAACATACTGAGACCCAGTCTGTATAAAATGTTTTAAAAAATAACTGGGTGAGGTGGTACACACTTGTAGTCCCAGCTACTCAGAAAGCTGAGGCATGAGGATCTCCACAGCCTAGAAATTTGAGGCTACACTGAGATATACTTGCACTAAAGCACTCTAGCTTGGGCAAAAAAGTGAGACTCTGTCTCTTAAAAAATAAAAAGAGCAGATATTTAGAATTAAACTAACTTACTAAAACTCAATAGCTAAACTAAATTACAAAACCATGTAATTTAGACTATGTACATAAAACATAATGAACTGTAGAAAAGAAGAAAAGATAAGAAAAAGAGAGAGGAGAGAAGGAAGGTAAGAAGGAGGAAAGGGTGAAGAAAGAAAGGCAGGACCAAAGAGTACTGTTGAAACCCAGGACACTCTAAGCCTAAGTATAAAAGGTGGATGCATTCATTTAGCACTAAATGATAAATAAGAGCATTTGGTAATTATGTTGCAACAGAGACACTCAATGAGTAAAGCAGAATCCTGATGCATATTCAGTGACTGACTGATGACAAGATTTGATTAATTTTTTTGTCTCATTCTGCATGTCAGAAAGAATCTCTCGCCTTTATTACTTTGAATCAGCTGCAGCATTCAGCCCAGAAAGAAAAAATTATGGCTTACTGAACAAAGCAGCTCATGGTAGCGATGGTCACTTGGCATACTATCATACCATTGACATTTTCCTACCTAGAAAACTACAGCTCAACAATGATTTCTGGAGCATCTTCCAATTTCCAAGTACTGTGCTATAGGATGAAGAAAAACAGGAGCAAATAAAACATCCTTCTTGTACTCACAGGGCAAAATTGCAACTTTATATTGTTAAAAAACAATGACAAAGATAGCACAGTATTTTATCATTGAGTTCAAAATCACTAGTATAACCTTAAACTCACCTGCACATTTACTGTGAATACCAGTTTATTCAATCTCATGATTCCTAGGAGTTTCCATTCATATTATAACATATACTTATAAATCAAGTGTCACAATCTATGTATTTAGGAAATATTAATTGATAAAAATTTTAAAGAAAGTTCCTGGGAATACTATAACCTCAAGCTACAAAACAGGTTTCTTGAAGACTTCAATAAATAATCTGTCATAAAAGTAAATCAAACAACATTTTAATCAGTAATGTTGTTACCCCTTTTCATTCTCTAATATTGCTTGAAGTCTAGTGTCAGAGAAAGAAAAATCAATCATGTGTCAAAGCAAAAAAAAAAAAAAATCAAATTTATACAAGATTACTCCTGACAGAGTAATCTTTGAGATTAAACAATCACATTTTTACTTTGAGAATCACATCAATTGTTTACTTTGAGAGTAAACAATCACATTTAAATCCTAGAAACATTTTGTTTAGGAAGTGTTACTTTAGCTGTCATTTTATGTTTTAGAAGCAGACCAGACAGCAGGATTTCATGAAATCCAGTTAGCAGCATTATATTTTAGAATATAAAAGTTATGCCTGCCAAATTGCATGAGTTAGTACTAACATCTCATGAGACTTCCCAATACATATGTCCTAGTACTACTAAAATATGCACTTGGAAAATGTCCCTTTTACTCTGCCACATTTCCAAAAGCTGTGGATGATAGAAAAATTGCATGTCAAGATGAAAATAAGTTACTAGCACAGCAAAGATCCTAAGGAAACAAGTATGTATGTGTGTGTCAACGAAAACTAGACACATATATACAGAAAGAGAGAGTAATACCATCTTAACATGTGTTTTCTACAGCTGTTATGAATTAATTACAGAGAACTAACAACTGTGAGGGGGGTGTGCAAAAGGCTTGTTTTCCTTTCTTCCCAATTTCAAATCCTGTTCAGTTGCACAAACTGAACTTTTTAAATTATGAAATGGATTTCTCCCACTCCTCTTTAAATTAATCTCGACAAACAGATTCAGATCCACTAGCTGTTGGTATCTAGAACTTGTAAATGTAGTTGGGATGCTCATCCAACTATAATATTCCTCTCATTCTTGCCATGCTGGTACCAGGACTAGGCTTCTGCCTTGATATACCGGTATGCATTCTAGTTCCCACTTGGTTCTGGAACATGCCCTGAGCCCCCAGTACACCTGCCTTAAACACCGTCATCCAACCTAGTCCTTCTTGACCTTCTCTCACCATGGGCTAAACCTTGAGCCCCTTTCTGTCTTCTCTTTTTGCTTTTCTTAAAAGTGGTTGACCATGCAGAGAGATGCCTGATTCCAAACTTCACTGCCTCTTCAAAATTCTGGCATCCCATGCCCATGAACTACTCAGTGAATTAACTGCCCTTGCCAAGTACGATCTACTAGAATGAGGGCAGGTTTTGAGATGCACAAATGCAAATTTAGATATAAATACTTTCACTTATGATTCACATGATCTTGAAAAAACTATTCAACCTCTCTGCAGCTCACTTGTAAAGAATTATAAAACCTTCCCGGGATTGTTGTGAGGACCATAAAGCACCTGTCCTTTAGAAGACCCATTAAGTAGCTGATTCCTTATTATCACGATTATTGATACTAGTTTTTCAGAACCTGAGTATAGCATACTTCTTTGAATACTGGATTGTATAATTCTTGTCAGATTTCTGGGTCTGGGTCATTGCTCAGTATCTGACCCTCCCATGTCAGTCAGATTTTCTTTCCTTCACAACCACTAACAAGGTCCCAAACTGCCCAACCCAAAACTGCACCATGAATTTATGATCTAACTTTATTAGGTGATATCTAGGTACTTCCTCAAACAAAGTTATATTGCATGAAGCAATGATAAACTTTGACTTTTTGCCTTATTTTCTAACCTTATTTCCTTCACACACTCTGGATTCCTGAGGGATCCATGAAATGTCAAAAGTAAAAATAAAAAAAATAACTGGAGATAAGTGATACAATTCTTCAATTCTTTATTCATCCTCCTTACTGAATCCAGTTTTTACAGATTAATAAAACTTTCTACTTTCTCTAGACTTTGAAGATTGATTTCTATATATTTTTTCACACAATAAGAGTATTCCAAAGTACAACTTCATGAGGCTAGCTTATCTTCCTGCAAGTCAAGAACACCTTATTAAAAAGGTATGCAAAATTGCCAACCTTTTTTCTAACCAATAGTTAGAAAATATATGTGACATAATCAAAATATAAAATAATAAAAATCAACCCCAAACTGAAAATGTAAGCACTATCCATCAGAATCCCATTTAAAATGAGGTAGGTGCCAGAGAGGTAATGCCTGCCCAGTAGGAAGACAGTTGAAGTCTTGGGTGGTATAGACTGGAGGTTGAATCCCAGAATCACCACTAGCTAGCTAGTTGTGACTCCCTGCAAAACTACAAACTCTCTGGGCCCCAATTTTCTCATATGACAGAGAAGTAACAACGACTTTGAAGGAGACTTCTAAATGTTAGAAATAAAACTCGAAAGTAACTGCACATAGCAAATACTCTACATTCTGGAGGACAAATTCCTTGAGCAACCCATGCCATTTTCTCCTGGTTCATACTAATCCTTTCCTCTGTTGGGTCAGAAAATTAACACAAATTTATTTTCCATTAGTCTTCCCCCTAATGTGGGTGAGTGATGTCTCAAGGGTGGGGGCAGCAAAGATCCAACCAGTACAGGGAATAGAGGGGTACACTGTCTGCACAGAACTTAAATATAGTAAAATATAACTTATGCATATGCAGCCTACATTTTAATATCACCATACACTAGCAATTCTAAGTAATATTACTGATAAATTCTTTCCTACCCTGCTATCACCTGCCCTTTTTTTTTTTTTTTTTTGACTTTTTAAAGAAGACTTTTATTTCCTTGTTTTGCAAATAAAGCTGGCTAAGTTGGTTGCTTTCTGGTGATTAGTCAAAGAGACCAAATCCGATATCCTCGTCTGACTCCTCTGACTCTTCCTTGGCTTCAACCTGAGCTCGGTCTGCGGCAGCAGCAGGAGCAGCCATGGTGGCAGCAGCCACAGGGGCAGCAGCCGCAAAGGCAGATGGATCAGCCAAGAAGGCCTTGACCTTTTCGGCAAGTGGGAAGGTGTAAAGAGTCTCCACAGACAAGGCCAGGACTCGTTTGTACCCATTGATGATAGAATGGGGTACTGATGCAACAGTTGGGTAGCCAATCTGCAGACAGATGCTGGCAACAATGCGGACGCCCTCCAGGAAGCAAAAGTGCAGAGTTTCCTCTGTGATGTCAAGCACTTCAGGGTTGTGCCCTCTTGGCCACTTTCACTGGTCTACTTTTCTTATCCTGATTCAAGTGGAATGCCAGTATGGCAACTCCTAGGATTTGTCACGAATGGGAAGCCAATTGCCATCTTCAAAATTTCAGGTCTTAAATCTGGAGAAGGAAGCCAACATCCTTTTGGAGCCATGAATATTGTCCAAACTCCATCTGTTACTCAGATTGGAATTTCAGTAGAATTACTGGACAGTATGGCTCAGCAGACTCCTGTAGGTAATGCTGCTGTATCTTCAGTTGACTCATTCACTCAGTTCACACAAAAGATGTTGGACAATTTCTACAATTTTGCTTCATCATTTGCTGTCTCTCAGGCCCAGATGACACCCAGCCCATCTGAAATGTTCATTCCGGCAAATGTGGTTCTGAAATGGTATGAAAACTTTCAAAGACGACTAGCACAGAACCCTCTCTTTTGGAAAACATAATTTGAATAAAATAATTTTTAATGGATTCTGAAATTTGTCATGTTTTGTAGATAACTGGCTCCATCTAAAAGTATGAAGGCAAAGGATCATGAAACCCAAGTTTAAAAACTACTTAATGACTGAAGCTTAATTAAAATCTTTATTAAAAATTGAAAACATTGAAAAATGAAAATATGTTCATCATTAGTGACTTTTTTTACTCTCAAGCTTAAAATACTATTCAGAGGCAAAACATTTTGTTTTGGTTATGGTTCATTTTTTACTTAAAGTCTATTTGCAATAACAACAAAATAAATAAATAAATAAATAAGCTCCTATTATTTATGTATTTCTGTTTCTCCTGCTCCCAGTCCCCAACCTTCTAATTGCCCACCATAGTGAATCTATTTTAAAATAGCAAAGTGTGCTGTCTAGAATAGAATAATTTCACAGAAATAGGTGATAAAATTTTGTTCCTACAAAAGTTTCTTAGTTTCAAAGAAAAGTGGTACGTATAAAGAGAAAATTATTAGCATACCATTAGGAGGAAAAGGTTTAAAGTTATTTTTCGAGTATTAATAACAGTCTTGCAAAAATTCATTGCTGTTGCATCACTCAGTTCTTTTAGTTTTCACTGTGTGTGACTAAAAGTACACACTGTAATCAAGGAATGTAACTATGAAACTGCGCAATACCAACACAGTGTCAATAAGTGGCAATGTTAGGGCTATTCCTAATGATGAGGCATACCTGAAGAGTTTCCTTTGACTTGAGATGGAGAGCTCAGAAAAAAAATTATCTGCAGCATAACATAAACTGGCAATGAAATCACAATGGTAAAGTATGTAACTATACATCTCTATGCTTTCCAAGTACACATTTTAAACATACAAAAATGAGATTCAAACCTTAACCAAATCAGTGTTTATGAGAGTCCTCTTAATATTCCTAAAAGTTTCTTTTCTAAATCTTACTTTAGATGAGTTCAGTTTAGACATGATAATATTCCATGTGAATATATTTATAGAAGGCTGAATTGGGTTGTTTTTATTAGATTTATCCCCATTCAGCACTGCAGGGTTTAGCTTTCCACTGATATGATGAATGCAAAGCACTTGGGTGCCACAACAAGCAGCATTATAAAAAAGTCCTAGACATACATATTCAGTTTTCAAATAAGAAATTGGATTAAGGGAAAAGAAAAACACTTTAGAGTGTTGCATGTTCTGGCAAGACGTGCTCCCTGAAGCAACATATCCAGTGCAATGACACTTTTTTTTTTTTTTTAAGAAGAGGTCTCGCTCTGTTGCCAGGCTGGCTGGAGTACAGTGGCATAATCATGGCTCACAGCAGCCTCAACCTCCTGTGTTCAACAATCCCCACATCTTAGCCTATTGAGGAGCTGGGAGAACAGGCATGTGTCACCACACCCAACTATTATATTTTTTAATTTTTATGGAGATGCGTTCACACTATATTGCCCAGGCTAGTCTTGTACTCCTGGACTAGAGATCCACCTGCCTCAGTTTCTCACAGGGCTGGGATTACAGGCATGAGCCACCGTGCCCAGCCTACCACCTACTATATAAAACTAAGTTAAATGTTCTACAGAATCTTTTCAATTGTTTCAAGCATTTTTAAGTTAAAAAAAAAAAAAAATCTGTATGGGGTTTGTTTTAAAGGAACTTACTGATATTCAACTAGCCTCTAAAATTAGCATATCAAGAAGCCCACTTTAGCCTTTAAGATTAGCTTATGATACGTAGATAGCTCTTTTTAAAGGTTTTTCAAACAAGTTTTAGATTTAGGGTCGAGCTTGGGTTGGAGCGAACAGGACTGTCTGGAATGAAATAAATATCCTGGAGTTATCCTCAAATAGAAATGAACTACAAGAAAGTAACTTTCACTGGGTTTTTAACTTTGAATACATTTTTTCTTCATGTCTCTCATAACTGGGACAATTACTACAACAATATGATGACAAACTGAGCTTAGACGTATTAGAACTTTGAGATTTTTCATAAAAATAGCTAGCATTTATTGCGGGTTAACCATATGAAATTTAGTTAACCCTCACAGCTACTCTGTGAAATAGGCATTGTTATTTATACTCCTATTTCACAGAAATGAAAACAGGTTATGCTAACAAGGGGCAGATCTAGGATTTGAACTGTACAACTAATACCAGAACCCAAATTCTTGGCCACTACTACACAATGCCTCAATTATCAGCAACCACTTCTTTGCAAGTGGGCTGACTTTTCCCCATTTATTCCTTACCGAGTTTCTTCCCTAGAAGTTACTGTCCATTTACTGTCTCTCCTGTTACCTTCTCTCATGATCCCTCTCATTTAAGATATGAAGAAAACAAGCAGTTTGTGCTTCTCATCTTGATTTTGCCTTTCCTCCAAGTAACGACAATGAAGACAGTAAGTTCAGTTCAGACAAATTCTAGTAGCGGCCATACAAAAGCATGTTTTCTTTTTCCAGAAAGCCTGGTCCATCTGTTTTATTTGATTGCTGTATGACCCATGGAGAGAGTAAAAGCATAAATTGATAAAGTCTGAGAGAGACAGATGTGAAGGTTTGTATTCCAGTTTGTCACACTCTGTATTTAAAGTTTTATTGTTCATTATGTTTTAATTTTGCTAAAAAATTTGGGAGAAAAAAAAGAGTGGAAAATCATGCTTCAAATGTCTAATTTTACTCTGTATTTATTCAATGGCCACTCTGTGTTCAGACCTATAAAATATTTTAAAATTACACCTCTTTGAATTAACAAATCATACAAATAAAAATTTAAATGACACCCAGGGAAATTAGTGTAAGCTCACCTGCACTGGCTGGATGAGAGTTTGCCCTTTCTTTAAAGGAAAAAAGAGTCTGTAGACCTCCAAGTTTCTAACACACTCAATTTTCTGACAAAAGCATGGACCAGGATTTCACGTTGACATGAAATTCTAGTGGCTTAGCAGGGACTCACTGTGCAACAAACCTTACGATCTGTTTTCACCCTTCATCTGCCAATCAAAGTGATGTGGAAAACTTTATAGATATGTGTTCCTCAGTTATGGTGATGGGAAACTAGAGTTTCACAACATTTGAGAGACACAGAGGACTAAAAGGCAGAAGAACCAAATTGAAATGTATGATTCTGTCTTCAGATACTTAAACAGTGTGAGCTACTGGGAATATGGAAATATATATTCTCCAAGTCTGTAAAAGTGAATTAACCCAATTTGCAAATAATAACAATTGAAATAATTATGATGCTACCTAAAAAATTATCTTAGATTTCATAACAGTATATAATTTGAAATGAATCTGATATTGTCCTTATTAATGATAACTGAAGTATTCAATGCCAAAAGTTAGAGATTACTTAACATTTTAAGTAGTCAATTGTGTTCAAATTTTAATATCTAAAATTATTTTTAATAAGTAAGGAGAAATAAATTAACTACAAGGATAAAAGTACAGAGTATGATTAAAAATGATGACACCAGGTCAATAATCCAGAAGAGACCATCAGTGTTCATTATGTTATAACAAAGCTCCTTTATTAATATTATTCTTCTGTTTAGAAAATAAAACTTTTTACTATTTCAAATCATAGAATGTACCTCATACTCCAGAAAAAACATGGCACTGCTTATAAAAAAAAAAGTCTGAAAATTAGCTTTGGATTTCAGGTAATATTTGCATGAAAATTGGATTTTGGCTGATTTAGTATGGATCTGTCTCACCTTCTCACTGTGCACCTGAATCCATAATTCTGTCTACTGCAGCTAAACATAATATTTTAGGGACTGAGACAATGAATGAAAAGTAACAAACTAACAACCTGGTTTCACAAACAATCAAGCTTTTATTTTCATGTAAATATCTATATCAATAATAACTAAACTAGTGGCAGTGTATAATATTGAATACCAAAAACCAGGCCTAAAAAGAAATTCCTTTGAAGGAAAAGATATTAAAAGGCTATTAAAACATTTTGTTTTAGTATTTAAATGTGTCTTTTCTTAACTCTGCACAATTTCTAATTGGATTCATGAGAAACAAAACAACTTAACATTTTTATAATTTTACGTTTCATTATTTTTTGTGAGAAAAAACAAGAAGAGATGAAATTTCAAATTTTATCTCTTGCAATTTAGTTCTTTCTGTAAGTTTAATTGTAATTTTTGACTCAGCAAAATTGCTAAATGATTCATGACAGTTGACTGTTTTACATTTTCTCTATACCCATGCCTCCTTGCATCTGGTGTAAGAGGAATGTTTTATAAAATTAATGTAGAGGAGGAAAAAAAATCATGAAACCTCAACTAAGTATTTTAAATGAACCAGAGCTAGCTAAAGAATCAATATAATTGTTGTTAATGGTATCTTACCTCATGATTTTTCACCCTTTTGAAGGCCTCGAGCTTTACTTGTCAATTCAGATTCAACATGAGCATAATCCAACAATGCAAAGGTTATGGCAAATAGTTCTCTAAATTGATGCAGGGATCGTTTAAACACATGCAAGTCAATAAATGTGATACATCTCATAATCAGAATTTAGAAAAACAAATAATCACCTAAATAGATGCAGAAAACATGTTTAATGAAATCCAGCATTGCTTTGTGATAAAAACCCTCAATAAAACAGGCATACAAAGGACTTATCTCAAAGTAATAAAAGCCATATATAACAAGCCCACAGCCAAAATCATAATGAATGGGGAAAAGTTGAAAGCATTCCCCCTGAGAACTTGATCAAGACATGAATGCCCACTTTCACCACTTCTATTCAACATAGTACTGGAAGTCCTAACCAGAACAATCAGACAAGAGAAAGCAATAAAAGGCATCTAAATTGGAAAAGAGGAAGGCAAACTGTGGCTGTTTGCCAATGATATAATTGTATGTGTAGAAATCCCTAAAAACTTAATCTAAAAAGCTCCGAGATCTGATAAATTCAGTAATGTCTCATGTTACAAAATCAATGTACACAACTCAGTAGCACTGCTATTCGCCAACAATGGTAACCTCAGAATCAAATCAAGAACTCAATGCCTTTTACAACAGCTGCAAAAAAGAAACAAAATAAAATAAAATACATGGGAATATACTTAATCAAGGAGGTAAAAGATCTCTACAAGAAAAACTACAAAATACTGCTGAAAGAAATCATAGGTGACACAAACAAATGGAAACACATCCCATGCTCATGGATGAAAAGAATCAATATTGTGAAATGACTATACTGCACAAAGCAATCTACAGACTCAAGTGCAATTCCCACTAATATCAGCATCATTCTTGATAGAACTAGTAAAAATAATCCTAAAAATTATATGGAACCAAAGAAAGAGGCTCACATGGTTAAACAACCACTAAGTAAAAAGAAACAAACCTAGAAGCATCACATCAAATTATACCACAAGGCTATAGTTACCAAAACAGTATGGTATTGGCAAAAAGTTGGCACATAGACCAACGAACAGAATAGAGAACCCAGATATATAGCCAAACACAATGAATTGATCTTTAACAAAGCACACAAAAATAAACTAGGGAAATAATATTCAATAAATGATTCTGGGAAAACTGGCAAGCCACGTGTAGAAAAATCAAACTGAATTCCCATTTCTCCCCTAATAGAAACATCAACTCAAGATAGATCAAAGATTTAAATTGAAGACCTGAACCACAAGAATTCTAGAAGATAACATCAGAAAAACTCTCTGGGCATTGGCTTAGGCAAAGAATTCATGACTAAAAACCCCAAACCAAATGCAACAAAAACAAAAACAAACAAATCAGACCTAATTAAACCAAAAAGCTTCTGCACAGCCAAAGAAATGATCAGCAAACGGATAACCCACACACTGGGAGAAAATATTCGCAAGCTACACATCTGACAAAGGATTGGTGTCCAGAATGTATAAGGAACACCAACCAATCAGCAAGAAAAAAACAATGACCCCATCAAAAACTGTGGAAAGGACATGAATAGACAATTCTCAAAAGAAGATACCCAAAAAGCCAGCAAACATATGAAGAAACGATCAACATCACTAATTATCAGAGAAATTCAAATTAAAAGCACAATGAGATACTACCTTATTCCTGCAAGAGTGGCCATAATTTTAAAAAGTCAAAAAACAATAGATGTTGGCATGGATGTGGTGAAAAGACAACATTTTACCCTGCTGGTGGGAATGCAAATTAGTACAACCACTATGGAAAACAGTATGGAAATTCCTTAAGTAACTATAAGCAGAAATATCATTTGATCCAGCAATCCCACTACTGGGCATCTACCTAGAGGAAAAGAAGTGATTACATGAAAAAAAGCACTTGTACACACACGTTTATGGCAGCACAATTTGCAATTACAAATATATGGAACCAACCTATGTGCCTATCAACCAACAAGTGAACAAAGAAAGTGTGGTATATATATACACCATGGAATACTACTCAGTCACTAAAAGGAAAAAAATAATGTATTTTACAGCAAATTGGGTGATGGTGGAGGCCATTATTCTAACTAAAGTTACTCAGGAATGGAAAAGCAAACATCATATGTTCCCACTTGTACATGCAAGGTAAGCTATGAGGATGCAAAGGCATAAGAGTGATACAATGAACTTTGGGGGACTTGAGGGGTGAACGTCGGATGAGGGTGGTGAGGGATTAAAGATTATATGTTGGGTACAGTGTATATTGCTTACATGATAAGTGCACTAAAATCTCATCACCACTAAAGAACCTATCCACGTAACCAAAATCCACCTGTACCCCAAAAAACTATAAAGAAATAAGCCTTGAAGTCAGAAAAGAAAAAAGATCCCTGAACTCATGATGCCACATTAAGGTAAGGGTAAGGATATGATAAACATCCTGCACAGGTTTGGAAAGTATGAATTCTTAGAATCTTTTAGCAATACAATTTAGAAATATCTAACAAGTTGTGAAATACATATATCATTAAATCCAATAACATTATTTCTAGGAAGGGACTCTACAGACATGCTTGCATATCTATACACACATGCACTAATGAAGTGCACAAAATGCCATGTACCATGTATTTATGTTGCAGCTTTGTTTATAATAAAAAATGGATGTAACTAAAGCATGTATTAACAGGAAATTTTTTAATTAAATGATGGACAGTCATATAATGGAAAATGGTTTACAAAAAGGTAGTAGTGACGTACTGGAATATATACACAATACGTTTAATGAACAAAACATACAATGCAGTGTATTGTACATAGTGTGATCCCACTATTATAAAAAATAATGAAAATAGCAGACTTTAGTGATTATCATACACAAATTACATCTGAGAGTAAGTTGATAGGCTAGAGTAAGCCTTTGGTAAAAATACAAACCTATCAGTGTGATAGATTTAAGACTGTCATTGCTCTAGGTACTGTAGAAACCCACTGATCTGATTAGCCTTAAGAATTTTCAACAGGAAAATGAGAACAAACAATAAAAATGATTTATTGGTACCAGATTCCGAAAATGTTTCATGACTCACACCTACATATTGCTAGATTTGCACTGCTGACCAAATATATGACATCTCTTATATATACACATACATACTGTTCACATGCTCATAAACCAAAAGACAAAAACTGAAAGAAATTTATAACATTTCAATACCACAAATCAGTATTTCTATATGTAAAATATAACCAAATATACCAAGTACTTTCAAGTTATAAAGGTGCTTAGTGATGCCCATTTACTCATCTCATTTCTTTATCAACTATTAACGGCAGCAGCTACTCCAGAGAGCCTGCGACTGCCATCACGCTGGCTACAGCAGCGAGGCATGGCCAGGGCTGCATGCTCCATGGAGTGTGTGGGAGTCAGGGACAAGTGGGAGCCCGACCTTTTCTGAGTTGAGGCAGGAGCTCCCCTGGTGCACTGCAGCCATTCAAAACACAGCTACAGACCGGGGCCTCCCAGGCCACACCTGCTCCATTGAGCAGGCAGGAGCCACTGCCCCGCATTTCCCCACACAGCTGCAGTTGCCCAAACCATGGCTGCACACTCAGTCATCCCTGCACCCTTGGGGGCCCAGAAAGGGCCCTTGCCCTCACAGGCTCAGAAGTGCCTGCTCCCACTTCCTGGCTTCTCTCTGCTGTTGGCACCCGCTCTGATCTTGCAGCAAAGTCGAGGCTGAGCCTGGGTGCCATGAACAGCAGTGGGAGACACACAGATTCCTGAGAAGAAAGGGATGGATGCCTGGTGAGGATGGGGATGACCAGCAGCAGAGAGGAGCTACCCACTCCAGGGTCTCCTTTCTGTTGTGCACTTTAGAGACTTGCAGGGACATCAGGACTACCAGCTGCAGAAAGGAGCAACCCACACCAGGGCCTCCTCTCTGCTTGGAGCTGGGGAGATGATGAGCGCCTGCCTGCAGAGAAGAGCAACCCATTCCAAGGCCTCCTATCTGTTGGGAGCTGGGAAGATGACAGGACAACCTGCCTGCAGAGAGGAGCTTCCCACTCCAGGGTCCCCCCTTTGCTAGGAACTAAACACTCAGGACATCCTGACTGCAAAGAGAAGCTACCCCTGTGGGTCTCCTGTGAACTACTCTATTGCTCAATAAAACCCTTCATCTTGGCTCACCCTCCACTTCTCTGTGTACCTCATTAGTCCTGGTCACAGAAGAACTTGGGACCTGCCAAACAGCAAAGGTAAAAGAGCTATAACACAAACAGTGCTGAAACATGCCCATTGTTTACCATGTTGCAGTCAAAGGAAAGAATAGCTGCAGCCCCTGGGGAAACCCAGACCTGGGAGCTCCCTCAACCAGGGCTGTGACTTCATCCTTGGGGTCCTGCAGTGTCCAGCATCTTCAAGCTGCTGGGTACCACAGAATTCCTGGTGCCAGCCAGGGAAGCTGCTTATGGTGTGTCTGGGCCAGCCACAGCCTTGCAGAGAGCTGGCACCTGTGCCAGCACCCAGAGCTGCCTGCCCTGCTGCAGTAGCCAGCATGTCTGACTGCACGGTGGCCGGATCCCATGCTCACACACCCCCTGCCACCCCATGCCTGATTTGACCTTGGCAGGCATGGGATCCAGGCTGGTAGCATGAGAAAAGTGCAGCCTGCCAGGCCAAGTGGGTGGAATGAGCCCAGAAGGAACAAGAAAACTCAGGAAAAGGTGCCACCAGACAGAGGTTTCAGGCCAGAAAAACAACACTCTAAAGATCCTGTAACACTATTACCTACAACTACTAAGAAGTTTTTATAGAAATAAAATATATTTTTATGACAAATTCAGCATTCTATTTTTCCATCTTCTAAAAATAAAAATAGGCACAGACATTGAAATAGTAAGAGTTGGCAAACTTTTATTTTCTACTTCACACTTTTAACTTTATTGAAACAACCACTGTTGCTTATGAGTCTGCAGCTACTTTGCATGTTGGATGTGCATATATAGCAAAGGTTACTCATTTAAGTAGGTATTTTGTTTGTTTGCTTTGTTTCCTTAACTAAGAGCAGTAAGAGGCAAGCTCTCTGGATTTTGTGAAGCTATCTTTGTTCCTTTGGCACCCTCCCATTCCCTCATCCCTTTCTTCAGCCTGAGGACATTCTACCAGTGAGTCTGTATGGGTTGGGGGTGGGGGCAGTTGCTGAATCATAATTAGGAATAGGTTTATATGAATAATATCTCTGTGTTATTCATCATAAAGTTACTAAACACATTCAAATTTGCTTCACTCCATTATTGCATATTGAAAATACAAGATGAAGGCAAACAGAATATGTAAACATTTCATACTGCAAGACAATGAATGCTTGTTTTAAATCTCTGGAGATGGTTTTGTCTGGCTCTGTCCCCACCCAGATCTCATCTCAAATTGTAATCCCCACAATGCCCATGTGTTGAGGGAGGGATCTGGTGGGAGGTGATTAGATCACAGGGGTGGCTTCCCCCATGCTGTTCTCATGTTAGTGAGTTCTCATGAGATCTGATGGTTTTATGTGTGTTTGACAGGTCCTCCTTCACAGGCACTCTCTTGCCTGCTGCCGTGTGAGACATGCCTTACTTCCCCTTGACTGTCAGCCATCCGCCATGATTGTAAGCCTCCTGAGTCCTCCCCAGACATGCTGAACTGTGAGTCAATTAAACCTCTTTCCTTTATAAATTACCCAGCGTCGGGTAGTTTCTTTATAGCATTGTGAGAACAGTGTAATACAGGGAATACTAGGTCAGGTTAAGAAAATGAAGAAATAGGTTAAAATGAGAGGGAAAATTGAAAAGATTTCCCTATTTACGATGGTGTAAGAACTTATAATACACTACCAACACAGGATCTGTCTGGGTTTTGAAAAACTTCAAAAATGATTACAAATATTTTTTTTCCTGAAAAGTATTCCTGTCTGAGAGCTGTGGGACCAAGTAAATGACTACACCATTTATTTCTGCATTCTGATTTAATGACAAGGTACATTCCTTTAATATTATTATTATTATTATTATTTTTGAGATGGAATCTTGCTCTGTTGTCAGGCTGGAGTGCAGTGGCATGATCTCAGCTCACTGCAACCTCCACCTCTTGGGTTCAAGCGATTCCCTGGCCTCAGGCTCCCAAGTAGCTGAGACTACAGGCATGTGCCACCACACCCGGCTAATTTTTTGCATTTTGGCAGAGACAGGGGTTTCACTATGTTGGCCCGGATGGCCTCGATCTCCTGACCTCATGATCTGCCCACCTCGGCCTCCCAAAGTGCTGAGATTACAGGCGTGAGCCACTGTGCCTGGCTCTCCCTTAATATTCTTAACCTAGTATATACATTTAAATCAAGCCCCAAGCTTTTCACCTATATTAAAATAATAAATAGCACATGTAAAATTTCCTATTAGGCAAACAAAAACATCCTATTAAAGTGCACATAATAACCTTATCTATGACTATCAATCATACAATAAAGTATTTTCTCTTGGTTAAAGAAAAGTTACAATTTTCCCCAAAAGTAGTAGCTCTAGGTAGGTAAGTTTTTTTCTTTATATCTAAAACAAAAATATTCTTTTCTTTTTTTTCAATAGGCTTGCCATCAAAATATAATAAAGGTGATTATTTCAGTGCCAGGTGCCTCAAGGTAGCACTTGTTACACACATTTAAAGAACTGCCTAAACAATGAAGCAATTTCAGAGAATGACTTACCCTCCCTTAATGTAGTCAAGGAATGAAACTTCTGTTTCTACCAAGAAAGAGAGTAAAGTTACCTGAAAAAGAAAAAGACAAAATTACCTTCTAGTTGTTTGTAACCCCAAATAGACTCTTTTCTATTAGAGAGAAAATCATATTTCTTTGCATTTTGAAAATCACTAAGGACATTATTTTTTATTAACATCTGCTAGGACTGATTGTTCTTACATTTAAAATTATCTGAAGGAAAGGGACCAAAAAAAATTAACCAATGTCTTTCCATGACCAGTTTCCTTCCTTTGAAGAACAGCATGAAAATTATCTACAAGGACATTGTGTTATTTCCCACTGTAGATAAAAGGAAAGATGAAAGGGAGTTAAAACCAAAAAACCAAAATCAGTGAGCAAAGCCTTCAAGAGGAAATGTGTGTTTTCAGTCATGTTTCTGTAATGAGCCCATCTAATGTTTTAACTGTCTTGCTTTATAGAGATCTTTAAAAGAAAACAGAAAAAACTTAGATTTTGCTTCTCCCCAAAAAAGTTAATCTGAAATAAAAACTCTGCAGTACATTTTTTCTTAAAATGCTGATTTTTTGTGATTGTTTGATACTTCCATCTTTCTACCCTTCTGTACTGATTTAGTACATCATTCCCACAGAGTTGTCAATTGTAATGACAACTTTTTTGAATGAGCACATACACATACCATGAAATGAGTCTTACTTAAGTACAGCCTGTAAAGAGTACAGTATTTCTTACTTCCATTTATATTTTTTATGTCTGCCTGATTCACTCTACTCTGATTCCATTGAATGAAGAGTTTATAATACAACCTTCATCCTCTCTCAGAGGCCTTGCAGCCGCTAGAATAATCTACAAGAAGCCAAGTCACTACCTTCTAACAGCTGCTCTCCATTACAATCAGTCCCCTGGGAAGTTGATTTTTCTATTGTGTTCCTTCATATTAAAACACTAAGTGAAACACAGCTCAGATTTTCAATTGCTTCTAGTAGGATTAAAGATGCCATATACATATATGCTTATTCATTTATTTTAATCTTTAAAAAATAACATAAAATTTGACTTACTGTTCCAGAATTAGTGTATTTTTTCTTTTTTCCTTTCTTTTTGGGATTCACCACCTTAAAAGGCAGACAAAACAATTAAAATGTGTTAGGGTTTATACTGACTTTTAAAACATTTGTAGTTCAACTTGCGGCCTTCACTTCTTATGCATGTATTCATTTACAAATGCTTTCAGTATGACTTTAGACAGTCATTCAGCCAAAACTTCTCTGCAAAGGTTAATAGTGACTATCTTAAAAAAAAATGTTTTGTTTGTAATATTCTTCTCACCTGTACATATTGATTACCCTTAACTATGGTCACCTTCTTGATATGATAGAGACCTTTAACATCTAAGGTCCTAAATAATGAGTGCTTTATAGAAAAATGATGGGTTGTTAAAGTATATTCAAGTGACATAACTTTAAAAATTAGATGAAATACACGAACATAGCAAATCATCCAATGTGTGAATATTTAAAGGATCCGTTGACCTAACTATTGCTTTATAATGATGGTCATTTCCACCAGTTACCAATGCTACACAGTAATTGGTAAATGTCTGGTTTGTGGACATAAGATTGGCCTTTTGACTATTTGTTCCAAGAGTAAATTTGATTGCAGTTCTATATTTCATAAAACATTAGGGGATATAGGAAATATTAAGATAA
This sequence comes from Sapajus apella, assembly GCF_009761245.1. Taxonomy (NCBI): domain Eukaryota; kingdom Metazoa; phylum Chordata; class Mammalia; order Primates; family Cebidae; genus Sapajus; species Sapajus apella. The sequence goes on from NW_022437006.1 coordinate 2,885,603, forward strand.
GTATGACCTGCAAATCTAATAGGATAAATATAATACATAATTGCCTGAAGACAGACTTCTTCAGATCATCTCAATCCAAAATATGGGGAAAGCATTTGACAGGAAAAGATGAAATAATTTGTGAATAAGTAATTAATTGAACCGTAATTTATTATTTTAACTAGTGCTTCAATGTTAAAAAATCAATAAATACGGCATTCTAGGAAGAAGAAAAAGCAACTGATCCAGGTTGGCTGGGGTAGAGAGCCCACATAACCAGGTCAGAAGTGAATCTGAAAAAATAAGCTGAGGCCATGTTAAGATCCTTAATCCCAGGCCAGGGAGTTTGGGTGTTATTTAGTTGATGTTTAACAGGAGAATTATATAATAGGTCTACAGCAGCAGTCCCCAACCTTTTTGGCACCAGGGACTGGTTTCATGGAAGACAATATTTCCATGGACGGGGGTGTGGAGGATGGTCTTGGGATGAAACTGCTACCTCAGATCATCAGGCAATAGATTCTTATAAGGAGCACACAGGAGGCAAAGCTCAGGCAGTAATGCTCCTTTGCTTGCAGCTCACCTCCTGCTGGGTGGCCCAGTCCCTACAAGTCCACAGGCCTGTACTAGTCTGTGTCCTGAGGGATGGGAACCCCTGGTCTACAGAATAGAGTTGTAAGGGGAGAAAATGGAGGCAACAGTTGGGGTCCTATTTTAAATAGTCTATGCAAGAAGTAATAAAACATTAAATACGGCAGCCCCATTGAAAATTGCTTGCAGAGAAAAATTAAGAAAACAGAATAAAGTACATTTGGTAGGTTAAAGTAGAAAATCTAAAGAAGAAATGGTCATCCATCTCATGTATTACCTATTGTGTATTTCAGAAAGCCCTAAATGAACACATTCTATAGGAAAACGTGCATCAGTAAGGATGGTGGGTATCACCAGCAAGATCACACATTTTTCAGATGGTTCAGTGGTTTTACTATTAAGTACAGAAAAGGTTATCTGGAGGAGAAAGGTAATGTTTGATCTTGAGGTTTGAAGAATTACTCAATTCTTCCAGATAATCTGAGGAACACACAACTCTCAACAATATATAGGAAATCAGTGAATAAAGTTCATTCAATCATAAGTTTGAAAATAAAGAGTTCAGTGATACACTTTTCTTGAAAAACTGTATTTCAGCATTTTTCTACCTAAAAATCATTCATCTAGCATTATGCTTTTGGTTTAGAAGAGGTTTTCCTAAATTTTAGGAGCCACTTTTAGAATTTCAGAAGCATCTTTCAGTTCATATTAATCTTTTGTGTATCAGCATATCATAAGGTACTACTGTCACAGAAATATTACCTCAGATGATTTGGTTTTACATTACATAATTAAATTTAATTACATAAATATTTTTTCATTTAATCATACAGGATCATTTCAATCACCAATAATACATCTGATATAACAATAATAAAGTTATGTAATATATAAATAAAATAGCATTTGTCACTTCTAAAACTAAATAACGGACTATGGAAGTAACTTTAGAATGATGGAATAAGATGCTCTGAAAAACTGCTTGTCCATAAAGACAATAAGAACATTACCAAAAATTGTCAAAATCAAATTTTTTTCATGAATCTGGAAATTAATAAAAGGCTTGCAACAATCAATGATCACTCATTCAAGAAAAAGAGTAAATCTCACTATGTCATTTTAATTTGCTTTACTCCAGTCCTACTTTTCTCAGCTCTGTAATAGCACTGAAAACCGTCAGCTTAGTAACTACAGTAGCTGTGTAAACCAACAGTCTAAAAGCCACCGGAGGGGACAGAATGGGTATGAACTTCTTCAAAAAGTGTCTGAGGTAATGAATGTGATAATTACCCTGATCTGATCATTACACAATGTGTATATATATTGAAACACCATACTGTACACCATTAATATTTACAATTATCATGTGTCAATTAAAAACAAAAGAATGTGTCTTTTCTAGAGAACTGTCATTAACTGACCTACATGGAAGCTTTCTGGAGAAGCTCCATTCATAGGGCTTGGGCTTGTCATTAACTGACTTAGCTTGCTCAGGAGAAGCCCTATCTCCAAGACATTTGTGAAAAGCAGTCAGTGGCAGGTTTGTAACAGCATATCTGCTGGAGGTGATGATTTTATCTGGGCCAAGTAAGAGGCTAACTCAAAAAAACAAAAAGGAAGATCTAGGGAATGGGATGTTTATAGGGGGCTTTAAAAAGCTCTGGGTTATTGCTGGAAATCTGGAAGGCCACACCCTTTGAAGTGCTATACACATGCCCAGGAAAGATCTAGGGAATTCTTATCTCCGTCCAACCTCAAGTCTCTGCTCAAACAAGTGAAAGCTAAGTCAGGATTTGACATTGTTGGAGCACATAAAGAGTGCCCCAATGCACACAAATCTCTATCAAATCATCTGCTGATCACAAATCTAACCAAGCAAACACTTAAGTAGCCCACACAACAAAAAGTAATGATTTTATAGAATTTGTCCTTGAAAATCACTAAACAAAGAGCAAAAAACACCTTGGAGAAGGTGGAGAATCTAATTTCCAATATAATCCATTATATTACTTAAAGTTTCCAGCATTCAACAACAACAAAAATAAGATTTTCAAAGAAACAGGAAAGTATGGACCACCTTTTCTATACACAGAAAAAAGTAGTTGACAGAAATTGTTCCTGGGGACTTGCAGACATGGGATTTATTAAACAAAGTTTTTAAATCAGCCATTACAGATATATTGAAAGAAGGAAAACATGTCTAAAGGATTAAGTATGAAACAATTCCTTGCCAAATAGAAAATATTAAAAAAAGGATCAAAATTATATAAAAAGGAACCAAACAGAAATTCTCTACTTGAAAAGTACAACTGAAATGAAAAATTCACCAGGAGCGTTCAACAGAATATTTGAGCTGGCAGGAGAAATAATCAATAACTTTGAAGATTTGTCAATTGAGATTTTCCTGTTTGAGAAACAAAACAAAAAAAAGACAAAGAGAAAAAAAAACAAAAAACAGAGCCTAAAAGAGCCACGGGCCACCATTAAGCATAACCACGGTGTGGTTATGCATAAAGAAGTAGAATGGTAGTACCAAAAAGAGAGAGGAGAAGGAGAAAGTGGCGGAAATAATTATTTGAAGGACTCATGGCTGGAAATTTTTTCAGTCGCATTGATAAACCTGAATCCCTTGCACAAGTGCAGATAATGATGTTTGCAATGTATTGGACTAGATTGTCCATTGAAACCCTAAAATTACTTGTACATAATTCATAATGGTCTCCTACATTTTCTTCAGACTGATCTCTTCTTTTGAAAATATGTACGTATAATAAGAAGACATTTATATTTGAAGTCATGGTCTTACAGGTATTTAAGAAGAAATAAACATTAAGCTTCTTTGTCATCTCATCAGATGTGGCACCAGTCTTGTCATTTAGCAAGCTTTATTGGACAAGAGAGGTTGGAGATGGACTGAAACCAATGATGAGAAAATGCTATAAAAGCTAGAGAAACTAAAAGTGGTTAATCTCTGGAGTATTACATGTTGATCAGCAGTAGATGATGCCTCAGTACAAGGAGAACTAGCGTGCATGTGTTATTTTTTCTCAGCCTTGACGTTAGGCAGACAAAATAGGTATTTATATAATTATAACATGTCTTATATGACATATTTCCTGTTTAGAGCCATAATAATCTTTCCATAAAAGACCCAGATAGATTGGTGCATTACTTTATCTTTGTCTCTGACTGAGAAATTTTATTGAACTGAGTTTGGCCCCTCTGTAATAATTTCATGGTGCAGTAAGTATACTGCTATATAGAGCACAATCGACACAAAACATATTTTATACAAAACATATTTTATATCTGTCTCTCTCAAAGACACTGAAATTTGTATTCACCTCTGTATCCCCAGGGCCTAACACAAAACATGAAATATAGAAACTACTTACTAAAATTTTTTATGAATGAATAAATGATGATGGAATAAAGTAATAGAAGGAGTTTTCTTCACTCTCTACTTAATAGAGGCCAATTTTAACATCAACCTGGCAGGAAAGTATTACCATTCTTGATTAAACACTGAGATATTTTCTTTTGGTATCCACATAGGTTAAAATTATAAGGAAATGTACAGATACCATACCTCAAGGAATAACAGTGCTAGAACATACTATATGCTCAACAAATATCTGGTGATTAACTGGCACGGTGGTTTTAGGCGAAAATAACTATAATGTGTCTGCTTTAACAACTTGGATTTATTTAATGACTGCATATTACCTTGTCATTTCCTTCAGTCTCCACCTAAACAGTAGTGAAGGTGCTCAGATATATATGCAGACCACAGCTCATTTTATAATGACACATTGACACAATTAAATGCCTAATTTTCTTCTTTATTAGGAAGGGGTGGAAGAGGAGGTTGGTAGAAAGGCAAAACATAAAGGCTGAAGCTTAAGAAACAATGAACTTATATCCATATTTTTAAAGCAAAATGCTTTATACGTAAGAATTTAAAATCAAAGACATTTAAATGTGATTTGAAGAAGTAATAACATTGAATCTAAATATGCTCAACAACTTCAAAGATTCTTACACACACTGGCACTTAGTTAACCCTTGGCAATTACATTTTGCAGAATCCATACTTTTAAAGCATAGATTTATTTATTCTGGAAAAAAAAAACTGTAAAATAAAATGCCTCTTACCTCATATACATTGAATTGTGATTGGCCTCTAGAAAGTTCCCTATAGCTTGTTGTAAATTCCCCAATGAAATCATGACTAAAATTAAAGGAAAAAAGTACAGAATATTAGCTTTCATATATTTGTCAATTGTATTTTAAAGTTTTTAGAAAGGTTTAATCATTATAAAAAAATACTTGATATTATTATGAATATAACAATAACTTATAAGATATTTAAAAGGACTAATACATAATTACATTGTTCATTAATCTAAAATTATGTATACTGGACAATTATATTTTCTTAATATTCAAATGTTTATTCCACCAGTATTAACATTTCCAACAGGTATACTAGTTTTAATAACTGATATCTCAAAACAGTTAAATCATCTGTTATTCAACTGATTAATCAGGATGAAAGTTAGAAATTATGCTAATAAATTATTATTGTCCATATCAATGGATATCTATTTTTAAAATATAATATTTAAAAAATCTTCAAACTTTCCTATGGCCAGAGTATACTAGGATGCTATTTTTAAAAAGCATAATACATTAACATGGATATTAGTCACTAAACTTTCTTTTCTATATTAATAGTTAATAAATATTTTATCAATACCAACATGTTAATTCAGATTTCTTCACCTTAAAGTGATCATCACTACCTTCTCAAGTGCATTCTTAGTTTAGGTGAGGAGAGGTAAGGATTGAGTAAACATGTATTAGTTCTCACTAAAAAGCTTTTATCAACTGAGATTGACCTGTGCAACTACAAAAAACATGCTAAGCAATCGGCAGTTTAGAGCAGACTCTTGTTCTACTCCCTTGAGTTAATTTAATGGCCAGTGCTAAGTTGAACACGTACTGCTGAGAAGTAAGTACAAAATACTGGTATTCAGTCCAACAGTGAAATGTAGTATGTTAGAAAAAGATCCAGGTTGTAGGAGCTAAAGTAGTATAACAAACATAAGAGATGTCACAGTAGCCATTTGCATAATAGAATTCAAGTTCTGCCAATTTGTTTGGCAAATGCAAGCTATTCCATGCCATAAAAATGAATGTTCCCTAAAATCCCATCCAATTTAATATTTAGCTGTGAATCGCTTAAAATCCATGAAACTTTCGTGGACCTGGCAATCAGTAACAAGCAATACACAAGCTGTGTTTAACCAATGAAAATACTGATTGTGAAAGACAGGATATGGCGGGGTAAAAAAGCTAGCTGCCATTGATTTTAGTAGAGTTTTTACAGTAAAAAGAAATGTTTTTAAAGAACTTATTTGAGATAAAACTCACTTAAGTATCCAGTCCTCTATTCTCCCTAGAATCCCTTGTATATATTAATATATCATGGTATTTTATGTGAAACATTACTCTTTATATCTGTATCACCTTGACCTCTTCTAGATTTAAATTTCAGAAGCAGATTAGTATGAACATGTGAAAAGCAAACAGAATTGTAGGCTGTGACATATTCCTATTTACGAACCCGGACTTCTAGAACTTGCTTTCAAGTTACCCAGGAAAAAAATCACAAAATAGTACTTTAGTGTTATATAATAATTTTGTAGTAGTACAATTCGTATGAAATCTGGTAACACTGGTTTAATCAGAACAAATAGAATAATTATCTTTGACCTTCAAAAGTGTAAGCTTATAGTCATGATTTATTTCACTGCAATCTTAAAATTCTCTGAGTTAGGAAGGTTTTGTTTAGTACCCATCCTCCTCCATTCTTATGCAAGTTTCAGGTATCTTAGTAACCACTGAGATAAAAGTTCTATTAGAGCACTTTGAACACAACCTTTTGATATCAATGGTTATACAGGAGTCTTATATAAACAGGGCTCACCACAGCAGTGGTAGGAACCTAATATAAGGGACTTAAAAATGCCTGCATCACTTAAGCCTTTATGATCATTTTCTGATTGTGCCAAACTTACCCATGCTTGGCTAATTTTTTCAATCCAATGTTCCACTCTTAATTGTTAACACTTAAATTCCTGCCACACAATGCTTATCAAAAACATTGCAGAAAGAAGTGATAATTCACTGGTCTCAAGTAAATCCAATTTCTCATCCATCTGGATAAAGTCAGTCTGACAGAATAACAAACCTAGACCCAATTGCAATGGTCAAGGTTACCAAACTATACATTGATATGCCTGTGTTGAAGTTATTGGGAAACTTCAAAAGAAGCAGTTCTTTGATATTTGGTTCTCTTTTGTTCTAGTTAAATTTGTAAGTCTCCACAGAATTGAGGAATGAACAACAGGTATAGGACAATCTCTTTGGTATCAGGACTAGGAATCTTGTTTGCTGCCCACTTAAGCTTTCTGCTCTGAAAGGACCCTGTTTATCATGAAAGGGAGAGAGCTTTCTCCTTTGCATTGGTGGTTAGAGAGCTTACAGCTAAAGTCTCTAGCAAGACATGTCTTTGTGACATGCTGTCCCCTGCAGACTTTTCAGATTTCTCACCCTATTTTTATCCCTTGGTTTCAATGTCCCCAGCCAGGTTAGTTTACTATCATAGTACAAGCATCTCTATAAGTTTTCTTGGATCCTTTTCAGAAGAAGATAGGACACACAGAAATACAACGATGAATAAAATGTTAGTCCTGCTTTCTGAATCTTGTTCAAGATGATTATTTTGAATAAAGCACTGAATTGACATGTCATGTAAATGCAATGCTATCCATGTATTGTAGAGGAGAAAGTATGTTGATCACATATTGCATTTCAGCCTCCAACACAACATTTCTGTAAGACTAAGAAAATATATTGTTGTATCCATTCGGCATCTAGAGAAGTAGATGATCCAGAAGTGAGGATTTGCCAAAAGTCATAAATATAAGGCAATATATGGAGATAACAATAAAATAGCCAACCCTAGATATAAGATGTTTTGTCTCAAGAATGTATCTGAAGAATCGGGGTAGATAAGTGGATAGATTCTCAGGCCAATTTTGTTACAGATCTCTTTTAATACATGGATATTTTTGATAATTTTCAACCTTTATAACCTGTCTGACTTCAAACACTGTATTTTAAATCACAGATAAGTACTCTAAAGAGAACATTAAAGGTATTTTTCACTAATTTTTATTATCTTTTACCCTATCATCAACTATTCCTAGATTTTGCTAAGATTAAAAAAAAAAAAAAAACAATGTGCATTATAATTTTATCTGTTCATGATGCTCAATACTGTAATATTGAAACAACTGTCACTATCTTGAGAAACTTTGATGATGAAAAATACTTTGATAATAAATCACAACCAATAATTTCCTTGTGATTCAATAATACTGTTTTGCTATTTCCTGTTAATTTAATTCAAACTAAAATAATTACTCTATAAGTCCCAAGCTCTCTGACTGCATTTACAAAATAAAGTTTACTCCAGTGCCATTTATCTGGCTTGTGTCTGTTTACATCTCGATTTTTTCCCATACCTTTTATTACATATATGTGTTATTTAAAGTCTGAGGGAATGAATTCAAGAGGCATTTTGAGCAAATTGATTACTACTATAGCTAGTAATTTGGCTTTAAAAGTCCTTAAGTGATTAAACTGTTGAATAAAATCTGTTTATTATGATCATTTCTATGCTTCATTAATAGTGGGAAAATGGTCTTATGCATAGTCACATTTATACCTGAAACCTGTAGGACAGTCTATAAACTTATCCATTCTCCCCGACTTTTAGGGTATTACTCCCTATATCACTTATCTTTTACTCTACAGCTCAGCTATGATCTCCTCCAAGAAGGTTTTTCTGCTTCATTCTCTTCTTTTTTGCTTTCAAAAACATAAAACAAACAAACAAATAACCAGTATCTCTCATCACACTTGCTATATTGTGTTAAACCCATTCTATTCATGTATTGCCTTTCTTCACCTATGTTTTGAAGGCAAGAAAGGTGATAACTTCATCTCAGGATTCCCAGCATCCGCCTCCATACCTGCTACACAATTGGCACAGCTGAATGTTGCAAACATACTTAGGGCAATAGCACAGTCATGCTGTGATCTTACCTTGCCAGTGATATTAAAAACTTTGCCTCACATCAACTATGTTCAGCCAAAAAGAATGGCACAGGTGCCAATCATAATAAATATATTAACCTTCTCTATCAGCTTAAAACAACTCTGGAAGTAATGCAGACAACTATGATTTCCCATGAAAATGCCTCCACATAGTTACAACAAAGTTATATAAAAAAGAGAATATTGCCTTTTTTCGGCACATCTGAATATTTTCCTGAAGGCCGCCTTTCAATAGATAATGCTTATTTTCCTGACATTTATCTTGTTTTGCATATAATGTGGACAAATGGCAAATACATACCTAACCCATCTCATCTGTTTCTCTACCACCATGCTGTCTTGAGCCAGTCAGTCAACCTCGGGGTCCTTAAGTCTTTACCTCAAAATTGGAGGTAATGCCTACTTTCAATTTCAAACATCAACCTAGAGAATTCATTTGATTCTATGAAAGGCATCTAATTTATCAAAAATACACTTTTAGAATACAATCTAATTATGAAGACTGTAATTCCAGAACTTATACATTTTGTCAATAAACAAGCTATAATCAAAATAATTTGTAAAGAAGTAATAGGTTTCTAAATGGATGTGTGTTGTATCACAATATTTTGGAGTTACATACACATGTGGCTTGTATCGCTCTCATGCAGGTTATCTTTAACTCACAAGGCACATCTCTCTTTTGGAGTATACCACAGTGTGACACGTTTCAGGTATGTATCAAAGGGCATCTCAAATGAGGATTTGTAAACAAATTGTATATGAAAGACAATTTCTCTAATTTGGATGCTGAAGAGATTTTGGAACAAAAGCTAGCATGATCTTTCTTATGGGAACAACACCCTCAGTTTTTGTCTCTCATTTGTACTACAGCGCAGTGACTTCCCATGTTTTCCTGTCTTGCAAATCTGTTCAAGTCCTGGAATGCACATCAAGATTTTTCAAAATAGCGAGTTTGAAAATGGAGTACTCAACAAAATGAAAGACCTTTTTGAATGAAATGTAGTTATGGATACCTTAATTAAATGCACGGGTGTCAGTCATTTTTAATTTTAAACCTGTATTTGTGGGCAGAGAGCAGCAGAGTGTTTCAGAGGTGACCTGAACCAAGCCTTTCATTCCATGATTACAAATAAAATACACCATGAGACTTGTGCTTTCCTACTATCACCACAAAAAGCCATCTTCATAGGTCCAGATAACAATTTATTAGCTCTCCCTAATTTTGCTAACTTCCTTTGCTTTTGTTCTAGGTAGTGTTGGACAAACTTTTCAGCATCTAAGAATTATTTCTTTACATGACAACATCAACAGCCTTCACTGATACTTAAAGTGGTTAAAACATCAACAAGACTTTTTATCCTTTTAACTTCTTCAAATCCTGATAATTTAGTTTATTACAAAGGTAATAAATATGAGCTTTCAGCATTCCTAGATTATGAGCTGATCCATGTCTAAATCTGCAGAACTAGCATGATTTTTAATTAATTGCCCCAGTAAACACAAATTATAAGCATATTTTGACCAAAATAATTTTTTCTTCATAAGGTCCTGATTCATGTTTTTACTGTTAACAGTATAAATTAGGCCGGGCGCGGTGGCTCAAGCCTGTAATCCCAGCACTTTGGGAGGCCGAGGCGGGTGGATCACGAGGTCAAGAGATCGAGACCATCCTGGTCAACACGGTGAAACCCCGTCTCTACTAAAAATACAAAAAATTAGCTGGGCATGGTGGCGCGTGCCTGTAATCCCAGCTACTCAGGAGGCTGAGGCAGGTGAATTGCCTGAACCCAGGAGGCGGAGGTTGCGGTGAGCCAAGATCGCGCCAATGCACTCCAGCCTGGGTAACAAAAGCGAAACTCCCTCCCCAACCAAAGGAGCAGCGAGGATAACAGTATAAATTATTATATATAAGATATATATCAATATTTTCAATGTAGAAGTGATCATTTATATCCAGTTTGTTGAAATTTTAAATCATTTCAAGAGGTTTACATTTTCTTTTTTTTTTTTTTTTAATGAGATGGAGTCTCCCTCTGTCACCAGGCTGGAGTGCAATGGGGCAATCTTGGCTCACTGCACCCTTCACCTCCTGGGTTCAAGCAATTATCCTGCCTCAGCCTTCCAGGTAGCTGGAACTACAGGCGTACGCCACCACACCCATCTAATTTTTGTATTTTTAGTAGAGATGGGGCTTCACCATGTTGGCCAGGATGGTTTGAACTCCTGACCTCGTGATCCACCCGCCTCGGCCTCCCAAAGTGCTGGGATTACAGATGTGAGCCACCTTGCCCAGCAGAGGTTTACATTTTCTTTGCTCCCTATGTGGATTACAATAGTAGTCTGGGTCTCCAAGAAAGAAAGAAATAAAATTACTCTCAGAAATTAAGAGTTCATCAGAACTAGGCTAATTTTATCAGTCTTATCCACACCTGCTCCTTAATCCATTTCTAATACAGACAGAATTTTCAAATGATATAAATATCTTTTTATTCATATATATAATAAGTTCTATGCCCTGCTGGGTATGTATGTGTGTGTGAAATAATATTACATTTCTATAATCCTAAATTTTACTATGTTTAAATTTCATCTATTATGATTATTGAATATTCTATTAATTTGATGTTCATCTCTTTCTTATATCCATACAAAGATACACAAAGACTAGAACAAACTGTATTTTCTAAGATGAAGATATTTTTATTGTGGTTTACATTGGTATAGCAAGTGTATATGCCATAGTTAAGTATATGTTATATATAGTGATTTATCACATTTAAGAAAAAGTTTTATGCCTACTTAGTTATGCCAAATTATTTTTAAAAAACAAGATATAGACATATTTTAAAGTATATTCATAATTTTAGTTCATTTAAATTGCATGTGTATCTATTAGACATAATTTAAATTTTAACTTGACATAAGGTATAACTTTTAAAATACAAATATCTTTAATTCTGTTTTTATTGCTTCTAACAAGCTGAATGTACCAGCATATTATCAAACAAAAGCTCCCCATTCAATCTAAAATTTGCCTATACAAATAGAAAGCATATGATAATTAAGATAAAAAATTCTTAATAGGAAATAACTTTTATCTAGCAATAGTTTCACAAATTAATCCATTAAAAAGCAGAATGGAGTTTCTTTATCCAGTTATGACCTTGGATACTAATCTAGAATTATATAAATTAGAAACTTTACGGTGATCATGTCTGAGGTTAAAATCTTGTCCAGTTTCATGGATTTTAAAATATTTATGTCATTCTTGTCACATACTTTTTCTCTGTATATGATTGAATTCCATTTTTAGCTTGAATGCTAATCTCTAGAAAAGGAAGTCTGTATGACTCAGTATCATGTTTCAAAAGTTTAAATCATAAGCCAGTAAGTTGTATTTTTTTTTCCAAGGTAATGGGAATTAATGACAGTAATAACAATAATTACCATTATTATAAGCAAAACAAAAAAAATAGATTATAAAATGACAAGAAATTCAATGCTGAACAAAGACTGAGATTAAAAACAACAGTGCTACTAAATCTGTATTCTTGTGTCTTTTTCTTTTTATGTCATTGGTCTGTGGCTAAGTAATTGCAATTCAAGGTAATCACTTAATTTCTCACATACTAATAACAGACACCTTTATTCAGGAACAAATATACACATATACTTCATTCATAAGTAGGTAAAACAAATTAAATTTGTACTTCAAAAAATTTTACTTTCTGTAGCATATACTTTTATAGACTACTCATTTACACACTGGAATAATTCTGGGACAGTGCTAAATATAGATTAGTACTTTTTACTTTAACTTTTTTCACTCAAATTTGCCTAAGTTCAACATAATCATCTCCCTAGATTTGATTTTATATAGCTAGCTTTGTTTTTTCTGTCAGCCATCACTGCCACCATATGTCATTGAAAGATACTAATTTCATCTCAATTTCTCTCAATTTTTACAGAGATTAAGCCATAGGGAGTCCATAACTTTTTGAACTAAGGTTGATATTTTGATAAGAAAGCACAAAGAAAAAAAAAACCTGCCAGGAGTAGCACATACTCATTCTCTCTCTCTCCTGTATATACGTATGTAACACAAAACCCCCAGCCTGAAGTAGCAAACGTTGGTAAGTTGTACTCTACAGTCCACTGCTACCAAAGGGTAGGGTCTTTTCAATGGCAAACAGTCCCTTCTTTGCCTCTAGCATATCCTCTCCACTCTGTATTTCGGGACACCACTTCCCATAGTCGTGCCAGAGTTGCCAATAGGCCTCAAAAGTGTTCTAGCTCCCTTGCCATTCTTGCTTGCGGAGCTGGCTACCAGTTTTCATGCTTTCTCCAACCACTGGTCTCCATACTGTTCATTATCTTCCTGACAGAGTGAGGGACTCCAAAAAAGGGCAACAGGGATCAACTGCAAAAGCTAAGTCACAAAGAGGAGGAGACTGAAGGAAATTTGCTATTGAAATTCTTTCAAACCTATGAGGGGAAAAGCATTCTGGAGTACATCCTTTGATCATGTCAGGGTTTTAGATTTAATAGACTTGGAAACCCCAAAAACGTATGTCTACCCAGTACAAAGTTATATAAATTATTCCTAGTGTCATTTTCAATCAATCAATATGTGGAAACAATTTAGATAATTCGAGTCCCAAAATCACTCATCCCAGTTCTACCAAATTGCCTAGAATATTTGCCACACTCAAATAAATCAAGTAATTCACAAATTTTAATTTTATTTTGTGCTGTATAGGCAAGGGATAGTCAAAAAATGTACATTATAAAATTTTAAAAGACCACCCCACCACTTGGTGAAATTTTGAATTTAGAGCTGACAGTGTACTGTAATCCTCAACATAGATTTTATTTGGCAAATCAGGCCTTTCAGATTTGAAAGAATTTTCAGCCAGTGGGGGATTGTGTACTTATTTTAATACTAACTTAAAAGTAATAACTACTTATAACCATTCAGCACTTATAAAGCTCTCTTTGGATTTTTACATTATTACTCTTTTCACCTCTCAAAATTAAAATTTCTTTTTTCTTATTTTTGAGACAGGGTCTCCCTCTCTTGCCCAGGCTGGAATGCTTGGCATGATCTTGGCTCACTGCAGCCTCCAACTCTCCAGTTCAAGGGATCCTCTCATTTCAGCCTCCCAAGTAGCTAGGTCCACAAGTGCATACCACCATACCTAGCTAATTTTTTGTCTTTTTTTTAGAGATGGGGTTTTGCCATGTCAGCCAGGCTGGTATTGAACTCCTGGGCTCAAGAGATCGCCCACCTTGGCTTCCCAAAGTGCTTGGACTACAGGCGTCCCTGTCCCATGCCAAGCCTAAAGCCTAAAATTACTTTCTTAAACTATTTATGGTGAAACAAACTTCTCAGATTTTGTGAGAAGCTTTAATAATTCTTTATATTTTTTTTTATGAAAATCATTTTAACAACACAAATGTTCTCAAGCATTAATATATAAAAATACTACAATTCACCTCATAAAAGACTTTTTTTGTTAGAAGTCTACATACATTATATACTTTTTTAACCAAATGAGGCTCCCGGAAACCATAAAGTAAAATTTCAGAATGACTGAGTCCCCCAGAGACATTAAATCTAAGGATTAAAAAGCAGAGTGAGCTGCTGCTTCGTTGGTAATATCTGTATGTGGAAACTCTTCCTTTTAAATATGCATAGTAGGTAACTTGTTCCTAAAATACATTATAAAAATCTTTGAATATTCTATTAAAATAAAAGAAATATCGTTGCAGTCCTGCAAAAATAATGCCTGGTTGTTTGTTCTACCTTTGGGTTCTACTGACTTTGGGTCACTTAGTAGGCTTTCTAATAATTTTTTCACTCCCTCAAAACCATAAAATACATTTTCCTATTCACTTTTTAAAAGTTGATATAATTTATTAGGGAATAACAAAATTTTGTTTTGGTTTCTTTGAAAAAAAGTATTATCTTAGAAAATAACGTAGCCCTAATATTAATATATGCTGAAATTAATTATAGAGGTTAAAATTTACATTTTAATACATGTACTCCAATGGCTTGATTTAGTCTCTACTACAATATATTCAGAACTAGTTTGCGCTCTAAAGTAGATATAATAAGATAAGGTAGACTCTACGATATAGTAGATTCTTTCTGTGTATGTCATATTCTTTACCTTTAGGAAACATAACGCTAGGGAAATGATTAGATAATAATGACTTCAAAGAGGCATTGTCAATGTGTGAAGACTTAAATATAAGGATATTTTTCTACAGATCTAAACAAAAATCCCACTATGAATTCATTTAAAACATAAGCCATAGGAAGAATGCCACATCAGAAATGTCTTCTCTTGTCTGCTACGTTTATTTTGTTCTATGTACAACACAATGTAAACTCAAAAATTGTAAGTTAACCAGTTTGCATCTCTATCCTAGAGTTGTAATCATAGTGTAATACAAGCAAAAGCAGCAATATAAGGAGCACGATCCATAAACATTTTTTATGTTTATAATATTTTATTCCATGTATGCATCAATATAGAAATTTAGAATATTTGGTTTCTGAAGGAAAACGTTGTCTAAATAATTCTAAAACACTCTGTAGCATAGCACACACAATACTAATATATTTAATTTGTATTTAACTAAATACACAATTTAACTGAAAATCTAAAACCTCACTTTGATATTCTTAAAGAACATTGTATCATAAATATTAATCATAGAATTATGATACTGAAAAAAATGCAAACCCTTTTATGACCTTGTTAGTCAGAAAGCATTTGCTATTTCCTCTTCCCGAATTTTAATGACAAATAATGTTATTATCACCATTAAAAATGAACATGAAATAGATTCAATAAGTAGAAGGAAATGGGTTAGTCTCTTAAATTTCTTTGATGATGTCAAAGTCTGTAAAATGCCAAAGATTTTATCCGGTGTTTGCTTTACATTAATATATTCTAATTTTCAGTAGCATAAATCTTAATGTAGACTATATTATCTGGTTAAAATGATAATGCAAAAATGATTTAAAATATTTTGAAACATCTTATGCCACAAAAAATGTATGGCTTCCCTTTGTAATGATGTGGGATAATTGAGGCAATTACTTAGATCATGGAAATATAAAATTCCCTATATATTTTAAATAAAGCTATTTGAGGACTTTATTTTCCTTCTCTCATATGTTGACACAAATTAAAAATTATGAGTATCTAAAACTATGTGCACCTGCAGGCTGGAGCTAAGAATACCATAGTTGAACTCCAGAGACTAAACTTTAAAAGAAAAGACAAAATTCTTGATTTGGGGAGCAGAAAACCAAACTTTAGGCCATAAAGTAATATTTAGGGTACATTAGGAGATACATAAAGTATTGCCAGGATACTGGAGAAGCATGTGTCGGTCATCCAGTCCTAACAAATTAAAAATAAGTAAAAGCAGCACTGAAACATACCTGAGTATTTATCAATGCTAATTTTTTTTTTTTTTTTTTTTGGCAGTGACAATATGCTACAGGTCTTTGTTTCTGCCATAAACGACCATAAAATTTTCCATTCCAGGCAATGATTTGACTATAAGATGAATAAATAGCTAAACATATTTTTGTTTAAATTATCTCAGGTTGTATCTATAATAGCATCAAGTGCTAAAGGTTAAGAGTCTGTGCTTTCAAGAAAAGATTCTGGACTTCTGAATATAAGAAGAAATACTGTATCTGATTTTCAGAAAAAGGGAACCACAGTAAAACACAGGGAGGTCTTAGAAACATCTGTGTCTTAGAAAGCATGAACTAAACCTTACATAACAAGGCACAATAGATTCAGGTTGGTGCAATCTGAAATGTTTTCATTCCTCTGGCATGAAGTAGTCACAGATTTCAGTATTGTCTGGGTTGTAACTATCTGCTAGGTTTATATTTGGGAGTCTCTTCATCAAAACTAAAGAAAAGCTAACATTAGAATTTTAAATTCACCCATTCAATATCTAAGTCCATTATATCGACCCCTCTATCCTCCCAAACTGACAAGATAGCAACTCCTTATTCTCCTATTCCCACCAATAACACTATACATGCTCCTTTGTCAACTACATTTGGAATCTGAGAATTGGGTTTTACATTCACCTTCAATGAAAATAATGTAGCTGTTATACTATCGAACTTCATGTGATATGGAGAAATGAAAACTCAGAAATGTGAAATCTGAAGGCTCCACATTCTGAAGCCATCACCTAGGTAAACTTGGGCAAGAAACTTAACTTCAATCCATTTATCCACAAAAGCACAAAGACCATAAGTTATGCAGGCCTATTAAGATTTTTGCAAGGTTCAAATGGAAAAATATGTAAGAAAGTACTTTGTAAATTGCAAAGCTCTATGCATATTCAGAGTGTACTTTAGATGGCATTCCTAAAAACGGTTTTATTATTTTTCTTACCTTTGCTACCAACCAAATATAGGTTTTCATTATTCTCTTAATGACCTCCATAACTTCCAACTAGTCCTTGCACTTTTGTATCTGTCTGATTCCAGTTCATCCTTCAGACATTTTCCCACACCTTTGGTCATGCCAAAATGTACCTGACTCAGAGTCAAAAAGTTTCTCAAAGGTTTCAAAATTTCAGTGGGATTCAATCCATAATCCCCAGTCTGTCATTACAGGCCTTCTACCACATGATCTTGACCTACATTTCTATGTCTGCATTTCTCGTTAATTCCTTCTAATTCATTATAACCTACTCAGAACCACATGGCCAAAGCAGGACTCTTCACCCACAATACCCCTCCTTTTTTGATTCTTACACTCCTTTCAGATAAATCAAATCATACTTTATCATGAACACATCCAGGATACTTCAACACAGATGTGAACTATCCTTTCCTGAAATCCAGCATCACATTATACCTCTTTCAGGAAACATCTATGCTCTGCCTGGTATTTTGTTCCTGGAATTTTATCGCACACTTTGCAGGATCATAACCTTCTTCAATTCATAGGCTGGATAGCAATCATTTTTAAATTCCCCTGCAGTAACTAGTATAGTGACCAATACTTAATAGGTGTTCAGAAAACATTTGTTAAAACATAA
Organism: Sapajus apella; assembly: GCF_009761245.1. Classification (NCBI taxonomy): domain Eukaryota; kingdom Metazoa; phylum Chordata; class Mammalia; order Primates; family Cebidae; genus Sapajus; species Sapajus apella. Next base: position 2,903,462 of record NW_022437006.1, read on the forward strand.
CAGTTTCACCAAGTGAGGTTATTAAGTTTGTATGTTTGAGACAGAGTCTTCTTCTGTCTCCCAGGCTGGAGGGCAATGGCGTGATCACAGCTCATTGCAGCCTGGACTTCATGGGCTCAAGAGATCCTCCCACCTCAGCCTGTCAAGTAGCCAGGACCACAGGGGTGCATCACCATGCTGGGCTGATTAGAAAAAATTATTTGTAGAGATAAGGTCTCATTATGTTACCCAGGCTGGTTTCAAACTCCTGGGCTCAAGCGATTCTGCCTCAACCTCCCAAAGTGCTGGAATTACCTGCGTGAGACACAGCACTCCATAGATTTTTAATCATGCTATTGAAGAGTGAATTTCTAGCAATGGTTCTTAACCAAAATTTGAGTCAGATGGACCTGGAGAGTTGTTTTTTTTTTCTTTTTTCCAAATACTCACAGACCACATCCTGAACATCCTGAAGCAGCAACTGGAGAAGTGATATTTCAAAAAAAGCTCTCCAGGTGATTCTCATGCATACCTCCAGTTGAAACCATTAATTAAAGAGGCACACAATATGGATTTCTGGCAACCAGTAAGACAATTTCAATATATTTTGCTCTTGATTACAAAAAGAGGTCAAAGTATTCTATTTCATCGAATGGAGATGACGTCATCACAGAGATATTCAAAATATTCTTCAATACAAACAAAGGTTAAAAAAAAACCCTTTTGAACACAGATCAAAAATATTTTGGGATGTATATGGTAATTTTACCTGAAGTCACAAATATGCTTATCAATGAAGTATTTTATACAGTAACTAGGTGGTCAAAAGGATAACCATGAATGGGGGAAAGAGGTCAGGCTTTCACTTTTTTCCTTTGGAAACCTAAGTATGTTTCTCATGCATGTTACAATATAAATAACTGTATTTTTCCAGCCTAATTTTTTTCTGAAGTTACAAATTATAAGAGAGTTAGACACTGTAAGATGACAGCAAAATTGACAATAACAAACAATGCTGAGGTGCTGCAGAGTTGAATGACTAAATATCATTTGACACAAGTGTTGGTTTCTCAACATGATAGTGAGAACTCTGCTTTCTTTCTTTAAGAGACTGTTTTTGCTGAAAGCATCTTTATAAGAAACCATTCATAAATGTTTTGATTAAAACAGAAACAGAAATATTTTCAGTTTAAGGACAAAAAATAACACACCTTGGAGATGGTAACAGGAACTTGAGTCAAAATCATCAGCTGTAAAGCAGATACAGAGATATTTTTTTACAGACAATATGAAGTGCAATTAAAAGTCTACTCTTTGTTACTGCTTTAAAACAGGAACTAAACTCCTATATACAAAAAAGTGATTGAATTTGCATAGGACTTAAATGGTCTTCATCTCCTGAACTAATAAGATTGGAGTGTAATATATCTTAATTAAATGAATGAGAAAAAAAGATATAATCCAGCAAAAAAGGCTGGCTCTGGCAATGAAAAGGCCTCCCAGCACTCTGTTGCTTCACAGGGTATGAGCCCCAACCTTGGCAGCTTCCACATGGTGTGGACCCTGTAGGTGTACACAAGTCAAGAAGTGAGGTTTGGGAACCTCTGTCTAGATTTCAAAAGATGTATGGAAAGCCCTGAATGCCCAGGTAAAAGTTTGCTACTGGGGCAGGGCCCTCATGGAGAATCTCTGCTAGGGCAGTGCAGAAGGGAAATATGGATTCAGAGCTACCATACAAAGTCCCTACTGGGGCACTACCTAGTGGAACTGTGAGATTGAGAAGAGGGCCATAGTCCTCCAGACCCCAGAATGGTAGACCCACTGACAGCTTGCACCGTGCACCTTGAAACGCAGCAGCCACTAAAAGCCAGCTGGTGAAAGCAACCAGGAGGGGGGCTATACCCTGCAAAGCCACACGGAATTGCCTAAGACCATGGGAACCCACCTCTTACAGCAGCATGACCTGGATGTGAGACATGGAGTTAAAGGAGATCATTCTGGAGCTTTAAGATTTCACTACCCTGCTGGAATTCAGACTCGCATGGGGCCTGTAGCACCTTTGTTTTGGCCAGTGTCTCCCTTTTGGAATGGCTGTGTTTATCCAACACCTGTACCCCCATTGTATCTAGGAACTAACTAACTTGCTTTTGATTTTACGGACTCATAGGCAGAAGGGACTTCCCTCATCTCAGATGAGACTTTGAACTGTGGACTTTTGAGTTAATGCTGAAATGAGTTAAAACTTTGGGGGAATGTTGCGAAGGCAGGATTGGTTTTGAAATGCGAGGACATGGGATTTGGGAGGGGCCGGGGTGGAATGATATGGTTTGGCTCTATCCCACCCAAATCTCATCCTGAATTCCCGTGTGTTGTGGGAGGGACCTGGTGGGAGGTAACAGAATCATGGAGGCAGGCCTTTCTCATGCTGTTCTCACATACGCATAAGTCTCATGAGATCTAATGGTTTTGAAAAACGGGAGTCTCCTTGCACAAGTTATCTCTTAGCCTGCTGCCATCCACGTAAGATGTGACTTCCTCCTTCTTGCCTTCTGCCATGATTGTGAGGCTTCCCCAGCCACTCGGAACTATATGTCCTATTCAACCTCTTTCTTCTGTAAATTGCCCAGTCTCAGCTATGTCTTCATCAGCAGCATGAAAACAGACTAACATAGTAAATTCTCAGGTATGACGATCAGCAGCATGAAAATGGACTAATAAACTAGTGAGCTTCACTTTTAAAATACTTACTAACCTTTTTTTTTTTTTTTTTGAAAAAATTGTTAAAGTTTTGCATCTTTGTAATTAGATATGGGCATTTTCTTACTGTACTACAGCTCTTTATACTTTAATCTTATTTTACTATGTATGTTGCAATTTATTTTCTAATCATCTTTTGCCTTTTTATTGTATGATATTTTTACCTATAAAGCTTCATGTATTTAAATCTGTGGACTTCACATAGCAATTCTCAGCTTGAGTTGCTGTGGGGTGTTGGATTAGAAAGCTAGGAATTTTAATACTATATCATGCCGACAGGCCAAATTAAAAACTATCACTTTCAGATAACTTGAGTTCATTTCAGTGACAGAGTTAATCCTAATTCAGCAATAGTGGCACTGGAGATAAAAAATTATTTATTTTGGAAAGTTGGATTTGTAACTCAGATGTTTCTGAGAGACATTTATAAAACCTCAGGTTCACCCACTTGCCCTCATTCCAGAGCTTCTTAGAGTACTTTGTCCAATTCACAATAGTCCCATAAATATCACTTTTTGCCATTTCTATTATTCATGCTATCTTTAGTTCTGATTTATTTTCTTTTCCCCAGGCTGCAGTGTAAAAACTTTTTTTCTACTGCTATTCTGCTCTCTTTACTATTCTTTTATTTAAGTATCTGTTTACTTTTTAAAAAATCATACTCAGTATTTTGTTGTATAAATTGTACTGTTGCAAAATAAATTCAGCCTGGTAACAAATATTTACACTCTTTTCATAAACATCTGTTTTGATTCCATGCTTTTATGTCATAAAAACTGTAAATAATTACATAATTAACTTCAGGAAATTCATTAATTCTAGTTACAATGGGGGCAACATTTAATTATTTATTTCTAGCAGATGCAAGAGTTGGCAATTGATTGGATTTAGTGGATGAGAGCAAGGGCAGGGTTAATATGACTACAATCTTTCCAGTCTGCAAGGCTGGTGTTATAGTGATGCCTAGGCCTTACATTCAAGGGGTGTAACTCAGTAAAGCCAAAGTAAATATAAAAATACATGATTTCCTGTGTGCCTGGCTACTACCTCATCTTCCCAGAAACTTTCCCTGGGTTCCCTGGGCTCCCTGGGCTACCCCATAATCCAGCAATTAAAAGGCTGGATCCGGCAATGGAAAGGCCTTCCAGGACTCTATTCCCATTGTACAGCTCCCATCTATTTTGATGGCAGGTAAACATTTTCACTATCACCTCTGGTAATCTCACAACAGAATAAAACTTGAGAGAGGAAAGGTGGATTTAGTGGTGAAATTAATAACTCATTCAGGATCAAATATCAAGAAATATGCTAAATCTTTTCTTGGTAAACAAAGAGTTAACTCTAAAGGCCTCTTCTAGCCCTAAGATTCTAATATCACCTTATACCAGAATTAGAAATTAATTTATATTCCAAATTTGACTGATGACATTCTAATGGAGATGGATTTAAATAGTAAGGTGATTAAAAATAAAAAATTGTAATGTGTTTGATAATTTGAACTTGATCATTCTCCTGTTGGTGAAAGTTATTGGGATTTAGATATGAAATAAAGCAGCAAAAGTAATTAATTTGCATGACAAGAAAGATGAGATTCCCGAATATAAAATCTAAGATACCTGCAAATTGTGAAAACAAGACTAAGGAAATGACACCTCAATTACTCACTATCTGAAGTTTCACCAGAGAAATAAAATCTCTAATATCATTTAAGGTAATTTTATAATTTAAAATAAAGGGGATATAAGCTTTGATGGAAGACTGAGTGTTGATATAGATAGATATCAGAGCTGGCCAGTCGCATTGGCTCATATCTATAATCCTAGCACTTTGGGAGGCCAAGCCATGTGGATCACTGGAGCTCCAGAGCTCGAGACAAGCCTGGTCAACATGGCAAAACCCTGTCTCTAATAAAAACACAAAAATTAGCCAGGCATAGTGGCAGACACCTGTAATACCAGCTACTTAGTAGGCTGAGATAGGAGAATCGCTTGAATCCGCGAAGTGACGTTACAGTGAGCCAAGATCATGTCACTGCACTCCAGTCTGGGTGACAAAGTGAGAATCCATTTAAAAAAAAGAAAGAAAGAAAGAAAGAAAGAAAGAAATCAGAGCAATTTTAAATCCTCTCTTCTGTAATACTGATGTAACAGAACAAGAATCTACTACATTAAAGGCACTGTAATCTACATTGTAAGGAATAATATGACAAAGTTTAGTCCTATTTCAGGTAGTTTATAATTACAGAAGTCTCCCCTGCCCCTGACCTCTAATCCACGGTTTTACTTTTTGGGGTTTCAGGTACCTGCTGTCAACCACGACCTCCAAATTAGGTGAGTACAGTACAATAAGATATTCTGAGAGACCACATAACTTTTATTACAGTATATTATGATTGTTCTGTTTTATTATTATTGTTCATCTCTTACTGTGCCTAAAGGATAAACTTTATCATAAATATGGATGTTTAGGAAAAAACCAAGTATATAAAGGGTTCCATACTATTCATGGTTTCAGGAATCCACTGGAGTTATTGGAATATATTCCCTCACAGGTAAGAGAGGATTACTGTGATATAAAAGACAAAGCAGAAACAAATAACTTCAATATAAGTCATAATGTGTTAGATGTGCTGATAAACATTCCAAAGAGGCAAAGTAAATACACAGAAGAGAGCGATTAAGTTATTTTCAATATATAAGGAAATCTTTCATACAAATGACTAAAATCAGCACTAAAATCAGACCTGAACAGAAAATCAACAGGCAAAATGATCGCAGAAGGACTTTCCAAATGGTGAGGCCACGCAAATACATGGGATAAAAGAGCACAGGACAAACACCAAAACTGCATAGTGAAACTGGTTGGAGTAGCTCTTTCCAAAATCCTGCAAATATCTTCTAGTAAAGGGCTGTTATTAAATGTTTATATAATATTCTTAAAAATGTTGTTGAAAATGAGAAAAAGCCTTTACTTCTGAAAAGGCGGGAGGCTACAAAAAGACACATTAAATAAAATTAAAATATTGTTGTATAAAGATTGAAATTTTTAGTTAAGTCATACCACCTGGCACACAGCTGAACACATAGTAAGCTCAATAACAATTTCTTCATAAATTAATTTATTTTGGGTCATAAATAAATGAAGATGTACAGAAGTTAAAAACTGATTACCACTTCAGGTATTTTAGATACATGTATAATTAAATCAGTCTTTCTTGAGAGCAAGAATTACAGATTAAAGTGAAAGGGGACAAAACATTAACAAGCTACAGCTGAGAAAAATCATTACATATATTTTTAGCAGGTGGAAGAATAGATTGTCAATGAATCATATATAGATTATGAAATTCCATTTATCAATATTTTTAAGTTTCAAGAAGTGATATGTAAGAGAATAAGAAAAAGAGGCTGAATCTTGCCTATTAAATACAGATTTAGGATATTCAGGGTTAACCAAGCAAATTGTAGGTGACGGTTAAGGGAAGATTTCATAGAGGAAGTGGGGAAACAAAGTAAGAAAAACATAAAAGATTTACAAATGTTTCTTCTAAATGAGTTCAAATGTTTTAGACAACTTACAAATACATTCTTAAGCACTGGGCAAGGAATCACTTCATCATGACGATGCATAATCCCAGAATGAAAACATCAAATGCATTTATCAAATATTTTCTTCAAAGGTAACGAGAGAAAATGACAACATAAATATGACATTTTGCAGACAAGCAAACTTTGCGTTTAATTATAATAAATATCATTATTTGAAATGACTACACTTAATAAAATGCAGAGTGGTAAAAATGAAACTTTTACTCTCCCTGTTCAGAAGCAGGGATTTTATGATGGACAGTTCACTAACTTAGCCTTTTCATTTTTCTGGGAGGCAGCAATCTACTTGGTGGCCCTTTATAATCAGTCCCACATCACAACCATGTGGTACTAATGCAGTGCTCTTCCACTAATGTTCCCTGAATTTTGAGTCCAGCTACACTTTCAGCTGAAGAAATTTCAAGAAATTGAAGCTCTTCAAGGATATCGCCAATGATTGCTTTGTAACCAGGACAAGGCAGTTTCTCAGCACTTTAGCTGTTCAATTGTTAAAATGAGCTTTAAATATTCTTCCTTAACATCTTTTAAAGAAATAGTGGTCTGCCTATCTCAAAAAAAGAAAAAAAAGAAATAGTGAGAAGTATAGTAATGATTTTAGTATTGTGGTTTAACTTGTTGAAAATTAAATACATTTCGACTGATTACTAATACCAAGGTCAAGCAATGCCTCTGTAATTCTGAGACCTTTGTCAATGTGTTTCAATAAAAAGAACAGATAACTATATTTTTTCTATCCTAGATTAGCTCGAGATACCTAATTTAACGTCAATTGGTTACATGCTCTACAGCATTACCACGTTTTTGTATGCTTTATAGATTTACAAGGTGTATCTAACAGAATTAATTTTAGTTGATGAATTTAGTAAAAAATGCTCTGCATTCTGACGCAAAAGGACACTAGTTCATGAAGTTCCCAATCTGTGAATATTATTAGCACAACTGTCTGAAATACTCCAGCTAGTAAAGCAAAATGTGATTGTAAGCAAATAAAGCATTTTTCACTTTATTTTTTTTACATTTTTTTTTTAGACAGGTGTCACACTCTGTCAGCCAGGCTAGAGTACAGTGGCATTATCATAGCTAACTGAAGCCTCAACCTCCTGGGCTCAAGTTATCCTCCTGTGTCAGCCTCCCAAGTAGCAAGGACTACAGGCACACTGCCACCATGCCCAACCAATGTTTTTATTTCTTTTCACAGCATCTTGCTTTGTTACCCTGGCTGCCACTTTAATATTTGACTGACATATTCTCTCTAGATTGAAAGAGCACATTGCCTTATTGATTTTATATGACTAAATTTATACACAAAATAGTACATATATCTGAGTAGTTCTTCCCCATTTTGTAAGGAGATGATTCCAGACTTCTATAAATGTAGACAAACATTTCATCTGATATAAAGTTACTTATTATGCATATTACATGGACTTCATTAAAGTCTATGTAGCACCATCCATTATGGCAACCCCAAGCCACATGCTGCTATAACTTCAAATGTAGCTAGTATGAATTGAGATGTACTGTAAACCTAAAATATATACCACATTTCAAACTTAGTATTTTTTAAAAGTAAAAATCTTTCTTAGTGATTTTATATTAATTCTATATTAAAATGATAATCTGGAAACAGGATTAAATAAAATATATTACTACATTAATCTCACTGGTCTATTTTTTTCTTTGTAATGTTACCACTAGAAAATTTAAAATTATATGTGAATTGCATTATATTTCCATTAGACAATGTTAGTTCAAGCTGTCAAAAAAAAATCCACTGAGCAAATAATGGTTTTTAATAAGAAGAATTAAAAGTTCTGGATCAACAAATAAAGTAAAAAATGATACATGAACAGGATTTAGGACAAATATCAATGATAACAGGAACGCAAAAATAAGTAATAGGACACAGTCTCTGTTGATCATTATATCATGAAATATAATGAGTCCTATGATAGTCACTCTGATTTTTAAAAAAAATCTACATTGGGCAATTTTGTTTGATTAAAAAAACATGTAAAAAGTATAATAACCATGTTATTAGACTACACATAATCATAAGCTTCATATCAATTTGTATAAATATCCACACAGTGATCATTATTATTAAATTATAAAATTAATTTCAGGATTTTATAAAACTGTTATGCATTATATTTTATTGAAGACTAATGTGCCTTTCAAGTTTCATACATAAGACATGTTATTAAATTGAAAGGGTTATCAATGTTGCTTTTTATATTGCATCTACAAAGTGATCATTTTGCTAACATTGAAAAAGGTTTCTTGGTGAAAACGGATTATATAGAATTATACACTGAATTTTTTACATTAAAACATAGATCATTTCTGGAGTAATAAAACAGGACTTTACTCAAACATTAAAAAGTTATTAAACTTACATTTACAAAATTACAATCCTTTCCCCTAATGATTCTACTAATCATATAATTCATTTCCAAGGAATGTTTAAATTTCACCAATATTTGCCATCCCAATCCCATCTCTTTATTTTCAAACAAGCTTTAACTCCTTAGACTTCTTTAGAACATGCTGTTAATGATGGTACAGTAAAATGAGTATTTAAAAATAAATCAGGACATCCTACACCACTGCCAATCTTCCCCATCCCCCCCAGCCGTTGATGACCTGATGACAAAATATGCTTATAAAATCTCAATATCTAAATAGTTTCTTTGCTTCTAAATCTGATGTATCAAAAGTAAATTACTATTTCTTGTTGAAAAATACTTTTCCCATCTAATGGCCCAAATCTTCTGTAAATAAACCCTCGCTTTCTCTTGCTATTCCTTCCTCTTATTCTAGCTCTTATTCTCTTAATCTAAGCCAACTCTCTTTCACATATTACTGGCCCTTTCAATCTCTATTAGGATTCTTTCAGAATCTGTAACAATCATTTCTTTCTACCTAACTTCTAGTTACATAAGAACTGTTACCAAGAAATGCTTTATCCACTTTTTCAGACAATATACAATTTCAGATAATAAAATAAATTGTTAGATTATTTCTTAAATTTTCCTTATATTTTTCACAATTATCACATTAGCAATTATCAAAGTATCACAGGGTAAGTTCAATGTCCAGGTTGAAGCCTTTCACTTAATGCCAGGAATTACAATGCTATAAAAAACACAGTGCATTTGTTATGAAAATACTATCGGAAGTGACTGCCAGGGTTCAAGCCCTGGTTCCACCACTGATTCGTTTTATGACTTTAGGCAAGTTACTTCTTTGCTTCAGTTTCTTTACCTGTAAAAGGTAATTAAGGTAGTACCTATCATTTATTGTGAAAATTAAATAAGGAATAGCATTAAAATAGCTTACAGAATACCTGGCATGTTAGAGACCTTCAATAAATCGTATTAGGAATAGGAATGCTCAAAGTCCTCAAGTCAGAAAAAAAGATCATTAAATTCTAAGATAATTCTGATCAAAGCTACTCAAAATTCTTGTGGCTCAGAAGTAGATTGGAGACAACAGGAAAGTCACAGAAATTCACCATTTGAAGGAAGACAATATAATATCTACATTTTCTGCAAATTTTGGATTTTTATGGATGCAGATAAAAACTAAATTTATACCCCCTATATATAAGTGGTTAAATTAAAACCATTTCCCAAAGTTTTAAACCATTTCCCATGTGCCCCAAAATACTCTGCTCTAATGTAGTATCACATACATTTCTGTTACGTTAGGATTAGACACAAGTTCTGTTTAGAAATGACTCCAAAAACAGTTTTTATATTTTCACACTGAAAATCAGTCAGATTTGTTTCAGTCTCAAGGATCTTGTGTTTATGTAAGATTAAATGAGCTCTGGTAGTGAGCTGCACTTTTTGTTTCTAAACGGGAAATGGGTTACTAGGGAAAAGCCATCACTTTTGCCTATTTGCAATTAAAATATAGAATAGGTTATATGATACAGGGCATAAAGTCCTTTACTGAAATTGGCATTATTTCCTTTACTATTATTCTGAGCAACAAAACTCATTTTCTCAGTGAATCAAGTTTAATGAAGCAATGGAGCATAAGTCCCTATGGAAAAACACAAGGTTTTCTGGTAAGATTTCTCCAGAATGCATGTAGAACTAAATAATAAATTAACCAAATGAATACCTGGCATAAATGTAAAGATTGGTAGCAAAACATGGATTATTATGAAGTTATCTCTAAGAGCAAGCTTCAAATCAGTGTTGTAACTCTTTTGCATAATGTTTGGGATACAACCTAAAGATTGAGATCTTTGAGTCTTATATACTTATTTGGTAGCAGCTAAACTGTGGGATAATAATCTCCACTTCTCTCCCCATCTTCTCTTTTTTTTTTTTCTTGAAACAAACAAACAAAAAATACTATTTGCATCAAATTACAGGACACTTATGGCACCATGTGTGTGAGTAAGCTTACGGGCAAATGTCACACACATGCTGGCATGTGGCTCTTCAATGAGAATCTTCCTGCCTATGCAGCAGAAGGGATGAGAAGGGGGTGCCCCCTCAGCACAGGCCAGCCTTCTTGAACTTGTTCCTGTATTCACAAGAGAGTTCAGGTATCCAGACACTTTCATCTCTTTGGCGTTGGTTTCTGGCTTGTACATAATGCAGAGAGAAAAGCATTGCTTAGCTTTAACCTCATGTTCCAGCTCCATTTCTCAGTGAGCTATGGATTCCAGTTTAGAACATGCAACAAGTGAAAAATTAGAAGTACTCTTTGCTTTTCCATTTACCATTCTTCTTTGATATCTGCATATTCAGCCCTTTCAGGGAACACCTAGAGAGTTGTCTAGGGCAACATGGAATTTGAGCATTGCCGGGTCCCTTGGCTTAAGATCATTTTGCAAACATCATCATACTATGTAGAACAGTAGAAACAAAATATGCTTAAAAAAGAAAAAGAAAAAGTGGTGTGTTTCCTCTCTTTAAGTCTTTAATATCTACTTTGATATGCAGAGGTCTACAGTGATTGCAGAGCTCTAAACAACTATTTGGTCTGGCAATCCCCAGACACAATTCTCAAGTTTTGTTTAAGTATTGTTGTGTGGTTTGCCTCTTTTTTTTTTTTTTTGTCAGAGGTTGGTGGGGAATGTAACGCTTGCTTGTGTTCCCTAGAACAGCATGGAATATCAATGTTATAGAAATCTTCGGAGAGATTGTGAGATGCAGAAATTTGATACTCACTTCAGCTATATAATTAGACATCCAGAATCATCAGAACCAAGTTGAAAATCTTTACTAATTACTGGAAATAAGAAAAACCTCTATTTTCATCTCGAGGTTGAAGAAAATACACTCATTCTTAAAATTTCATGTAAATGCATCAGTTACATTTAGAAAAACAAAACAAATACGCATTCTAAAAATTACAATTAAAAATGTGGTTATTTCAATGTATGTGCCTCTTAAAGTATACCCAGTTCAAGAGTAAGAAGATAAGAAAAGTCTTACCTCCCATCCCGATCCCAGTCATACACCTCTACTTTGATTGTTCTGTACATGGAAAAAAACATACACATAAAGTTACTTAGTAAGATCAAAATAAGGTATGGCTGAGAATTTAAAAATAAGCTGATTTTCTTAGGTAAAATAGTGTATGCTTGTATGTTTTACATATGAATTTGATGTTAACTTTGCTAATTTCATTACTACACTCCAATTCACATCTTAAAAGAGGCTTCTAAAATCTTCATTGATTCCTTAAAGAGAGTAAGAAGAGTCTACAGGGGAAGCATGTGCAGTTTGATAGAGCTCCTAGATGGGATGGCGTGCACCCACTTCTCCACTCTTGAAAATTGCTATCTTAAAGCAGTGTTTCTCAAACTCAGCATAGATCGGAATCATATGGGGGTGCACTTGTCAAAACATGGATTATTGGACCCTTTCCTGGAGTTTCTGATTAAGTAGGTCTGGACTGGAGCCAGATAATTTGAATTTCTATGAGATCAGCAGGTGATGCTGACTGATGCTGCTAATCAGGAAGAACATTATGAGAACCACTTTCTTAGGAAAAAATGAGTCCAGCTAAATACAGGAATGCTCTTACTAAATGAATAGAATATGAAGTGACATGATAAATTTCAAAGTAAACTTAATAACATATTGGTAATCAATAGTTCTATAATATGGGTTAATTAAGTAGACTTTTTCTATCATATGTAACAAAATAAAGATTGGGATTTTTACTTTTTATTTGCCTTTCTTTTGGGATGGGTAAGGATTTTATATTATAATCATACAATAAAATTTCATAAGAAAAAAGAACTTTGATATTAAAAATTCTTCAGGTATATTATGGGAAAATCCTCAGGACCACCTCACTCAGGTAATTGTAAAACATTAAAATCTCCTGTGCTACAACTATGGAAATTTTGTGAGTCAGCAATCATTAGTTCTACCAAATAACATTTTCAAGAGTATTTCAGGGTTGATAATATATCTAAGCACAGTGTTGAAACTTTCGTGTTTCTACTTGTTTCTCTAGAAGGACTGTACCATAGAAAAGGCTAAGGCAATGAAGATTCTGAAATAACTTTTGAATAATAAAATTTAAAACTAATATTTAATGTATTTTTTGCATTTGCACATTTTCATTTTTGGAAAATAAGTTTAACCAAATTTTAATTAGCCAACTTATCCCTCTTCCCCAAATCTTTGTAAATTTTTTAAAAAGTTATTTGAAGATTTTTGAATAAATGGTCCTTCTTACCTGTCATAGTCTCCATTACATAATGCTCTGACTGAGATCTTGAATGCTTGCCATACCGGATTCAGAGTGTTTTTGACAACTTCTGTTTTATGACAAATTGTAAAACTGTAAAGAGAAAAGTTTTCAGTTATTTGTATGATTTGATTATTTTAACTGATCTATTGTTTTAGTAGTCATTCCTCTATTTACTTTTTTGTTAAAAATAAATACTCAGTCACGCTGTTGCTGCTACATCACTTCATGAAAAGAGATATGTGATTTTAAAACCTGAAAGATCAGCTCACCATAATCTACTTTGCGATAAATTTACCAAAGGCAATCTGAAAATTCAATAAATCCTAAAGCTATTTTGTAAACAATCTCTGTAAGCATTGTGGTGACATGCTGATGGAGTGAGAAATATCCTTGAGTCCCTAAGAATACGAAGGTCATCAGCAACTTTGAGAAGAGCAGCTGTGTTGGAGTGCTGGGAAGAAAAACCTGGTTAGAGTAGGTTTAAGAAGGAGAAGAGAAACTGAGGCATGGTGTGTGAACATTTTTTTAGTCTGGCTGTGAAGAATAACAAAGAAATTAGAAGAATTTAAGGGAAAAAATGGATTAACTACAAGAAAGGTTTTGTTGTTATTACTTTCAATATTTATTTTCAACATGGAAGAAATAACAGCAAGGTTGTCTGTTAACGGAAAAGATCTGGTAGAAAGGAAGCCACTTCTGATGCATGAGAGAAAGGTGGGAGCAATGCCTTTTAAGCAGATGAGAGTAGATGGGATCCTGGGCATCAGTGGAGGAGCTGCTGTTGAGAGGCCAGACGGTCATTCTTCAAGAACATTCAGGAAGGCAGAGTACATGGGTTGACGTTGTGTTAAGATCATGAGGAAGCTCTCCAATTGTCACCATTTTCTTATAAAAGAGGATGCATGATAATGAGCAAAGGAGGAGGATGAAGCATAAGTGATAAAGTGTCTGGGATAAAGAAAATGTTCATAGATTAAGGAAAAGGAGTAGAATGCTCAGGGAGTGCCGAGAGCCCATTTAAGTTTAAAATCACATCATGAATCTGTAGAAAGTTCATTCAGTGTGTGGTTCTTTCTTTATCTAAACGGTTGGTTCTATATATCTAAAGTATTCCCAAGGGAAGGAAGACAGCAATTCACAATAAGGGGCAGAATTCATGGAGCCTTAAGCTCAGTTTTCTAATTCAAATTCCAGTGGCGTTTCCACAAAACCATTGAATCTTAAGACATCAATCAGTTCCTGGATATATGTTCTTCCTTCGTGTGAATTGATGCAGCAGTTCCTGAGCTAGAAACATTTAGAGTGATCTTCATTGAAACAATACATAAACATAGCCTTCTTAAGACCTAGGCCATGAAGTGTTTCAAATGCAAGTATCTAACAGTCACGGAACATGAAAATATTAATAAATCCCATAGTGAATAAACTCCCCCAACCCCCACAAAGAAATATCCCCTTTGTTAAATCTTTAAGTTCACTTACCTACTCTCAAGGAAGAGGGATTTGTTTCTATTAAGAGATATGATGGAACATAATATTTTATATAAGGATCAAGTTTTTATTATAAGACTGATGGTATTAGTGCCTTCTCCTTCCTGGTAGTATCCTCACCCATCTATGGAAACTCATGTCATTAAATTGACAGAGCCCAGGAAAATGTATTGTGTTCAAATGTTCTCAGAGGTGACTCACCTGAAGCAATTAGGAGTCACTGGGGGAATAGGCATTACAAGTAAGACAGAGGGGCAGACAGAGAAGACTCCTGGAAAGGTAATGAAGATGTTTAAAGCAGAGGAAGAAAATCAAAGTGGATAGGGGAAGCTGGAGGAGGGCTGTGGGGGCTCAGAACAGAGGGAAACAAATGAAACAAAGCAGAGTTACCAAAAATTGTCAAAAAATAGTCATAGAAAACAAATTACAGAGGGAAGGCAGAGCTGTATGTTGGCTTGTTTCAGAAACAAACAATATATTCATTAAGATCCATTCATAAAAATACAATACATTCTTAAAGGTCTACAAAGGGAGTTTCTCCTCTTTCATATTCTAACATATAGCAAGTCTTTGATACGGTGATAAATACAGATAGCTTGAAAGATAATAGGGAGAGAGAGAAAAAGAGAGAGAAAGAGAGAGAGAAAGAGAGAGAGAGAGAGAATGAGAGACCAGCTGACCATCTTCAGGCCAACATGTTCAACCATCTACTGACTTTTTGGCTTCTTTGCCTATGGTTAAATCAAAATTTCTCTTATATTCCCAATGTCACCAGCTGCAGTAATTAAATACTTTTGATACTTGAAACATTTCCTCTGAAGGAAGGGACATCCTTCTTACTGAGATATTTATGAGGCAAGTAGTCATTTATTGCCTATTAATCATTCTCATTTCTAATGTATTAGATATGATATATACAGCAAATCCTCACTGGAAAGCATTCCAGTCCTGGTGTAACCAGTAAAAATTCTGCCAGGAGTCCAATGTAGCTTTTCCTAACGTTCATAAGTATTTCTATATAATGTGTGTATGTATTACAAACGGTATTATAAGAAAATATATTTTTACTAAAAACCTGTATGATACTTTAAGTGAGGCCATTTACCAAAAATAACGATTCCAAAGGAAAAGTACTACCCAATCACAAATCAATGTCGTTACTAAATAAATGTCAAAGCAAGATATGACTATGAGATCATATAGTATTAAGGTTTTCAATTAATACTTCCAGTAGAAGTTAAGTTTTTCTCCTTCTTATGAAATAAGTCACAAATATACTAGGTATTAGGCAATTTTTAAAATAGTTTCTTAATAAAATAAATATTATAAATAAAGGTAGAATCTTTGCATTTAAAAATAGAGACAAAAAGTGAAGCATAAAAGCATCTGTATATATTCAAAATACAACAAAGCATATGCATGCATATATATACATAAAATATCTGGATCAAGCTGGCAAGCTAGGTTTCTGTGTGTAAATGGAAAGTTTTCTGAAATGAGACTCACCAATTTTTAAAAAGTTTTTTCAAATTATTTGATATTTTTTGATAAGTCATATTTTTCTTAATGTTTAGATTTTATTTAATGAGTGAGTATAATTTTTAAAAGCATAGTAAATTCTCTAATGAAAGTATCACTGGTAGCATTAGATATGTGATAAAGTGAAACTTTACAGCTGCACAAATAATCTTTACAGAGAAAACTAATAATAGTAAAAATAGAAAATTCAGGGAGCAAGTAGTTCATGAGAAAATTTTCATTCAAGAAATCCTGAATCATTTTTGAGGTTTTTCTCTATTTTTGAAATGCCTGGCCAAATATTATTTCCTTTACTCTCCAATATTTTTCATATGAATAAAATTAGTGTTCAGATGCATATGACATGCTGACATTTTTACCACGAAAAAAGAAGGGAAATACACAAAATCTAATAGTATAACACTATGGCAAATATATCCAACAGTTGCTCAGCAGCTGCATCAACAAACATCTCCCAATAAGTAAACCATCATTTTAAAATGGCCAGTGCATTCAATTTAAACAGCAAACTTTCTACATTATGTAGTATTTTATACTTATTACATAACACATTGAATAGTTTCATATATAAGTGTAGCAGTAGTGATAGATTTTTTGTCCATTCTATTCCCTTAATTTTTAATTTCCAAATAACATGGTCTCTTTAGTTATGTTACACATAGTTTTAAAAAAAGAAAACACTAACTATAACATAACAATATTAGCTAATGTTTAAATTCTTCTTATGTGTTGGACAAAGTTAGAAATTTTTTTATATAGTAACTAATTTAATCTGATCAACAACTCTGTGAGGTAGCTATGATTACTACCCAATTTTACAGGTGAGGAGAAAATGGAATCTCATGTAGGTTAAAAAGTTGCCTTAGTCCTATAGCTATTAAATAGCAAGATTATTATTTAAATCTAGACAACAGAAATTAGCCATATTATTAACAACTAAACATTCTCACAAATACTAATAGTACAATATGAATCACAAAAAAAGCAGTCAAATATATTTTATAGATCCATACATATTAAATTATGGTGTATAACTCATAAAGACATATTCAAAAATTTATAGAAACTAGTCTAATCAGAACTGGCAAAAGTATTCAAATTACTAGAATATAATGAACATTTTCATTGAAAGTTGGATATTGGGGGGAAAAGAAAAAGCAACCCATAAGCTCCACACCCTTCTCTAAGAAAATGGTTTAGGTTTAAATGTATAAAAAATATATTTTTTTCGGCATTCAGGTTTTCACAAAATATAATTCTTCTATACTATTAAGTCAATGTTATAATTTTTGTTTTTTTTTTTTGAGATGGAGTCTCACTCTGTCTCCCAGGCTGAAGTGCGGTGGCATGATCTCGGCTCACTGCAACCTCCACGTCCTGGGTTCAAATGATTCTCCTGCCTCAGCCTTCTAAGTACGTGGGATTACAGACACACACCACCACACCCAGATATTTTTTTTGTATTTTTAGTAGAGATGGGGCTTCACCATGTGGGCCAGGCTGGTTTTGAACTCCTGACCTTGTGATCCACCCACTTTGGCCTCTCAAAGTGCTGGGATTATAGAAGTGAGCCACTGCACCCAGTTGTTATAATTTTATAAAAAGTAAAGAGGAAATATTTCCATGAAACTAGAAATTATTCAAGTATCAAAGCATATAAAATGTTTATAAAGTTGCACAATGAGATGCAAAAATCCCATTAATTTTTAAAATCTCAAACTATTTTACTCCTTTTAGTAATTTAATGAGCTTCCCTGAGAAAAATAATTATAATTCAAGTGTCATTATAACCATATAGTTAAAATGAATAAAAGACAAATCTACCTGCCATCTTCATTACTTCGATAAAATACAAGGAAAGGATCTGATTTTCCAAAGAAGTCCTTCTTGTCCAATTTGTTTGCACAAAATTGCATCAAAACAGCATCCTAGAAACAAAATTAATAAAATAGTTCAAAACCTGGGCTATAAATAATTGGAAACTGCAGATCACAAACAAGACTTGACAAGAAAACAAATTTACCATTTTAATGCAAATGGCCAAGTGTGGGAGAATCCCAGACAATATAAAATTGCTTTTTAAAGGACTACGGGACTTTAAAAATTTTGCTGGTAATTTTCATTCTAGGTACAAAACTATTACTTTTCAAAAAGTTTTAACATTTTCCCCTTGAAAAGTGGTATTAAGCTAGGTGACGCCAGGTACCCAATGTTATATATGCAGGATCCTCATTCATATATTCAGTTATGCAGGTACATATTTTTAAAACAAACTTAAAAAATTCCTATTCATTAAAAAAATTTACTAAGTATCTACAACATACCTACTATGTATCAAATGTTGAGATGTACCAGATGATTAGATGGGGAATAAGAAAGATAAACACTGACCACACAGTTTATAATCTAGGGACAGGAAAGTTCCTTCTTAACATATGCAAGTGTACTATAATAAATCAATAACTACATTTAAAAACAATTTTTATGATATTGGGCTTCAAGAAAAAAGTGCCCTCATTTTCTTCTGTAACTTGAATTACATATTTGCATGGTAATATGTAAAACTGAACAGGAAAGCTTAAAATGTTGGAAAGAAGTGTGATAAAGTAATTCAGATTAAACAAAGAGGTTACAATTTTGAATATTACATGATAAAATGCCAACAAGGTCTAAAAAAGCATTCTCTTATTAATCACTTCTTTATCTTACAGAGTCCATCTATACTTACTAAGGATACACCTAAATTTTTTATTATTTCCTTTCAGTAATTCCAGAAGAGTATCTAAAACATCATGCTATCTTTGTTATTTGACTTTACTTTTAGCATATAGCTGTGATAACTTCTATCAGAGGAACATCTCTAATAGAGCAGGGAATATATTCTAGCCAGGCAAAGTGACAATATACATTTTGAAGAAAATTAAAATAAGCACAGAGGTAAGGACAATATGGACATCACTATCACCTCAAACCTCTATGCATATCATGTTTCTTTTCAGATTTGAAGATTAAAGAACAAAAAATTCTAACTATTAAAGAAGCAGTGAAATAATAATTCTGGAAGATCAAATTATAAAATCAAGAGCAGCATTGAAAAGGGCGAGCTGTTTGGTTTGGTTTGTTTATTTTGAATGCCCTTTCATTTCCATATATATTAAAATGCTGTTGGGAGAGAATGGCTTTCTAAGAACCCGGGGACATTCTAAGGACATTGTTCTTATAGAAAAACATTACTCTTTACCACATTCTCCCAAAGCACCTGGACCAAAATATAAACTTCCAAGAAACATTCTGTATACTTAAGATGCATAATAAAAAATGAAATATATTTATTTCAAACAGACTGTGAACAAAACGTCAGAGATGTATTATTACTAAACTATGAACTTTTATTGGCTCATTGGTAAATGTAATGCTAAATTTAATTTTTCAAATTATATTCCTTAAGGCTTGCAAAATGAACAACTGATTCAAAATAAAGATTTATTGCAATGCAGAAAATTATATAACCTTAGAAAAGTAATGTTCTTGTAATTACCCAGGTTAACAGCTTAGCAGGGATTAAGTGCTACATCTGTATCAAGCACAAAATAAATCTTGTTTGGAAGGAAAGGTATTTATGTACTTTTAGAAATACACATGCATCACTGCAAAGTTTTGTTTTGTTTTTATGCCTTATGCTTAATTTCACCAGATACATTTTTAAAACCTCTCTTTAATACTCTACATATAAGGAACGTTCTATTGAATAAAGCCACTTGGACATTTCACAGGCATTTCCAACAGGTTCAAATCTGAACATTTAATATCTGTCCAGAAACTTGCTTCTCCTATAATTTCCCCAGCTTATTAGTGGCGTTGTCATTTACTCAAGTGCCCACGGAAGCCATTCTTAACTGTTCTCTTTCCCTGACCCTTTAACCAATCCACCACAAGTTGCACCATTTACCTCTAAAATTTTGCTCAACTCTTTACTTGGGCTCCACTGCCACCGCCTCATTCCGGTTTCAATCTTATTTCTCATCCAGACATGTACAGTGACATTTATTCATTACTCCCACTTCCATTCTTTGATGTATCCAATCCATTCTCCATTCAGCAGACAGAGTAAGATTCTTGAAACATGAAAATTTCATGTTGCTCACAAATTAAAATGCTTTAAGGCTTTCTCTTGTGTTTAGGAAAACTGCAGAACCTTTAACATGGTCTACAAAGGTCAACATCAAATGGGCTCTGAGCAGCCTTTTCCACCTTCATCTGGAAAAGTTTACCTCAGTCATCTTCCACTGCTCATCCCTGGCCGTCTCACATCAGACCCACTCATGTCTTTCCCACCTCAGGACCTTACATGGCTGTGTCTGCTGGAATTCTTATCCTTGGGCTGGCAAACAACTACTGCTGTAGGACTTAGCTTAAATGTCACTTTCTCAAAGAGGCCCAGTAATCCCTGCGATGCTTAATATAAATTAGATCCCTACTGTACTCTCTCATAATATATTTGAATCACTTGGCACATATCATGACATATTTTCCCTGCATAGTCAGCTGACTAATGTCTCGCTTTCCCACAAATTATGTGTTCATCAAAAGCAAGGACCAGGGTTGAAGGTTGTGCTGTTGTGTTTTGTATTGCTTTTTTTCTTGCCATTCTATTCTAAGCATTCATTCCAAGGACATTATAACATTTTGTAAACACTGTTGAATCAATCAATCAGTAAAAACAAAAAATATTCTTTGTGAAACATTTCAGGCTACTTTTAAAATACTACATGAAAGGCCAAGCATAGTGGTTCATGCCTGTAACCCAAGCACTTAGGGAGGTCAAGTGGAGGTTGGATCACTTGAGTCTGGGAGTTCAAGACCAGAATGGACAACACAGCAAGACCACATCTCTACCAAAAAAAAATTTTTTTTTAATTAGCCAGGTGTGGTGGTACATGTGTATGGTCCCAGCTAGGAGGGAGACTAGGTGGGACAATCATTTGAGTCCAGGAGTTCAAAGCCTGCAGTGAGTCATAATTGTGCCACTGAACTTCAGCCTGGGTGATAGAGTGAGACCTTGTCTTAAAAAGTGAAGATACAGTCCCAACAAAACTTCTAAACTACATTAGTTTTTACTATGGCATTTAATGAAGTATAAAATTAGCATTTGAATAAAACTATGTCAAAATAAGATAATTAGGACTATTACACTACAAATAAATATTTGCGTTATGACATATACATCTCTTAAATGCTACCATTTCTGTGGCATCAGTCACATCAGTGTCCTTGCTCAGGTGCCAGCTGTGACGGGCATCGAGTTGGGGTCACCACCTGAGATGCTGATCACCACCTACAGAGGTCTGTCCTGCAGACCCTGACTTAATGACCAGATGAATGAATGCACTCACACACACTAGAACACAGTTTTAGTGGGCTAGGGATGGTCATCAGCTGCTTTTAGAGGGTATTTGCAGCTAAGTGACAATGACTCCCTGTCCTCACATTTATTCAGTATAGATTTAATAACAGAGGTTCCAAGTCAACACTCCTGTGGATAATTAATGTGGTTAAAAGAGTGGTTTTACAAATGATAAAAGGTCTTGGTTCTGGGGCCCAGAGTAAACACCATTTACAGGTAATTCCCCTTTGACCTTCCCCTGAGAGGACCATCCAGCATAAATAAGTAAACAGAGACAAAGGAATGTGGGGTAAACAGACTTAACCTGGGAAGCTTTATTATCCTAATCACACCATATGACTTAAAATCCGAATGTAGTGAACTGGCTGTGTTCAGCCTGTTCATTAAAACCTTTTGGCCTTCCAAAAGGTTTGAGACTACAATCTTCCAACTTTCTCTAATATTTCCCTAATATTTTGCCAGCCTCACTGAGTGAATCGCAACACATTTCTTTCCTGCAGAGTATCCATCTAAGGGAAGTAGTAATAATATCCACACTTCTAGAAGAAAACAGAGTCTTGTGATATTGGCCTTGTATGTTATTTCTTATGCTATATGATACCAAAAGCATAGGCCACAAAAGTATAAATACACATGGGACTGCATCTAACTACAAAGTTTCTGCTCAGCAAAGAAAATCACCAGTAGAATAAAAAGGCAACCTACAGAATGAGAGAACATATTCTGTGGTTGCTATGGCTTGTTTGTCCCCTCCAAAGCCCAGTAACAGTACTGGGAGGCGGAGCCCCATGGAAGGTGTTTGGGTTATGGGTGTGGATCCTTCATGAATAGGTTGGTGCTGCTTTCACAGTCTTGAGTGAGACTGGATTAATTCTCTCTGAATGAGTTCATTCTCTTGTGAGTGGGTTTTTATAAAGCTAGGGTGCCCCTCAGGTTTCCCTCTGTTCACAAATGTCTGCTTCCACTTTCACCTTCTCTGCCACATTGTGAAATAGCATAAAGGCCCTTACCACAAGCCAGCACCATGCTCTTGAGCTTCTCAGCTGGTACAACAGTGAGCTAAATAAATCTCTTTTTAAAAATAAATTACCTAGTCTCAGATATTCTTTTATAGCAACACAAAATGGACTAAGATACTGTATACCATAAAGGTTAATTTCCAAAACATATAAAGAACTCCTACAAACTCAATAGCAAAAAAATTAAAATAAATAAAAATGAAAATAGAAAACCAACCCAATTTAAAAATGGGCTAAGAAACTGAATAAGCATGTCTCTAAGAACATACAAATGACAAAAACATATATGAAAGGCGTTCACCATCACCAATCATCAGAGAAATGCAAATCAATACAAAAGATTAGCTGACATCTTTAGAATGCCTATTATCATAAAACAAACACAAAGGGAAGAAGTGTCAGTGAGGCTGTAGAGAAAAGAAAACTCTTGTACATTGTTGGTACGAATGGAAATTAGTGCAGCCACTATGGAAAATAGTAGGAGGTTCCTCAAAACTTAAAAGCAGCACTACCATATGATCCAGCCATCGTGCTTCTGGGTATATATCCAAAGAAAGAGACTGAAATCAGTATCTTGAAGAGTTATCTGCACTCCCATGTAATTGTAGCATTATTCAGAAATAAGTCAAGATATTGAAGCAAACGAAGTACCCATCAACAGATGGATGGATACAGAAAACGTTACACACACACACACATATATAATTTATACACACACACACACACACACACATATATAAAACAGTGGAATATTATTCAGCCTTAAAAATTAAGAACATCCTTCTATTTACAACAAGATAGATGAGCCTAGAAGACGCTGTATAAGTGAAATAAGCCAAACACAGAAAGATAAATACTGCATGTTGCAACTTACATGAAGATTCTAAAATAATCAAAATCATAGAAGCAGGAAGTAGAATGATGGTTTCTAGGGACTGAGGGGAAGAAAAGACTGTAAAGCATTATCAAAGAGCACAAAGTTTCAGTTATATGAGATGAATAAGTCATAGAAAGCTACTATATACAATATAGTACTTATGGTTAACAGTACGGCATTGTATATTTAAAAATAGAGGGTACGCCTTATGTTGTTTATTATCACAAAAAAATTAAGAATAAATAAATAAGCATTGTAGGACGAACCACTGGAAGTGACTAATATATTTATGACATAGATTGTGGTGGTTTCATGGGTATATATCTATCTCCCGACTCACCATGTTGTATACATTAAATATGTGCAGCTATTTGTATGCCAATTATAACTTAATAAACTGGTTTTAAGAAAGATATTGTCATTTTACAAATGCATATATTAAATCTCCAACAATATAACCTCACTCAGCTGACTAGTGAAAAAGGCAAGACTAAAATTTAGGTGTCTTGACTCCAAAGCCTATGTTCATTGCACAAGTTAATAACTGACAACTTGTTTTAAAGAAACAAATATGTAGATTTTTATAATGTTGTGGGTGAATTAAAATCATGACATTCAACATTCTAAATAATAATGCCCCATACTTTTAATGTTCGCTGAAGTATAAATTTAAAAAGCATCAACTCTTCTGAAGAAACTATGCACATTGCTTCGAGTACACTTGTGCATTCTACTATACTAATATAGCAATGAAATACTATTTCAAGTTTATTAGTATTAATGATGATGCTGATGCTCAATAAGGCTGTAGCTAAGAATTAGGACATAGAAAACATAAGATGAAGTGACACCAAGATTTTAAACAACATTGATAAAATATTAGATCTATAATTTCTAATTATAAAAAATATGCGTTGACTCACTGAAAGATAATTCCAGAGGTTCTTATAGAATTAATAGTAAAAAGAGGTATAAAAATACCTAGACTGCTAAAAGACACATTCCGTTTCACTTACCAGGAACTGGTAAAATAATTTTCCAGGCTCTTCCAACAATGAATAGAACATCCTAAGTATCTTCTATTTTCAGAAGTATTTCAGAATACCTCTGAAAGTAGAAGATACTTAGGATGCAGCCTGTCCATACTCAACCTATGCCCATGGTATCTTGGTTCTATTTTGAAATAAAACTGATAATACTGTATTCATGGCATATTTACACAAAATCTGCTTAATAAACTCAAGATTTTGACAAAATAGCATGTTAATATCACCATAAAGAACATGTATCTTATGGACTGTGAACTTCTTTTTTCTTTCCTTTCTTCACGCAAAACATATATTATCTTAAACATTTACAAATTGAGACAAGTATAAACAATGATTAGATAATATAATTGAAAAAAAATCATTGTATCATTTTTAACTAAAAAACCAGGACGATAGGTAATATCTCTGCCTTTAAATAGTTATGCTATATTTTCTAAGGCATTGTTTAGTATATGCAGACTACTTATGAATATATTATATTATCAAACTTAATGTTATGGTGGTTGATTGCCAGGACTGGAAGATCTTTTTAAAATAGTCTAGTGATTAGTTCACATTTTTTTTGTTTTTTGCCCTTCAAATATGAAAAGTAAAACTCAGAGTAGTCAAGTGTCTTAATAAGACAAAGTACAAATGAGTAGCAAACTAAAACTTAACTTGAGTCTGATGGTCTTTAACAGCATTATATGTGGACATGTTTGGGTATTTATAGATGGGAAAACTGAGGCTGATATGACTGTGACATGCCCAGGGGGACAAGAACAACGAGAAGAATAGGAAGGTTTCAGTGTACATATATTTATAATGACTTAAATTTTAATATTGGTGGTTAATTATTTATACTCACCTGTTGTAGTTTCTATTGTTATCTCACTGTTCTACCCCCACCCCCAGAATCCCAAAGGTATGTAATAAATTAGAATATCCAGTTTATAACATTTGCTGACAAGTAATATCATATGATTTCCTGAGCATATTGTCTCAGCTATCTATCTGTCATCTATCTGTATTTGAGAGATACAGAATGTGTGTGTGTGTGTGTGTATACACACACACACACACACACACACACACACACACACACACACATATAAATACATACATGAATGAGACAGGGTCTTGCTCTGTTGCCCAGGCTGGAGTGCAGTGGCACAACTAGAGCTCACTGTAGCCATGAACTCAAGGGATCCTCCCACTTTGGCCTCCCAAAGTGCTGAGATTACAGGCATGAGCCACTATGTCTGACCAGAAACGTATTTGTATAAGAAAGCCATATAATTTATCTAAAAGTTAAAAAGGCAACTTCTTGAGATAATAAAATAAGCTATGGTCTCTATATAAAAACTATGGTCAATATCAACATGTTAAGCTTTTGGTATTTGGGGTGAGTTTCTGTTCCTGCAATTAAAAATAAAGAGCACTAGAGGTATAATCTAGGGAAAAATTTTTTCCTCTGGAAATACCAATTCCCAGAGATCTGCTGGCCCACATTAAACAGGTGATATTGACTTCAGATTCAGCTAGCCACCATTACTTTCAGTGTGGAGTGTCATAGCTATCACCCCATTTCTTGACAACAGTGAAATCATTAAACACGAGTCAATGGGTTCATCAGCAAATCACAACTAAAATTAACAGTCTTCTAAAAATACAGAGTATGCACTCTATGCAATCATACTGCTAGCTGGAGTGGCAGCTAATCATTTCTCCAGATGTGGAATTCCCAAGCTAACAAGAGATGGAACCAATATGAATTCTGAATTAATTAAATCAGAAAAATTGGGGAAAATATGTTATACAAAAGGGCTAAACTCAAATGACAAGAAATATTCCTTCAAAATTATATACAAGTCTTCAGTGGTTTTACAGTAATTAAACTGATTGGTATAACTGACAATTCCTTATACTAATGCTTAAAAAGCAGTATTGATATTAGGTTTTAATACTTCAATTTTTAAAAAAGGTTATTAAAATAATTCACTATACTTTTCAGATTACGAAAAACTCTCTCTGGTCACAAGACTAAGTATCTAAAATGATATTTTATGGATTATAAAATTGTATAATACTTTTTCTACAATCACTTAAAAATTAATTAGTTAAGTACAATTTTAGATATAGCATTTGAAGTATGAAAATTTTTCTAAGCCAAAGACATATTTACTTACCCTGCAACAGTTTAATTCTTCTGCCGTAAGTATGATTATACCACATTTCTTCCCTGGAATTCCTCTAAAACAACAAAAATATATTTATATACGTTATTATGTTATATTAATACATATAAATTTATATATCATTTTTTTTACATAATCTAATAAAGAGCATATAATAATAAAAGGGTTCTTTCCTAACAAAATATATTTTGAATAGGTGGGATTACAGGCCTGACTAAATTTTGTATGTTTTTTAGTAGTGACAGGGTTTTGCCATGTTGGCCAAGCTGGTCTCAAACTCCTGACCTCTGGTGATCCATTCCCCTCAGCTGCCCAAAGTGCTGGGATTACAGGCGTAAGCTACCACACCCAGCCCCCAATGAGGCTAAATTTTAACATAACTTTAAACATGTCAATCCTCTCCTCAAGAGTCTTCAATATCTCTGTATTGTCTAA
The DNA here is from genome assembly GCF_009761245.1 of Sapajus apella. NCBI lineage: Eukaryota > Metazoa > Chordata > Mammalia > Primates > Cebidae > Sapajus > Sapajus apella. The sequence continues at coordinate 2,930,532 of NW_022437006.1, forward strand.
TATATAATAGTTATGCATCACCTAATTATGCTTCAATAAACAACAGACTGCATACACATGGGTGGCCCCATAAGATTACAATGGAGCTGAAAACTTTCTACTGCCTAGTGATGTAGTATCAGCACAGAGCATTACTCATGTGTTGGTGTGATACTGGTGCAAACAAATCTACCGGTCATATGAAGTATGTATGTACAGTCCATATAGCAAACATCAACTATGTTACATAACACAACTGTTATATATTTTCTATACTATACTTTTTATCATTATTTCAAAGTGTATTTCTTCTACTCAAAAAGAAGAAAGAAAAGAAAAAGCTAACTGTAAAAACAGCCTCAGTTAGGTCCTGCAAAAGATCTTCCAAAAGAAGCCACTGTTGGCCAAGTATGGTGGCTTACTCCTGTAATCCCAACATTTTGGGAGGTCGAGGTGGGCAGATCACCTGAGGTCAGGAGTTCAAGACCAGCCTGGCCAACTTGGTGAAACCCCATCTCTATTAAAAATACAAAAATTAGTCGGGCGTGGTGGCAGGCATCTGTAATCCCAGCTACTCAAGAAGCAGACGCTGAGAATTGCTTGAACCTGGGAGGCAGAGGTTGCAGTGAGCTGAGATCACACCATTGCACTCCAGCCTGGGGGACAAGAGTGAGACTTCATCTCAAAAATGAAAAAAAGAAAGAAAGAAGTCACTGTTATCACAGGAGATGGCAGCTCCATGCATGTTATTGCCCCCAAAGACCTTCCAGTGGGACAAGACGTGGAGGTGGAAGACAGGGATACTGAGGGTCCTGACCCTGTGTAGGCCTAGGTATGTGTTTGTGTCTTAGTTTTTAACAAAAAAAGTTTAAAAAGTAAAAATAAATTAATAATTTAAAAACAGAAAAAAGATTATTAAGAACATAAAGAAAGAAAACATTTTTGTACAGCTGTACAATGTGTGTTTTAGATATTAAAACATTTTTTAAAGTTTAAAATATTATAAAGTAAAAACATTATAGTAAGTTAAGGTTAATTTATTATCGAAGAAAGAAAAATGTTTTAAAAATATTTAGTATAGCCTAACTATATAGTGTTTATAAAGTCTACAGGAATATAATGTCCTAGGTCCTCACATTCACTCACTGCTTGCTCAGACTCACCCAGAGCAACTTCCACTCCTGTAAGCTCCATTTGTGGTTAAGTACCCTATAGAGGTATACAATTTTATAACTTTTATATCTTATTTTTTACTGTCTCTTCTATGCTTACCTACATTTAGATACACAAATACTTATGTTACAATTGCTTAGAGTATTCAGAAGGTAATATGCGTTACACATTTGTAGCCTAGGAACAAGAGATAATACATACCATATAGCCTAGGCATGTAGTAGTTAGACCAGGAGTCTTCAACCCCAGGGCTGCACAGCAGTAGGTGAGTGGCAGGCACCAGCAAGCTGAGCCTCATCTATATTTACAGCAGCTCCCCATCACTGGTATTACTACCTGAGCTCTGCCTCTTGTCAGGTCAGCAGCGGCATTAGATTCTCATAGGAGCGTGAACCCTATTGTGAACTGTGAGGGATCTACGTTGTACACTTCTTAGGAGAATCTAATCCATGATGATCTGTCACTGTCTCCTATCACCCCCAGGTGGGACCGCCTAACTGCAAGAAATGAAGCTCAGCGGTCCCATTGATTTTTACATTATGGTGAGTTGTATAATTATTTCACTGCATATTATAATATAATAATAATAGAAATAAAGTGCACCACAAATGTAATGCACTTGAATTTCAGGATGCACTTGAATCATCCCAAAATTATCCCCAACCCCACAGTGTGTGGAAAAACTATCTTCCACAAAACTGCTCCTTGGTGCCAAAAACGTTGGGGACTGCTGGGTTAGACCATCTAGGTTTGTGTAAATGCACTCTATGATGGTTGTACAACAATGAAATCACCTAAGGAAACATTTCTCAGAATATATCCCTGTTGTTAAGTAGTGCATGACTATTTAACAAAATGCTCCTATGGTTTCTAAGTTTTCTACTACATTATTAAAAACTATCAAAAACCTTGGGCTTCACTGTTTCCCTCTCCTTTCATCAAGTTGGGGACATTTTGTGCTTATTTCTTCTTTGTGTTCATTCCCAAGCTTTGACGTATTATAGCTTGTTACCCGTCCCCAATTTTGCCTCAAACTTTCCATATCACCAGATGAAGTTCCATTTGTTTCAAGAAAACCTTATCCTAAGTGGCCTTACAAAAAGCTCAGCCGTTTCTGTATTCCTACTGATGTTAAAGTCAGTACAGTAAGGTTTAGCACTTAATTATTCCTTAACTGTTAAAATCACAAATAGTTAGCCTTTCTTTTCTCAGGTTGATTATGCTTACTATAAGAGCAATTTTCATGACATAAACCTCTTGTAAGCACAGGGTTAAATGTCTGTATACAGCAGGTGTTTCGTCTGTAAGTAGGTACATAATATACAGTCATGCATTGCTTAATGCTTGTTTCCACCATATCTTTACTCTTAACCAGGGTAACTGCAGAAGTCAAGATCTTCCATTTTCCCTAAGTCCTTATGACTAAGAACTCAATTCATATAACATTGCACATTTTGTTTTATATTACTGCATTATCATTTTAAGCAACTTTCCAGCATTCTTAATCAGTTAATTTTTCTAGTCCAGCTGTACCTTTCTCTTCTTCTTTCCATTTGTGAACTATGAGTTTAATATTTTCCATTTGTGAGCTATGAAAAACCAAACACCCTATCAACCTGTACACACTTTAAAATGCTGAATAAAATATGCAAAGATCTTTATAAATGCTAGGATAACTTGGCCAGAAAGTAAGGATCAATCAGAAGCTGAAAGTGAAGTTGGAAAGATAAACTGAACACTGAATAATTTGATCTTAGGCTTCTGCCTTGCATGGTTACTTAGGGTACAAAACTTAAAAAACAAGAGGAGGTAGGACTCACAAGGTGGGAAATTCAATAAAAAGTCAATCCACAGCATTAAAGCTTATATCTCATTAACTAGATTGCCTGATGGTAGCATGAGTTACATATAAACATCCACTTTATGGGCCTAAAAAATACATCACTGCCTTAAAACGTGGTGATGAATGAAAGAGAAAAAAATGTGTCCTAATAATTTAGGGCTCAACCAGGCTTGCTGCCATAATTGACACCATTTGAGTAGTTACCAAAACTTCAAACCAAGAATTACATTTAATTCAAGCAGCTATGGGTGCCTAGTAAAAGCAAATACTCTCTAGAAGAGTTTGGCTTCAAATTACATTTCAAAATATCTCACATTTAAAGTTTTAAAAGTAAATATGAAGCTCGTTTTACAATATCAAAAAATACACATGGAAAAATGCACCCACCAAGAATTAGAATCTCCAAAACAACAGGTTGCAGAATCAAACACAGATTTAGAATATTGTAAATATTATGAATAGTATACAAAATATAAATATTTACAATATATTTAAAATGTAAAGAGGAAATGGAAATATGAATAACTAGCAAAGGATTATAAAAAGCAAACAAGAATATTTGGAACAGAAGAGAGAGCCCAGAAGTAAATCCAAGCAGTCATTGCCAGTGCTGATGTCCAGGCACATTTCCCCTAAGTTCTCTTCCAGGAGCTTTATTGTTTCTGGTCTTATGTTTATGTCTTTTACCCATTTTGAGTTGATTTCTGTGTATAGTGTAAACTAAGGGTCCAATTTAAATCTTTTACATGTGGAAATCCAGTTTTCTCAGCACCATTTATTAAAGAGGCTAACTGCTCCCCATACTGTCCTCCTGGTGCTCTTGTAAAAAATTAGTTGACTATATATGTTTGGATTTGACAGAGGAGAAGAGAGAATCAGTAAACTGAAAAACAGTGTAAATAAACTATCCATAATGCAGCATGGAGAATCAGACATGGGAACTGTTATGAAGAGGTTTTGAGTCACAGAATACAAAGACAAAATCTCTAATACATGTTTAATCAAATTCAGTAGAAGAAGGACTAAATAGAGCAGATGAAATATTTGAAGAGATAATGACTGGGAAACTTCTAGAAACGGTGAAACACCTCAATTTCCAAATTCAGAAAGCTTAATGAATCCAGTCAGTATAAATAAAAATAAATTTATACTTGGGCACATGACAGGAGCATGGAAAAACATGAGAGATGAAGAATATATCTCTAGAGGAACCAGAAAGAAAAGACAGGATGTACAAAGATATAATCTACAAAGATTTAACTAAGAGCTGACTAGGTGGAAGCAACATTGGAAACCAAAAGATAATTGAAACAATATCTTCAATGGTTTGAAAGAAAATAATTGTAAATCTAAGATTGTAAAGAGTAAAGATCTATTCTAAGAACAAGCATAAACCACAGATATTTCGAAACAATTAAGAAATAATACATTGTATATCCAAGGATCCTTGCTTGAGAAGTTTCTAAACAATGGGCTTCAAGTTGAAGTAAATGATCACAGATGGAAGATCTAAGATGAAAAAAGAAAAAATGAGAGAAACCAAGGAACTAGTAAATGTGTGTTAATCTTAAATCAGTAACGCTAATGTTAAAAACTTAAATAACAAATAGGAATAATAATGATAGTATTAATCAGCAGAATGATAATTTAAGTTAAAGCCTTCTCATGATCTCTAATTGTTCAGGAAGAAATTAAATACACTGAGAAAATAGAATTTCATAAAAAATGAGTAAATATGTTTAAAAACTTTGAGGAAACAATTATTGAAGTTACTTTATAATTTCAAGGTTAGAAACCAAAATTGTGAAATGATGCTTCTAAAATTCAATCAATTCAAAAGAAACTAAGACTAAAGAAAGGATGGGGCAGATGAGAGGCACTAAGACGGTGACAGAAATAAGCCTAGAGAAATAGTTACCAAATTAAATGTAAATGAACTGCATGCTCCAGATTAAATGTAAATATTGTAATTCTATAAAAATTAAATTTAGCCATTAACTATTTAAAATTGATAACAAAATTTGAGTCAGAAAATTCAAAAGAAAAGAATGGAAAGATATCTCAGCAAAAAATAAAACTAATTCTAATGAAAATCATTGTACCTAAATTAATAGCATATACACAGATTTTAAATTGAAAAGAGTTGCAAGAAATAGTTACTGTGTAATGACAAATCATTCAATTAATTGGGAACATATAGTAACCTCAATGCTGCATGCATCTACTATTATAGTTCCAAAATACATAAAGCAAAATTGATACAACTACAAAAAGATAAATACACCAGTATGCTGAAAAGTTTCAGGACAAACACCCTTGGCAAAGTGATCAAGATTAATATCACCAGTGATAAGTCATATTAATATGTATTCCTGATAGGATGTAAGGAATTTACATTTCACTCCTGTGGCCTTCTCCCCAAATCCTTAACTCCAATCTAACCATGAGAAAAACATCATACAAACCCAAATTTAGGGACATTCTACAAAGTACCTAATACTTCCTCAACACTATCAAGTTCATACAAAACAAGGGAAGACTAAGAAATTGTCACATATCAGATCAAAAGAAAGTTTATATCCTGAAATGAATTTTGGAATATAAAATGAACATTAGTGAAATAATGAATAAAATTCAAGTAAAACTTGAAATTTAGCTAATAGTAATATATATACCACTGTTGTCCTTCTAGTTGTGACAAATGTATTAATGCCATGGTAACACAAGATGTTAATGTTAGAAAAAAAAAAACAAACTGGTGTGACAGGAATACAGGAACTTTCTGTACTATTGTTGTAACTCTTCTATAAACATAAAACTATTCTAAAATAAAAAGTTTACTGAAACTATGCAAATTTAAAAAAAGACAAAGACAGGCTAAAAAACTATTTCAGGGTAAAAGAAACTAGAATTAAAACAACCAATCTCAATTATGATTCTTTTTTAAAAAAATTGTGATTCTTAATTAAATTTCAGAAGAGAAAAATATACCTATAATGACATTATTGGTATGGCTGTTGAAATGTGAGTGATGCATAATTAGATAATGTTACTGTATCATTGTGAAATTTCCTGATTTTGAGCATCATATTGTGGTTATGTAAAAGAACATTCTTATTAAGAAATTCACTTTCAAGTATTTAGAAGATAGAATCCACTTTTTTTTAAACAATGTCTCCAACTTACTCTCAAATGACTCAGAAAGAAAAATCTAGAATACGAAGCAGAAAGAGAATGAGAAAGAGAATAAAAAAGTGAATAAAGTTAGCTCCTGATGAAAGTAAACAGGAGGTTTTGAACTACATTTGCATTTTTTTTTTTGGAGACAGGGTCTCACTGTCACTCAGGTTGAAGTACAGTGGAGTGATCACAGCTCATTTCAGCCTCAAATTCCTGGGCTTAAGCAATCTTCCCACCTCAGCCTTCCAAGTAGCTAGGAATACACATACATGTCACCATGCTGAACTAATGTTTTTTCATTTTTTTAGAGGCAGGGTCTCACTATATTGCCCTGGCTGGGCTCAAACTGCTGGGCTCAGGCAATCCTCCTGAACTGGCCTCCCAAAGTGCAGGAATTGCAGGCATCAGCCACCCCACCTTGCTTATTCTTGCAACTTTTACTTACAATTGAAATTATACCAAAAGAGAAAGTTACCAAAAAAGATCGATTTTAAAGATTCTCATAAGTGTATTCTTACGTTTTGTGAAACATAAAAAGAATAATAAAACTCATCCACATTACAGTTAAACATAATCTGAAGAGAATTATTAGAGATGTGTAATCCTTAAAATTTTAGTACATAGGTAAGACTGGTGGAAGGCAGGGCAAGATGATGAAATAGAGGGCTCCACTAAACATCCCGCCTGCAAGGACAGCTATATTTTAATGACTATCTACACACACACACACACACACACAAGCACCTTCATAAGAACCAAAAATCAGGTGTGCATTCACAGTACCTAGCTTTAACTTCAGATCATCGAAAGAGGCACTAAAGAGGTAGGTAGGAAAATCAGTCTTGAATCACGAACGTCACCCCTCCCTAATACCCCTGCAGCTACACTGTGGTACCGAGAACATTTCTGTCTGCTGCGGAGAGGTGAGTGCAGCAATTGTTAGGCATTGAACTCAGCTGCCGTTATAGCAGAAAGTAAAACCAGCCCAAACTCAGCTCATGCCCACCAACGGAGGGAGCTTTAAAACCAGCCCTAGCACAGTCACACAGTCCTAGTGATGACAGCCAAAGAAGGGCTTGTGTCACTGCATCACAAGCTTCAGGTGGCTCAGAACAGAAAAAGAAAGACGCTGTTTGTTTGGGAGAAAGTAAGGAAATAGAATAAGAGTCTCTGCGAGGTAATCCAAAGAATTCATACAGCTCTTGTCCAAGACTATCAAGGCAGTTTCTCTACTAGTCTGGAAGAACCACAGCATTTGGGTGCCCCTAAAGTAGGTACAGTTTAGATCACAACACTCAAGGTTTCTGAAATATTTGGAAAGTCTTGCCAAGAACAATGGGTGCCAGCAAGCCCAGGCAGTGAAGACTAAAATAAATACCTATATTTTAATGCTTTAATGTTCAATTAACATCTACAAGTATCAAGACCATCTAGGAAAACAAGACCTTACCAAATGAACTAAATAAAGCACCAGGGACCAATCCTGGAGAAACAGAGATATGTGAGCATACAGACAGATAAGTAAACATAGCTGTTTTGAGGAAACTCAAATTCAAGATGACACAGAAAGTAATTCAGAATTCTATCCAATACCTTTTTTTTTTTTTTTTTTTTTTTTGAGACGGAGTTTCGCTCTTGTTACCCAGGCTGGAGTGCAATGGCGTGATCTCGGCTCACCGCAACCTCCGCCTCCCGGGTTCAGGCAATTCTCCTGCCTCAGCCTCCTGAGTAACTGGGATTACAGGCACGCGCCACCATGCCCAGCTAATTTTTTGTAGTTTTAGTAGAGACGGGGTTTCACCGTGTTGACCAGGATGGTCTCAATCTCTTGACCGGGTGATCCACCCGCCTCGGCCTCCCAAAGTGCTGGGATTACAGGCGTGAGCCACCGCGCCCGGCCCCCCAATACCTTTAACAAAAAATTAAAATAATTTAAAAGACTCAAACAAAAATTCTGGAGCTGAAAATACAACCAGCATACTGAAGAATGCATCAGAGTCTTTTAATGGCAAAACTGATGGAGCAGAATAAAGAATTAGTGAGCTTGAAGACAAGCTATTTGAAAATAGACATTCAGAGAAGACAGAAAAAAGAATAAAAAACAATAAAGCATGCCTACAGAATCCACACACACAAAAAGCCCCCAAACAGCAAATCTAAAAACTACTGGCCTTAAAAAGGAAACAAAAAAGAGACAGGAGTAGAAAGTTTATTCGATGAGATAATAGTGAGAACTTCCCAGACCTAGAGAAAGATATCAGTATCCAAGGATAAAAAAGTTATGTAACACCAAGCAGATTTCACCCAAAGAAAACTACCTCAAAACATTTAATAATCAAACTTCCAAAGGTCAAGGATAAAGGAATGATCCCAAAAGCAGCAAGAGAAAATAAATGAACACCATACAAAGGGGATCCAATATGTCTGTCAGCAGACTTTTCAGTGGAAACCTTACAGGACACAAGAGTGGCATGACATACGTAAAATGCTGAAGGAAAAACAATTTTTACCCTAGAATAATAAATCTTGTGAAAATATCCTTCAAACATGAATAAGAAATAAAGATTTTCTCAGACAAACAAAAGCTTAGGCATTTCATCAACACAAGACCTCTCCTATAAGAAATACTAAAGAGAATATCTCAGTCATAAAGAAAAGGACCTTGCCTTGTGTGGTGGCTCATGTTTGTAATCTCAGCACTTTGGGACCTGAGGTGGACAGATCACTTGAGGTCAGGAATTTGAGACCAGCCTGGACAACATAGTGAAACCCCCTCTCTATTAAAAATACAAAACTTAGCTGGGTGTGATGACATGTGCCTGTAGTCCCAGCTATTCAGCAGGCTGAGGCAAAACAATTACTTGAACATGGGAGGCAGAGATTGCAGTAAGCCAAGATTGTTCCACTGCACTCCAACCTAGGTGACAAAGTGAGACTCAGTTTCCAAAAAAAAAAAATAATAATAATCCTTTATTGAAAAATAAGAAATCATCTGAAGGTACAAAACTACAAAACTCACTAATAGTACTAAGTACATAGAATAACACTATAACTTGTAACTGTGGTGTATAAAATAAGCTTAAGTAAAAAGACTAAAAAATTAACCAATCAAAAAAAAATGATATGGTTTGGCTGTGTCCCCACCCAAATCTCATTTTGAATTGTAGCTCCGCATAATTCCCATGTGCTGTGGGAGGGACTCAGTGGGAGGTAATTGAATCATGGAGGCAGGTCTTTCCCAGGCTGTACTTGTGATAGTAAGTCTTAGAAGAATTGATGATTTTATAAAGGGGAGGTCCTCTGCACATGTTCTCTCTTGCTTGCCACCATGTAAGATATGACTTTGCTAGTCATTCACCTTCCACCATGATTGTCAGGCCTCCCCACCCATGTGGAACTGTGAATCAATTAAACCTCTTTCCTTTATAATTTACTCAGGCTCAAATAGTCTGTGTTAGAACCATGAGAACAGATTAAATCAAACTACAACTTTTGGAAGACACAGACATACAAGAAGACATATATAAACACAACAAAAAGCTAAAAAGCAGAGAAACAAAGTTAAAGCATACAGTTTATGAGTTGTCTTTTTGCCTACTTCCTTGCTTATGCAAACAGTGTTAAGTTGTTAAATGGCTAAAACAATGAGTTATAAGATGATATTTGCAAGCCTCATGGTAACCACAAAAAACAAGAAACACAAGAGATACACACACACACACACACACACACACACAAACACACACACAAATAAATAAGTAAATAAAAGCAAAAAACTGAATCATTTCAACAGAGAAAATCACCTTCAACAAAAGGAAGACAAAGGAAGGAAAGAAAGAACACAAAACAATTCAGAAAAAATAATAACCAAATGACAGGTGGAAGTCCTTACTTATCAATAACAACACTAAATGTAAATAAACTAAACTTTCCAATCAAAAGACACAGAGAGGCTGAATGGATTTGAAAACAAGGCCCAATGATCTGATGCCTAGAAGAAACACACTTAATCTATAAAGACAAATACACACTGAAAATAAAGGGAAGAATAAAGACATCTGTGATGGTTAATACTGAGTGTCAACTTGATTGGATTGAAGGACACAAAGTATTGATTCTGGGTGCATCTATGAGGGTGCTGCCAAAGAAATTAACATTTGAGTCAGTGAACTGAGAAAGACAGACTCACCCTTAATCTGGATGAGCACAATCTAATCAGCTGCCCGTGCAGCTAGAATATAAGCAGTCAGAAAATTGTGAAAAAAGAGACAAGCCTAACCTCCCAGCCTACATCCTTCTCTCCTGTGTTGGATGCTTTCTGCCCTGGAACATCAGACTCCAAGTTCTTCAGTTTTGGAACTTGGACTGGCTGTCCTTGATGCTCAGCCAGCAGATGGCCTATTATAGGACCTTGTGTTCATGTGAGTTACTACTTAATAAACTCACATATATACGAGTGTGTGTGTGTGTGTGTGTGTGTGTGTGTGTGTGTATATACACATACACAAAAAAGAAATATATAAACATACATATATATGTATATTTATTATAGAAGTATGTGTGTATAACCAGGTGCGGTGGCTCATGCTGCAATCCCAGCACTTCAGGAGGCTGAGGCAGGTGGATCAAGATGTCAGGAGTTTGCGACCAGCCTGACAAACATGTTGAAACCCTATCTCAACTAAAAATACAAAAAAAATAGCCAGGCATGGTGGTGCACACCTGTAATCCCAGCTACTCAGAAGGTTGAGGCAAGAGAATCACTTGAACCCAGGGGGCGAAGGTTGCAGTGAGCCAAGATTGCACCATTGCACTCCAGCCTGGGCAAGAGAGCAACACTCCATCTCAAAACAACAACAACAACAACAAAAAGACCAGACATGGTGGCTCATACCAGTAATCTCAGCACTTTGGGAGACCAAAGCGGGAAGATCACTTAAGGCCAAGAGTTTGAGACCAGCCTGGCCAGCATGGTGAAACCCTGTCTCTACTAAAAATACAAAGAAAAAAAAATTAGCTGGGCATGGTGGTGGGCACCTGTAATCTCAGCTACCTGGGAGGCTGAGGTGGGAGAATTGCTTGAACCTAGGAGGTGGAGGTTGCAGTGAGTGGAGACTGTGCCACTGCATTCTGGCCTGGGTGACAGAACAAGTAAGCAAGCCAGCAAGAAAGTGAGAGAGAGAGAGAGAGAGAGCGAGAGAGAGAGAGAGAGAGGGAGAGAAAGAGAGAGAAAGTAAGGAAGGAAGTACGGATGGAAGGAATGAAGGAAGGAGGAAAGGAAAGGAAAGGAAGAGAGAGAGAGGGAGAGGAAGGAAGGAAGGAAAGAAAGAAAGAGAAAGACAGAGAGGAAAGAAAAGAAAGAAAGAAAGAGAAAGAAAGAGAGAGAGGAAAGAAAAAGAAGAGAAAGAAAGAAAGAAAGAGAGAAAGAGAGAGAGAAAAGGAAAGGAAGACGGAGGGAAGGAAGGAAGGAAACTGGCAATATCTACTAAAGCTAGACATATGCATAGCCAGTAGTTACATGTGTGTGTGTGTGTGTGTGTTTGTGTGTATATATGTACACATGTATGTATATATATGTGTGTGTATATATATGTGTATATATAATACACACACATATATATACACACGTGTGTGTGTGAATGTATATATACCTGTGTGTATATATGTGTGTGTGTATATATGTATTCATATATACGCTTCCCACCCCCAGTAATGGCAACATTTCCTCCTCAAACCATGCTGCCATCAGCCTTTCCACCTCTGTCTGAGGAGATAAACCCTGCACTGCCTGAGGCAACAACAATGGCCTCCCATGAGGTAGCTGCCAGGCAGGATAATGTTGATTCTCCTCAGGAGCCACCCTCTACATCCCTGTGTGCTTTTAGACTTATAACTAGACTAGAGTCCCAGTGGGCCGCTGGAGGTTAGGTTGAGAGTGTATTCCATGAGGAGGTGCACCACACTCAAAAATAACTGCTTCAGTTTTCTAATTTATATACACAGAAATCTGGAGAACAGGCATGGCAATGGATATTAAGGATGTGAGATAATGGTGGAAGGAACCTGCATTGCATCAGACTGAATCTACTCATTTGGGCCCACTAAGTAGGGACTCTGCATTTAATGTTATATCTTGGGAAGTTAAAAAAAAAGTTCTAAGAGTTTATTTGCTTGGTTAGCTGAAATATGGCTTAAAAGATGACTCACTGTGAGTGAACTGGAAATGCCTGATCTCCCCTGGGTTAAAGTACAGAAAGAGATCCAAAGGCTTAGGGAGATTGGATGGTAGAGTCGGTTAGTCACTTTACATCTACTTATCCCAGCTGGAAGGGTCCAGAAGATATAACCTTTACCAATGCCTTGTGAAATAAATTTGTGAAGGCAGCACCTGCATTTTTGAACAGCCTTGTAATTGCTCTTCTCTGTATGTCAGATCTAACAGTGAGAACCACAGTTGCTCAACTATCAAATTTAAATACAACGGGAATAATTGGATCCCAAGGTGGCAGGAGCAAAGTGGTGGCATTCAACTGTCAAAAGCAAGGTGGGCATAGCTATCACATGACAGCAGAGGCAAAGCAGCAATCAGAACAGTCTGGCTCATGCAGAGCTCTGGCATTGGCTAATTAATCATGGTGTCCCTAGAAGTGAAATTGATAGGAAGTCTACTGCATAACTACGTAATTTATACAACAGAAAACTTCTAGGTTGAATGAAAAAAAGACTAATTTATATTACAAAAATAGAGATTTGAGCCAGTATGCAGATCCAGATCCCCTTGAATGAAGGGGAGGCTGGATCCACTTGAGGAAAGAACTGCCTACATTACTGACAACTTATGCAATGAATCTTTCTCCCACCCTTCCCCAAGGAGACGTCTGGGCTTTTACCAGAGTAACTGTGCACTGGGGAAAGGGAAATGATCAGACATTTTGGGGACTATTTAACACTGGCTCTGAGCTGATGTTGATTTCAGAGGACCCAAAGCTTCATTTTGGTCCTCCAGTTAAAGTAGGGGCATATGGAGATCAGATAATTAATGGATTGTTAGCTCAAGTGCAACTTACAGTGGGTCCAGTGGTTCCCCAGACTCATCTTTTGGTCATTTCCCCAGTGCCAGAATGCATAATGGGCATAGACATACTTAGCAGCTGGCAGAATCCCCACATTGGCTCCCTGACTGATTGGGTGAGGCTATCATGGTGGTAAAGCCCAAACAGAAGCCATTAGAACTGTCTACACCTAGAAAAACAGTAAATCAAAAACAATATTGCATGCCTGGAGTGACTGCAGAGATTAGTACCACCATCAAGAACTTGAAAACTGCAGGGGTGGTGATTCTCACCACATCCCCGTTCAACATTCCCCTTCAGCATGTGCAGAAGACAGAGGGATCTTGGAGAATGACATTAGATTATTGTAAGTTTAACCAAGTGGTGGCTCCAACTGCAGCTGCTGTACCAGTTGTGATTTCATTGCTTGAGTAAATTCACACATCTCCTGGTACCTGGTATGTAGTCACTGACTTGGCAAATGCCTTTTTCTCCATTCCTTTCCATAATGCTCACCAGAAGCAATTTGCCTTCAGCTGGCAAGGCCAGAAATATACCTTTACTGTCCTACCTCAGGGGTATATCAGCTCTCCAGCTTTGTGTCATAATCTTATTTGGAGAGACCTTGATCACTTTTCGCAACCACAGGTATCACTCTGGTCCATTACATTGATAACGTTATGCTGATTGGATCCAGTGAGTTAGAAGTAGCAAACACACAGAACTTATTGGTGAGACATTTGCCTGCCAGAGAATGGAAATAAATCCAACTAAAATTCAGGGACCCTCCACCTCAGCAAAATTTCTAGGTGTTCAGCGGTGTGGGGCCTGTTGAAATATTCTTTCTAAGGTGAAGGATAAGTTGCTGCCTTTGGCCTTTACTACAACCAAGAAAGAGGCTCAATGCCTAGTGGGCCTATTTGGATTTTGGAGGCAACAAATCCCTCATTTGGGTGTGTTACTCCAGCCCATTTATCGAGTGACCCAAAAGGCTACCAGTTTTGAGTGAAGTCCAGAACAGGAGAAGGCTCTGCAACAGGTCCAGGCTGCTGTGCAAGCTGCTCACCCACTTGGGTTATATGACCCAGCAGATCCAAAGGTGCTTGAGGTGTCAGTGGCAGATTGGGATGCTGTTTGGAGCCTTTGGCAGGCCCCCATAGGCGAATCACAGTGGAAGTCTCTAGGATTTTGGAGCAAGGCTCTGCCATCTTCTGCAAATAACTACTCTCCTTTTGCGAAACAGTTCTTGGCCTTTTACCAGGCTTTGGTAAAAACTGAACGTTTGACTATGGGTCTTCAGGTCACAATGCAACCTGAACTGCCTATCATGAACTGAGTGCCTTCTGACTTATCTAGCCATAAAGTAGGTAATGCACAGTAGCATTCCATCATCAAATGGCAATGGTATATAAGTGATTGGGCTCCAGCAGGTCCTAAAGGCACAAGTAAGGTACATGAGGAAGTGGCTCAAAGGCCATGGTCTCCACTCCTGCCACCCTGCTGTTTCTCCACCAGCCTGTACCAATGGCCTCTTGCGGAATTCCCTGTAATCAAGTGATAGAGGAAGAGAAGACTAGGGCCTGGTTCACAGATGGTTCTGCACAACATGTAGGCACTACCCAAAACTGGATGGATGCAGCACTATCATCCCTTTCTAGGACATCCCTGAAGGACAACAGTGAAAGCAAATCTTCCCAGTGGGCAGAACTTCTAGCAGTGCACCTGGCTGTACACTATGCATAGAAGGAGAAATGGTCAGCTGTGCGATTATATACTGATTCATGGGCTGTAGGCAATGGTTTGGCTGGATGGTCAGAAACTTGAAAGAAGTATGACTGGAAAACTGGTGACAAAGAAATTTGGGGAAGAGTAGATGGACCTGTTTGAGTGGTCAAAACTGTGAAGATATTTGTATCCCATGTGAGTGCTAATGAACAGGTGACCTCAGCAGAGGAGGATTTTAATAATCAAGTGGATAGAATGACCCATTCTGTGAATACCACTTATCCTCTTTCCCTGCCATGCCTGTCATCACCCAATGGGCCCATAAACAAAGTGGCCATGGTGGCAGGAAAGGAGGGTACACATGGGCTCAGCAACACAGATTTCTACTCACCAAGGTTGACCTGACTATCAAGGTGAGCCTCAGTGAGTAGTCCAAGGCTCACCTTGATAGTCAGGTCAGCCTTGGCGAGTGCCCAATTTGCCAGTGGCAGAGAACAACACTGAATCCTTGATATGGCATCATTCCTTGGAGTGATAAGTCAGCTACCTGGTGGCAGGTTGATTATATTGGACCTCTTCCATCATGGAAAGGGCAGAGGTTTGCCCTCACTGGAATAGACACTTACTCTGGATATGGGTTTCCCTATCCTGCATAAATGCTTCTGCCAAGACTATCATCTGTGGACTCATGCAGTACCTTATCCACCATCATGGTATTTCACACAGCATTGCCTCTGACCAAGGGCCTCAGTTTACAGCTAAAGAAGTGTGGCAGGGGGGAGACAATCCAAGATGACCGAATAGGAACAGCTCTGGATTGCAGTTCCCAGAGAGAATGCAGAGGGTGAGTGATCACCACATTTCCAAATAAGTTTTTACTGCCCACAGACCAGGAGATTTCAAGGCGGATAAGTACCACAAGTCTCCAGCACAGCTGTTTCAGCCGGTGCAGGGGGTCTCCACACAAAAACTCACACAAATCTGGGTGACTGTTTCAACTGGCACCTGGAATGCCTGAGAGACAGAGTCACCCATTCAACTGAAAAAAAAAAAAAAAAAAAAAAAAATGGACAGGAAGCCAGGTGATCTGGCTTGGCAGGCCCACCCCTAAAAAGCCCAGCAATCTGAAATGCTCTGGATTGAGAGTTTCACAGAAAGCACAGCTGGACCCTGGACTGTCCAGCTCTATGGAAGGAATGGCATCTGCCATTACTGAGGCAGTTCACCACTTCCATGGCAGTATGCCATTACTGAGGCAGTCCACCATTAACAAGGCAGTCTGCCATTACCAAGGGAATCTGCCATTTCTGAGGCAGTCTGTCATTACAGAGGCAGTCTGCCATTAGCGAGGCAGTTCTAACTATATCTCTATAAACAAAACTACAAAGAAGTTCATACAGCAGCTGGGCAGAGTCCACGGCAGCTCAGCAACGCCTCTGCTGGCAGTCTGTGACTAGGCAGGGCATTTCTGGGCAGGGCATTTCTGAAAAAAGGCAACAGCATGTCAGGAACTTATATATAAAGCCTCACATTCCCAGGACAGAGCACGAGGGAAAAAAGGCGGTTATGAGTTCTGCTGCAGCAGACTTAAATGTACCTGCCCAGCAGCTCTAAATAGAACAACAGAGCTCACGGCTCAGCACTTGAGCTCCTGTAAGGGACAGACTGTCTCCACAAGCACCTCCCCAGTCACCGCATATCCAAAGACACATCTCATAAAGAAGAGCTCAGGCTGACATCTGGTGGGTATCCTTCTGGGACAAAGATAGCAGAAGAAGAAACTGGCAGCAACCTTTACTGTTCTGCAGTAGCCACAGGTGATCCCCAGGCAAGCAGGGTCTGTAGTGGACCCCCAGCAGTCCTACAGCAGAGGGACCTGACTGTTAGAAGAAAAACTAAAAAACAGAAATAAATAACTTCTTCATCAACAAAAAGGACATCCACTCAGAGACCCCATCCAAAAGTCACCAAATACAAAGGCCACAGGTAGATAAATCCACAAAGATGGAAAGGAAACAGTGCAAAAAGGATGAAAACACCCAAAACCAGAATGCATCTCCTCCTCCAAGGGATCACAACTCCTCACCAGCAAGGGAACAAGGTTGGATGGAGAATGAGTCTGATGAATTGACAGAAACAGGCTTCAGAAGGTGGGGAATAACAAAATACTTGGAGCTAAAAGAACATGTTCTAACCCAAAGCAAAGAAACTAAGAATGATGAAAACAGTTTTGAGAAAATGCTAACAAGAATAAATAGCTTAGAAAAGAATATAAATGAATTGATGGAGCTGAAAAACACAACATAAGAACTTTGCAAAGCATACACAAGTTTCAACAGCCGAATTGACCAAGCAGAAAAAAATCAGAGATTGAAGATCAACTCAATGAAATAAAACGAAAAGGCACGATTAGAGAAAAAAGAGTAAAAAGAAATGAACTCAGGCTCCAAGAAATATGGGATTATGTGAAAAGACTTAATCTTTGTTTGATAGGTGACAGAGAGAATGTGACGGAGAGAATGAATCCAAGCTGGAAAACACTCTTCAGGACATTATCCAGGAAAACTTACCCAACCTAGCAAGGCAGGCCAATATTTAAGTCCAGGAAATACAGAGACCACAAAGATATTCCTCAAGAAGAGCAACCCCAAGACACATAATCGTCAGATTCACCAGGGTTGAAATGAAGGAAAAAATGCTAATGGAAGCTAGAGAGAAAGGTCGTGTAACCCAGAAAGGGAAGCCCATCAGACTCACAGCAGATCTCTTGGCAGAAACCCTACAAGCCAGAAGAGAGTGAGGGCCAATATTCAACATCCTTAAAGAAAAGAACTTTCAACCTAGAATTTCATATCCAGCCAAACTAAGCTTATAAACAAAGGAGAAATAAAATCCTTTATGAACAAGCAAATACTCAGAGATTTCATCACCATCAGGCCTGCCTTACAAGAGCTCCTGAAAGAAGCAATAAACATAGAAAGAACAACCAGTACCCACCACTCCAAAAACGTACCAAATGGTAAACAGCATCAATACAATGAAGAAACTGTGTCAACTAATGGGCAAAATGACCAGCTAGCATCAAAATGGCAGGATCAAATTCATACATAACAATATTAACCTTAAATGTAAATGGGCTAAATGCCCCAATCCAAAGACACAGACTGGCAAATTGGATAAAAAGTCAAAGCCCATCAGTGTGCTGTATCCAGGAAACCCATCTCAAGTGCAAGGATACATATAGGCTCAAAATAAAGCAATGGAAGAAGATTTACCAAGCAAATGGAGAGCAAAAAAAAAAAATAAAAAAAAAAAATAAATAAAAGCAGGAGTTGCAATCCTAGTCTTTGATAATATAGACTTTAAACCAACAAAGATCAAAAGAGACAAAGAAGGGCATTACATAATGGTAAAAGGATCAACGCAACAAGAAGAGCTAATGATCCTAAATACATACGCATCCAACATAGGAGCACCCAGATACATAAAGCAAGTTCTTAACCTACAAAGAGATTTAGACTCCCACACAATAATAGTGAGAGACTGTAACACTCCAGTGTCAATATTAGATCAATAAGACAAAAAATTAACAAGGATATTCAAGACTTTAATTCAGATTTGGACCAAGCAAACCTAATAGACATTTACAGAACTCTCCACCCCAAATTCACAGAATATACATTTTTCTCAGCACCACATCACAATTTCTCTAAAACTGATCACATAATTGGAAGTAAATCACTCCTCAACAAATGCAAAAGAATGGAAATCATAACAAACAGTCTCTCAGACTACAGTGCAATCAAATTAGAACTCAGAATTCAGAAATTAACTAAGAACCACACAACTTCATGGAAACTGAACAACTGGCTCTTGAATGTTGACTGGATAAATGATGAAATAAAGGCAGAAATAAAGATGTTCTTTGAAACCAAAGAGAACAAAGACACAATGTACTAGAATCTCTGGGACACATTTAAATCAGTGTCTAGAGGAAAATCTATAGCAATAAATGCCCACATGAGAAGCAAGGAAAGATCTAAAATTGACATCCTATTGTCAAAATTGAAAGAGCTAGAGTAGCAAGATCAAAACCACTCAAAGGCTAGCAGAAGACAAGAAATAACTAAGATCAAAGTAGACCTGAATGAGATAGAGATATAAAAAATACCTTCAAGAAATCAATAAATCCAGGAGCTGGTGTTTTGAAAAGATCAAAAAATAGACCACTAGCCAGATTAATAAAAAAGAGAGAAGAATCAAATAGATGCAATAAAAAGTGATAAAGGGGATATCATCACAGATTCCCCAAATACCAACTACAATCAGAGATTACTACAAACAACTCTATGCACATAAACCACTAAACCTGGAAGAAATGAAAAAATTCCTGGACACTTGCACCCTCCCAAGCCTAAACCAAGAAGAATTCGACAACCTGAATAGACCAATAACAAGGGCTGAAGTTGAGGCAGCAATTAACAGCCTACCAACCAAAAAAAGCCCAGGTCCAGATGGGTTCACAGATGAATTCTGCCAGACATACAAAGAGGAGCTGGTACCACTCCTTCTGAAACTATTCCAAACAATCCAAAAAGAGGAATCCTTCCCAAATCATTTTATGAGACTAACATCATCCTGATGCCCAAACCCAGTGGAGACTCAACAAGAAAACTTCAGGCCAATATCCATGATGGACATAGATTCAAAAATCTTCAACAAAATACTGGCAAACTGATTGCAACAGCACATCTAAAAGCTTATCCATCACAATCAAGTAGGTTTCAACCTGGGGACACAAGGTTGGTTCAACATACGCAAGTCTATAAAGGTAATTCACCACATAAACAGAACCAAAGACAAAAACTACATGATTATCTCAATAGATGCAGAGAAGTCCTTTGATAAAATTCAGCAGCCCTTTATGCTAAAAACTCTCAATAAACTAGGTATTGATGGAATGTATCTCAAAATAATAAAAAATATTTACAACAAACCCACAGCCAATATCATACAGAATAGGCAAAAACTAGAAACATTCCCTTTGAAAACTGGCACTAGACAAAGAAGCTCTCTCTCACCACTCCTATTCAATACAGTATTGGAAGTTCTAGCCAGAGCAATCAGGCAAGAAAAAAAAATAAAGCGTATTCAATTAGGAAAGGAGGAAGTCAAATTGTCTCTATTTGCAGATGACATGATTGTATATTTAGAAGACCACATGGTCTCAATCCAAAATCTCCTGAAACTGTTAAGCAATTTCAGCATAGTCTCAGGATACAAAATCAATGTGCAAAAATCACAAGCGTTCCTATACACCAATAACAGACTTAAAGAGAGCCAAATCAAGAACAAACTGCCATTCATAATTGCTACAAATTGAATAAAATACCTAGGAATACAACTAACAGAGGACGTAAAGGACCTCTTCAAGGAGAACTACAAACCACTGCTCAAGACAATGAGAAAGGACACAAACAGATGGAAAAACATTGTATGCTTATGGTTAGGCAGAATCAATATCGTGAAAATGGCCATGCGGCCCAAAGTAATTTATAGATTCAATGCTATACCCATCAAGCTACCTATGACCCCCTTCACAGAAATGGAAAAAAAACACCTTAAACTGTATATGGAACCAAAAGAGAGCCTGCATAGCCAAGTGAATTCTAATCAAAAAGAAGAAAGCTGGAGGCATCACGCTACCTGACTTCAAACTATACTACAAGGCTACAGTAATCAAAACAGCATGGTACTGGTACCAAAACAAAGATATAAACCAATGGACCAGAACAGAGGCCTTGGAGGCAACGCCACACATCTACAACCATCTGACCTTTGACAAGCCTGACAAAAACAAGCAATGAGGAAAGGATGCCCTATTTAATAAATGGTGTTGAGAAAACTGGCTAGCCATGTGCAGAAAGCAGAAACTGGACCCCTTCCTGACACCTTACACTAAAATTAACTACAGATGGATTAAAGGCTTAAACATTAGGCCTAACAAAAAACCCTAGAAGAAAACCTAGGCAAAACCATTCAGGACATAGTCATAGGCAAGGACTTCATGACTAAAACACCAAAAGCATTGGCAACAAAAGCCACAATAGACAAATGGGATCTAATTAAACTCCAAAGCTTCTACATAGCAAAGGAGACAATCATTAGAGTGAACCAGCAACCAGCAGAATGGGGAAAAATTTTTTGCAATCTACCCATCTGAAAAAGAGCTAATATCCAGAATCTACAAAGAACTAAAACAGATTTACAAGAAAAAAAACAAACAAACCCATTCAAAAGTGGGCAAAGGATATGAACAGACACTTTTCAAAAGAAGACATATATGAGGCCAACAAACATATGAAAAAATACTCATCATCACTGGTCATTAGAGAAATGCAAATCAAAACCACATTGAGATACCATCTCATGCAAGCTAGAATGACGATCATTAAAAAATCTGGAGACAACAGATGCTGGAGAGGATGTGGAGAAACAGGGAAACTTTTACACTGCTGGTGGGAGTATAAATTAGTTCAACCATTGTGGAAGACAGTGTGGTGATTCCTCAAGGACCTAGAAATAGAAATTCCATTTGACCCAGCAATCCTATTACTGGGTACATATCCAAAGGATTATAAATCATTCTATTATAAAGACACATGCACACGTATGTCTATTGAGGCACTGTTCACAATAGCAAAGACTTGGAACCAACCCAAATGCCCATCGATGATAGGCCAGACCAGGAAAATGTGGTACATATACACCACAGAATACTATGCAGCCATAAAAAATGATGAGTTTGTGTCCTTTGTAGGGACATGGATGAATCTGGAAACCATCATTCTCAGCAAACTGACACAAGAACAGAAAAGCAAACACCACATGTTCTCACTCATAGGCGGGTGTTGAACAATGAGTACACATGGACACAGGGAGGGGGCATCACACACTGGAGTCTGTTGGTGGGGGAGTAGGGGAGGGACAGAGGGGGTGGGAGTTCGGGATGGATAACAGGGGAGAAATGCCAAATATAGGTGACGGGTATGGAGGCAGCAAACCACATTGCCATGTATGTACCTATGCAACAATCCTGCATGTTCTGCACATGTACCCCAGAACCTAAAGTGCAATAAAATACACACACACACGTGTGTGTGTGTGTGTGTATAAAAAAGAAGTGTGGCAGCAGGCTCATGCTCATAGGAATCACTGGTATTACCATGTTCCCCATCAGCTGGATTGACAGAATGATGGAATAGCCTTTTGAAGTCACAATTACAATGCCAAGTAGGTGACAATACTTTGCAGGGCAGAGGAAACATCCTCCCAAATCCTGTATATGCTCTGAATCAGCATCCAATATATGGTACTGTTTCTCCCATAGCCAGGATTCAAAGGTCCAGGAATCAAGGGGTAGAAGTGGAAGTGACATCACTCACCATCACCCCTAGTGATCCGCTAGGAAAATTTTTGCTTCCTGTTCCCACAAGATTACATTCTACTGGCCTAGAGGTCTTAGTTCCAGAGGGAGGAACACTGCCGCAAGAAGATACAACAATGATTCCATTAAACTGGAGGTTAAAATTGCCACCTAAGCCAGGCACAGTGGCTTATGCCCATAATACCAGCACTTTGGAAGGCTGAGGGGTGCATCATAAGGTCAGGAGTTCAAGACCAGCTTGGCTAATATGGTGAAACCCTTTCTCTACTAAAAATACAAAAATTGGCCAAGCGTGGTGGCAGGTTTCTGTAGTCCCACGTACTTGGAAGGCTGAGGCAGAAGAATCACCATAGGCCGGAAGGTGGAGGTTGCTGTGAGCCTAGATTGCTCCACTGGGCTACAGAATAAGGCTCTGGCTCAAAAAAAAAAAAAAAAAAGACCTAGACACTTTCGGCTCCTCCTACCTTTAGGTCAACAGGCTAAGAAGGGAAGTTAAGTGTTGGCTGGGGTGATTTGACCCAAACTATCAAAATGGGGGTAAGGAACAGTATATATGGAATACAGGAGATCCATTAGGGCATCTCTTAATATTACCATGCCCTGTGATTAAGGTCACACACTCCATACTCCACAATGGGGGTAAGGAAGAGTATGCAAAGAATGCAGGAGGCCCATTAGGGCATCTCTTAATATTACCATGCCCTGTGATTAAGGTCAATGGGAAACTACAACAGCTCAATCCAGGCAGGACTACACATGACCCAGACTCTTCAGGAATGAAGCTTTGAGTCACTCTACCAGGAAAAACAAAACAAAACAAAGCACCTGGCGAAGTGCTTGCTAAAGGCAAAGGGAATACAGAATGGGCAGCAGAAAAAGGTAGTCATCAATACCAGATACAACCACATGACCAGCTGCAGAAACGAGGACTATAATTGTCATGAGTATTTCCTCCTTTTGTGAAAAACATGTTTGTGAATGTATACACCTGCCCTAAGAAAATATCTTCCTTTTATTTCCTTCCTCCTTTACCATGTGACATAACATTTATTGATTTCATATCAGCATTTAAGTATTGTTAGCTTTATGTGATAGTATTTGGGTTGGGGATTGGTGCATTTCTCATTGTAGGAAGGATAGTTGTATTATGTTAGGTGTAATCATGACCTTATTATTGTCTTCATTTGAAAATTATGTATGATCTCAGGAGATGCATATGGGTTCAAGCTGACAAGGGGTGGACTTGTGATGGCTAATATTGAGTGTCAACTTGATTGGATTGAAGGATGCAAAGTATCGTTCATGGATGTGTCTGTGAGGGTGTTGCCAAAGGAGATTAACATTTGAGTCAGTGGGCTGGGAAAGGCAGATCCACCCTTAATCTGGGTGGGTACCATCTAATCAGCTGCCAGCGTGGCCAGACTATAAAGCAGGCAGAAAAATGTGAAGAGAGAGACTGGCCTAGCCTCCCATCCTACATCTTTTTCCTGTGCTGGATGCTTCCTGCCCTCGGACATTAGAGTCCGAGTTCTTCCGTTTTGGAAGTCAAACTGGCCTCTTTGCTACTCAGCCTTCAGACAGCCTATTGTGGGACCTTGTGATTGCATGAGTTAATACTTAAAAAACTCATTTATATATATATATATATATATATACACACACACACACACACACGAGTTTTACACATATACATATATATACATATGTATATATGTGTATATATATAACTGATATATGAGTTATATATATGACTCATATAAGTCATGAGTTATATATACATATGACATATATATGACTTATATATGAGTCATATATATACACATATATGTGTGTATACTCATATTCATATGACTATATGACTCATATAACTCGTGTATATATAACTCATATATGAGTTATATATACACATGAGTTATATATATGACATATGTTTCTATATGATCATATATATAACTCATGTGTATATATATATTATATATATGTATATATTCTATTAGTTCTGTCACACTAGAGGACCCTGACTAATACAATATCCCATGCAAATGGAAACCAAAAAAGAGTAGGAACAGCTATACTTATTTCATACAAAATAGGTTTGAAGACAAAAACTATCAAAAGAGACAAACAAGGTCACTATATAAAGATACAGAGACCAATTAAGCAAGAAGCACTAGGAATTTTAAATATACATGCACCCAACACTGGAGCTTCCAGATATATAAAACAAATATTATCAGAGCTAAAGTGAGAGAGAGACATACTAATAGCTGGAGACTGGAACACCCAATTTTAAATATGTATGCACCCAATACTGGAGCATGCAGATATGTAACACAAATGTTATCAGAGCTAAAGAGAAGGACAGATCCCAATACAATATTAGCTCAAGACTTGAACCCCCAATTTCAGCACTGGACAGATCTTCTAGACAGGATATCAACAAAGCAACAGTGGACTTAATCTGTACATAGACCGAACGGACCTAGTAGACAGAGAACCTTTTCATCCAACTGCTGCAGAATACATATTATGTTCTTTACCACATGGATCATTGTCAAGGATGGACCATATTTTACATCACAAAACAATCCTGAAAACATACAAGAAAAAATTGAAATAATATCAAACATTTTCTCTGACCATGATGTAAAGAAACTAGATATCAACAACAAGATGAATTTGAGAAACTATAGAAACACACGAAAATTAAAAATATGCTCCTGAATGAATGGTAGGTCAGAAATTAAGAAGAAAATTGAAAATTGTTCTTGAAAAATGAATAAGGGAAGCACAACATACCAAAACCTATGGGATACAGCAAATGTGGTAATAAGAAGTTTATAGCTATAAGTGCCTCCTTTAAAAAAAAAAAAAAAGTAAAAGAAAAACTTCAAATGACCACTCTAACAATGTATCTTAGAAAAGCAAGAGCAAATCAAACACAAAATTAGTAGAAGATAAGAAATAGTAAAGATCAAAGCAGAAATAAATAAAATAGAAATGACAAAAATAGAAAAGACCAATGAAACAAAAAGTTAGGTTTTTGAAAAGTTAAATTGACAAACCTTAGACAGACTAATAAATGAAAAGAGAAGATCCAAACTAATAAAATCAGAAATGAAAAACAAGACATTACAAATGATATCACAGAAATTCAAAGGATCATTAGTGTCTAACATAAGCAACTATATACCAATAAGTTATGAAATCTATAAGAAATGGACAAATAGCTAGACATTTACAATCTACCATGATTGAATCTTGAAAAAAATAAAAAGCCTGAACAGAACAATAACAAGTAAGGAGACTGAAATCATAATAAAACGTCTCTCAGAAAAAAAAAAAACAAACCCAGACTCTGATGGCTTCACTGCTGAATTCCACCAAACATTTAAATAAAAACTAATACCAATCCTATTCAAAATATTTTTAAAAATAGAGGAGGAAGGAATAGTCCAAGCTCATTCTACAAGGCCAGTATTACCCTGATGAAACCAGAAAAGACACATTTTAAAAAAAAAGAAAGAAAAAGAAAAAAAAAAAAAAGAAAGCTACAGGCAAATATCTCTGATGAATTGATTCAAACATCCTCAACAAAACACTAGGAAACTGAATTAAAGATTATTCGTCATGATGAAATGAGATTTATCCTTGGAATGCAAGGATGGTTCAACATCTGCAAATCAATAAATGTGATACATCAGATCAACAAAATAAAGATGAAACCATATCATTTCAATTGACGCTGAAAAAGCATTTGATAAAATTGAACATCTCTTTATCATAAAAAAACCTTTAAAAACTTGGTGTAAAAGAAACATACTTCAACACAGTAAAAACCATTTATGATAGACCCACAGCTGGTATCATCCTGAATGGGGAAATACTGAAAGACTTTTCTTTAAGATTTGGAACATGGGTACAAATGCCCACTTTTGTCACTGCTATTCCACATAGTACTGGAAGTTCTAGCTAGAGCAATCAGACAAGAGAAAGGTAGAGAAGGCATCCAAATCAAAATGAAAGAAGTTAAATTATACTTGTTTGCAGATGATATGATCTTATATTATAAAAACCTGAAGATGCCACTAAAAAAACTATTAAAATTGATAATTCAGTAAATTACAATATATAAAATCAACATAAAAATTAGTACAATTTCACTGGGTGTGGTGGTGGGCACCTGTAATCCCAGCTACTCTGGAGGCTGAGGCAGGAGAATTGTTTGAACCTGGGAGGCAGAGGTTTCAGTGAGCCAAGATCATGCCACTGCACACTCCAGCCTGGGTGAAAGGGTAAGACTCCTTCTCAAAAGAAAACAAAAACAAAAACAAAACAGTAGAATTTATATATGCCAAAGTGAATAATATGAAAAAGAAATTAAAAAGTAACCTCATTTACAATAGCCACAAATAAAATTAAACACCTAGGAATAAACTTAACCAAAGAAGTAAAAGATCATTATAATAAAAACTATAGAACATTGATGAACGAAAACTAAAGAGGACATCAAAAACTGAGAAGACAGTCCATGTTCATATAATTGGAAGAATTAACAGTGTTAAAATGTTCATTCTACCCTAAGCATTCTACAGTTTCAGTGCAATCGCTAAGAGAATACCAATGGCATCTGAGTCACGGCACCAAAAAAGAAAAGAAAAAAAGAAAATACCAATGGTATTCTTCACACAAATAGGAAAAACAATCCTAAAATGTATATGGAGCCACAGAAGAACCAGAATAGGAAAAGCTATCCTAAGCAAAAAGAATCAAACTGGAGGAATTACATTGCCTGACTTTGAATTATGCAGTAGAGCTATAGTAACCAAAATAGCATGGTACTGGCATAAAAATAGACACATAGTCCAATGGAACAAAATAGAGAACCCAGAAACAAACCCATACACCTACAGTGAACTCATTTTCAACAGAGATGCCAAGAACATATACTGAGGAAAAGACAGTCTGTTCAACAAACAGTACTGGGAAAACTGTATATCGATATGAAAAAGAATGAAACTAGATCCCTATATTTTGCTATATACAAAAATCAAATCAGAATAATTACATACTTAAACAAAATACCTCAAATTATGAAAAAAAGAAAACTTTTGGAAAAGTCTCCCGGACACTGGTCTGAGCAAAAATTTCTTAGGTAACACCCCACAGGCACAGGTAATAAAAGCAAAAATGGACAAATCAGATCATATCAAGTTAAAAAGCTTCTACACAGCAGAGGAAACTGTCAACTCAGGGAAGACACAATCCACAGAATAAGAGAAAATATTTGCAAACCACCCATCTGACAAGGAATTAGTAACCAGAAGACATAAGTAGCTCAACCCACTCTACAGAAAAAAAATAGTCTGATTGAAAAATGGGCAAAAAATCTGAATAGACATTTCTCAAAAGACATACAAATAGAAAACAGATATATAAAGAGGTGTTCAACATCACTGATCAGAGAAATGCAAGTCAAAACTGCAATGAGATATCGCATCACCCCAGTTCAAATGGCTTGTATCTGAATGGCAGGCAATACAAATGCTAGCGAGAATGTGAAGAAAAAGAAACCCTTGGACTCTCTTAGTGGAAATGTAAATTAGTACCACTATTATGGAGAACACTCAAAAAACTAAAGACAGAGCTATTGTAAAATCCAGCAATTCCATTGCCAGGTATATACACAAAAGAAATAAAATCGGTATATCAAAGAGATATCTGCACCCCATGTTTGTTACAGCACTGTTCACAAAGCCAAGATTTGAAAGCAACCTACCTTTCCATTAACAGACGAATACATACAGAAAATGTGGTACTCATCATAATGGAGTATTACTCAGCCATAAAAGAGAATAAGATCCTGTTATTTACAACAATATGGATGGAACTGAAGGTCATTATGTTAAGTAAAGTAAGCTAGGCACAAAAAGGCAAACATTACATGGTCTCACTTATTTGCGGGATCTAAAATTCAAAACAATTGAACTCATAAGACAGAGTAGAAAGATGGTTACTAGAAGCTGAGAAGGGTAGTGGGTGCTTGGGGTTATACAGAAATAGTTAACGGGAATAGAATAACAAGAGTTTGAAATAATGAAATGAGACCTAGTATTTGATAGCACAGCAGGATGACTCTAGTCAATAAAAATTTAATTGTGTATTTCAAAATAACTAAAATAGTGTAACTGGATTGTTTGTAACATAAAGAATAAATGCTGGAAGAGATGGACACCATAGTTTCCATGATGTGATTATTATACATTACATGCCTGTATTGAATCCTCTCACATACACCTTAAATACACTACTATGTATCCACAGAAATAAAAAATAAACAAATTTAAAAACAATAACAAACAAAACTGAGTACATGAAGAATAAATGAACTTTGAGAGACTGGGTCATTTTTTTTTTGTGCGAGTCAGTTTGTGTTGCCCTGTACTGATTGTTGTAGTTTGTTTTTTGTAATATTCTCCCTATCTCTTACTATTTCTCCATTATATCTGCCACTGCTTTAGCTAATACCTTTATATTTTGCTTCGATTCCTAAAGTTTTCTTCTTCCACAGTGGTCTCATTTAATTTATACCCTCCATTAAAGGCCAAATTGATCTGGCAATAAATCTTAACTATGTACCCTTCCATCTTCCAGTGTCTCTATACAGATCATACAATAATTTTAAACTTATTAAGATGTAACATCCTTCATAAGATACAGCCATTGTTAAATACATAATTTCATCTTTCCCACCACCTTACTAAAGATTCACCTGAATTCAGAACAATGTTTCATTTCTCCCAGACGTTACCTAAAATATTGACCCTACTAACTACTCAATTACCTTTTCTCATCTCAGTTATTTCTTCTTTTTCTTCAAATTTAGCCTCAACTTAGGAAACACAGACAAAAATTGACATGTCATAGAATAGTTATTAAAATATATCATACTTACTAACCAAAAACTTGAGTTAGACATTTACGGCTAAGGTAATTATTAAAACATTTCTGAAAAACTTATTGGTTAAAGAAAAGGAATAAAAATAGGGAAAAGAATACTTAGAATTACACAATAATGAAAATAATACTTCTAACATTCTACTACTTTGTTAAGTGTGTAAAAAAATCTCAAAAAAAAAAAAGCATTAAACAAAAATCCTGAAATGTGCTAACAAAAGATAATACAACAGAAACAAAATAATATGAGACTTCAATACCACATCTTTAATAATGTATAGAACAACCAGACAAAAGATCAACAAGGAAATAGAATACCTGAACAACACTATAAACCAACTGGACTTAAAGGACATATACAGAACATGTCACTCAATAACAATGAATATACATTTTCTTCAAGTGAACATAAAACTATCTCCAGGATAGACCACACTTTTGGTTACAAAACAAGTCTTTCAAATTCACAAGGCTTGAAATCAGGCAAAGCATATTTTCCAATTGCAATGGAATGAAATTTAAAATCAACAGCAGAGGAAAACTGAAAATTCAGAAATAAGTAGAAATTAACACATTCTTCACCTACCAATGGGTCAAAGAGGAGAAATTTTTTTTTTTTTTTTTATTTTTTTGAGACGGAGTTTCACTCTTGTTACCCAGGCTGGAGTGCAATGGCGCGATCTCGGCTCACCGCAACCTCCGCCTCCTGGGTTCGGGCAATTCTCCTGCCTCAACCTCCTCAGTAGCTGGGATTACAGGCACGCGCCACCATGCGCAGCTAATGTTTTTGTATTTTTAGTAGAGACGGGGTTTCACCATGTTGACCAGGATGGTCTCGATCTCTTGACCTCGTGATCCACCCGCCTCGGCCTCCCAAAGTGCTGGGATTACAGGCTTGAGCCACCGCGCCCGGCCAAAGAGGAGATTATAAGGAAAATTTTTTTAACAAACCTTGAGACCATTAAAAATAAAAATAGCACATCCCAAAATTTATGATATAGTTAAAGTAGTACTAACAACAAAATTTATAGCTGTAAACATATAAATTTACAAAAAACAAATACAAAAAAAATCTCAAGTCAACAACCTAACTTTATTCCTCAAAGAACTAATAAAAACAAGAACAAACTAAACCCAAGGCCAGGAAAAGGTAAGAGTAATAAAATTTAGAGCACACATAAATAAAACAGAGAATATAAAAACAATACAAAAATATCAACAAAACTAAGAGTTGGTTTTCTGAAAAGATTGACAATACTAAAAAACATAGTCAATCTTGCTAAAGATTGACTATGAAAAAGAGAAATAAGACTCAAAATAACTAAATCAAATGAAAGAGGAGACAATACAACTGATGTCAAAAAGTATGATAAAAAAAGTATCAGAGAATACTATAAACAACTGTAGGCCAAGAAATTGAATAATTTAGAAGTAAATGACACATTCTTGGAAATACACAATCTATAAAGACTAGATCATAAAAAAATAAAAAATCTCAACAGAAAACAAGTTTAATCAAGAATCAAAAAACCGCCGGGCGTGGTGGCTCATGCCTGTAATCCCAGCACTTTGAGAGGCCGAGGCAGGAGGATAATTAGGTCAGGAGTTCAAGACCAGACTGGCCAACATGGTGAAACCCTGTTTCTACTAAAAAGTACAAAAATTAGCTGGGCATGGTAGCTCGTGCCTGTAATCCCAGTTACTTGGGAGGCTGATATAGGAGAATTGCTTGAACTGGGACCCTGGAGGCAGAGGATACAATGAGCCAAGATTGCACCACTGCACTCCAGCTGGGGCTGTAGAAAGAGATTCCATCTCAAAAATACATAAACAAGAATCAAAAACCTTACAACAAAATTAAAGCATAAGTCCCAATGGTTCAACTAGAGAATCTGATCAAACATTTAAAGAAGAATTAGCACCAGTCTTCCTGAAATGCTTGAGAAAAATTAAAGAGGAAAGAATACTTCCACATTCATTCTATGAGACCAGAATTACTCCAACACCAAAACCATGAAAAACACTATACAAAGAAAGAGAAAGTTATAGATCAATAGCCCTGATGAATATTGATGCAAAAATCCTCAACAAAATAATGGCAAACTAAAATCAATGACACATTAAACCACAGTAACAGAATAAAGAACAGAAAAGCCCCCACATGATCATCCTAGCTGATTCAGAAAAAGCATTTGACAAAATTTCAACAGCCTTTTATGGTTAAAAACTAGAAACAGAAGAAAATTACTTCCACATAAATAAGGTAATATATGAAAAGTCCACAGCAAACATTATAGTCAATGGTGAAAGATTGAAAGACTTTCCTCAAAAATCAAGAGGAAGACAAGTATACCCACTCTTCCATTTCTGTTCAACATAATATTGGATGTACTAACCAGTGCAATTAGGCAAGAATAATAAAAAGTCATCAAAATGGAAAATGAAGAAATAAAATTATCCATGTTTACAGAAGAGCTCATCCAATATGTAGAAAACCCCCAAAATCACACACACACACACACATTGTAGAAAACCCTAAAAAATCACACACACACACACACACACGTTAGAATAAACAAATTCAAATTTGCAGGATACAAAATCAGTATTAAAAATCAGTTGTTTTTATATACTAACAATAATAAAAAGGAAACCAAGAGTATTTTCATTTACAATAGCATTAAAATGGACAAAATACTTAGAAATAAACCTAAGCAAGCACTGAAAAACATTTAGAATTAAAACCACAAAACACTGCTGAAAGAAATTAAAGGCACAGATAAATGTTAAGACATCCCATGTTCATGGATTGGAAGCCTTAATGTTGTTAAGATGTCCATATTACCCAAAGTGGGTACAGATTTAATGTAATTTCTACCAAAATGCCAATGGCATTTTTTTGCAGAAATAAATAGTAAAAATCATTCTATAATTCACACAGAACCTCAAGAGACTCCAAATCATCAAAGCAATTTTGAAATATTATAAAATTAGAAAACTCACACTTAAAGATTTCAAAGCATATTACAAGCTAATCAATATAGTATGTTACTAGCATAAAGACAGCCAAATAAACCAATGACATATAAGAGAGAGCTCAGAAATATGCCCTAATGTATATGATCAGAAGGTCTTCAATGAGAATTCCAAGACTTCTTAATAAGGAAAGAATAGTTTCTTCAACAAATGGTGGTGGGAAAAGTAGATATCCACATGCAAAATGATGTTCTGGATGCTTATCTTACACTATACACAAAAACAAACTCAAATGGATTAAAGACTTAAATATAATTCCCCAAAAGAAAACACAGGAGGAAAGCTTCCTGAAATTAGTCTTGCCAATAATTTCTTGGATAGGACACTAAAAGCATAGACAGCCAAAAGCAAAAATAGACAAATGGGGCTGCATTAAATTTAAGAACTTTAGTGTATCAAAGGACACACTCAACAGAATGAAAAAGCAATTTACAGAATGGGAGAATATATTTGCAAATTATAAATCTGATAGTTAATATCCAAAATATATAAAGAATTCCTTTAAATATTCAGATTGAAAAGTGAGCATAGGTCTTGAGTAGATATTTTCCAAAGATTACATACAAATTGCCCAATAAGTATATATCTAATAGAGAGTTAATAATACATAAGAACGGCATAAAGGACTCCTCCCAATAACCTGATTTAAAAATGAGCATAGGACTTGAGTAAGCATTTTTCCAAAGGTGATATACAAATGGCCAAATATATAAAAAGATGTTCAACATGACTAATCACTAGAGAAATGGAAATCAGATTCACAATTAAATATCGCCTCATACCCATTAGGATAACTATTTTTAAAAAAGAACAACAGAGCACAAGTGTTGGTGATGACATGGAAAAACTGAAACTCTTGTGCACTATTGGTGGGATTATAAAACAGTGCAACTGCTACAGAAAACAGTGTTGATTTGATGG
This sequence comes from Sapajus apella, assembly GCF_009761245.1. Classification (NCBI taxonomy): domain Eukaryota; kingdom Metazoa; phylum Chordata; class Mammalia; order Primates; family Cebidae; genus Sapajus; species Sapajus apella. The sequence continues at coordinate 2,963,845 of NW_022437006.1, forward strand.
TTAATACTGTCAACTTGATTGGATTGAAGAATACAAAGTATTGTTCCTGGGAGTGTCTGTGAGGGTGCTGCCAAAGGAGATTAACACTTGAGTCAGTGTAGTAGGAGAGGCAGACCCACACTTAACGTGGGTGAGCACCCTCCAATCAACTGCCAGTAGGGCTAGAATAAAGCAGGCAGGAGAAAGTGGGAGAAGCTTACTTGCTGGGTCTTCTGGGCTTCATCTTCCTCCCATATTGGGTGCTTCCTGCCCTCGAACATCAGACTACAAATTTTTCAGCTTTTGGACTCTTAGACTTAAACCAGTGGCTATTGGGTCTTCTGCCACAAACTGAAGGCTGTATTGTTGGCTTCCCTATTTTTGAGGTTTCAGGATTCAGACTGAGCCACTACTAGCTTTTTTGCTCCTCAACCTTCAGACTGCATATCATGCAACTTCATCTTGTGATTGGGTGAGTCGATTCTCCTTAGTAAACTTCCTTTCATATATACATATACATCCTATTAGTTCTGTCCCTGTAGAGAACCCTGATTAATACAATGGACTTCCCTTAAAAAATTAAAGGTAGATCTACCATGTGATCCAGCAATCTCTTTCCCATGTGTATAATCAAAATAATTGAAAACAGGGTCTTGAAGAGATATTTGCATACCTATGTTAATAGCCGTACTATTCCCGATATCTAAGAAGTGGAAACAACCCAAAAATCTATCAACACAAAATGTGGTATATACATAGGACGGAATGTTCTACAGTCTTTAAAATGGCAGAAATCCTATAACATACTACAACAAGAATGAGTCTTGAAGACATTATGCTAAGTGAAATAAGCCAGTCACAAAAGATACCGTATAATCCCACATATATGAGACATCTAAAGTAATCAAATTTATAGAAAGAGAGAGTAGAATGGTAATCACCAGCGCCAGGGGGAAGAGGAAGAGGGGTGTTGTTAATGGATATAGAGTTTCAGTTTTGTAAAATGAAAAAGTTCTAGAGATCTGTCTCACGGCAATGTGAATATATTTAACACTACTAAGCTGTACATTTAAAATGGTAAATATATGATAGACAGATAGATAGATGATAGATAGATAACAGATAGGTAATATAACATCACAAGTTAAGGTTATTCTAAGAATACAAGACTACATAACATTTTAAAATCGTGAACTTGGGCCAGACACAGTGGCTCACACCTGTAAGACCACTTGAGATCAGAAGTTCAAGGTCAGCCTAGCCAGCATGGTGAAACACCACCTCTGCCAAAAATATAAAAAATTTGCCAGGTGTGATTGTACATGCCTGTAATCCTAGCTACTTGGGAGGCTGAGGCACTGAACCCGGGAGGCAAAGTTGCAGTGAGCCAAAATCATGCCACTGCACTCCAGCCTGACAGACAGAGTGGAACCCCATTTCAAAAAAAATAAATAAATAAAAGAGAAATTGAACTTAAAAGGAAAAGACAAAATTTTTATAAAATAATGCAAATTTAGAATAAAAGTTTCTTTAACAAGTCATAAGAGTAAAAATGATAAAAGATTGACAACTTGACATTAAAATTAAGAATTCTTATTCATCAAAGCACACTATATAAAAAACAGAAGAAAAATTATGCTCTGGGAGATGTTTTCAAAATAGTTGAACAACAAAAAAATCGTATCAAGAATATATAAAAAATATTAAAAATCAGTAAGAAAATTTTGGCAAATCACCTAACAGAAAAAAAATGGGCAAAGTTATGAACAAATATTTTATAGAATATTTGTTCTATATATAAACAGGCAATAAATACATGGAAAGATGTTCAAGCACATTAGTAAAGAGGGAAATGTTAATTAAAATATATAATATATTGAAAAAATTTGTCTAAAAATGTCAAGTTTTGACAAAAAGTAAAAACAAATGGAATTCTTTTATACTGCTGTGAAAGGTAAATTGGGTATGACCATTTGGAAAACAATTTGGTAATCTAATACATTTCAAGCTGCTTACATTAGTTTTCTATAACTGCCAAAATAAATTATCTCAAGTTTAGCAGCTAAGATAATGCTTTCTCACAGCTATGAAGTCAGAAGTCTAGGGAGCTCAGCTGAGAATTCTGCTTAGGATCTCACAGTGCTGAAATCAAGGGGTCAGCCAGCTCGAGTTCTTATCTGGACACTCAGGTTGATAGTAAACATAACTTAATTCCTTTTCATGGTTTCCACATGGCCTGCATGTCTTCAAGTCAGCAACAAGTAGATTGAGGGCTCTCGCTCTACAAGTCTCTCTTTCTCTTGCATTGCATCTCTTCTGCCTTTAAAGGGTCACATGATTATATTAGGCATACCTACACAGTCTAAGATAATCTTCCTATCTTACGGTCAGCTAAGAAGCCTAAGTAATTTTAGCTATACCTGCCAAGTTCCTTTTGCCACATAACATAACTATAGTTGTGACATCAGAGAGTGAGGCTCATGGAAGCAGAATTTTGCTTCTACAGTTTACCCTTTGGCCCTCATGATCCATGGTCCTCCTTTATAAAAACACATTCACTCCCTCCCTAGGTCCCTAAAGATCTCATCACATTATAACATAAACTCAGCTCAAAAATCTTCCCTAGATCTTACCAGCTTGAATCTTCCAAATCTCATCATCTAAATCCTTTAAATCCGGTATGGTTGGGGCTCTGTATATAATCTGTCATGGGGACATAGCTCCCTCCATCAGGGACCTGTAGCTCTAAAGAAACAAATTATCTGCTCCCAACATATGAGGAGTCAGGTATGGGATAACAGTTATAGATATTCCAGTTCAAACAGGGAGGAAATAAAAGGTAAAATGGAGTCATGAGCCCAAAATAAATTTTGAAATCCAGCTGAGCAAACTCTATTAGTTTTTTTATGGTTCACAGCTCCATCAACTGAGCCATTCTTCCTTTTCAGTAAAAGTGTAGCAAGAGATTGCAACTAAGTAGTTTTATCAGCCTGTTTCCTACCAGAAGAAGTTGGAGAGTCTGACAATCTACTTTCATTTGTACTCACTCTCTCTTTCAGTCCAAGTTGACAGTGTTTATGCTGACAAAAAATCCTCAAGATCTTTATGAGTCTCCTGCATGTGTCATGAGAACTCAATCCACCAGACAATGCACCCTCTACAGATCTTTCTTAGATAACACTATCTCTATTTTCTGCTGAGATAACTGAGAATGTCTAGGAATCACATATTTAGTCTCTTCAAAGAGCCTTTTGTGTTACTGAATACTCTAATTTTATATCTCCCTGAAGTTTTAGCAGGAGCATTAGAGTCACAATATGCTGCTTCTTTCCGGAATACACTTTCCTGACACTGAATCTCTTCATTTGAGTCTTTGGCCATTTGGGTAGGCTAAGGGTTCCCAATTCATCATCTCTATTCAAAGCTTTCTAGGTTTCTTCTAACATGTTCTTCAAAATTCTCCCATTCTCCACCCACGTCAATCCAATGGGAGCGGGTAGAGGATAAGTGCTGTCTTATTGCCATAACAAATTACCAAAAACTTAGTGGGCTAAAACAACATCCATTCATTATTGGACAGTTCTGTACATCAAAATTTCGGCAGGATCAGCTAGGTATTCTGTTTAGGATTTCAAAGGCTGAAATCAAAGTGTCAAGTGGTCTATGTTCTTATCTAGCGGATCTGAGAGAGACTTAACTTCCAAGTTCATTCACGTTGTTGGCAGAATTCATTTTCTTCTCATGTTTCTATGTGGCTCCCTACATCTTACAGCCAGCAGAAGATGATCAAACCCTCATTTCAGTCTCTTGGACTTCCCCCATCTACTGCATCTCCCTTTCTTCCTCGTCTGCCTTTCTCTTCTGTTTGAAGGGCCCATCTGAGTACATTCAGCCTACCTAGACATTGCATGATAAACCCCTCATCTTGAGCTCAACTTATTAGTGACCTTAACTATATCCATAAACTTCCTCCTGCCATGTAAAGTAGCCTAACTATGGGTGTGACACCACATAGCTAAGATCACGAGAGCCAAAATTCTCCTTTCTACCCTGTACATACCCCTAACAATTCCATTCCTAGGCATGTAAGACATAGAAGTTTTACTGCAGTATTGCTTGAAATTGATATAGCATTTTAAAAATGAATAAATTATAGCTTCACACATTATATGGATGATTCTCACAAATTATTTTGAGCAAGGAATCAAGTCACAAAAATATATACAGTGAGATTTCAGTTATATAAGTTGAAAAACATAAAAAATAAAACATCGCACTTAGGTTTCATAATATAATTGTTTTAAAAACATGTATTGGCCAGGCATGGTGGCTCACATTTGAAGTCCCAGCACTTTCAGAGGCTGAGGCTGGTGGATGACTTGAGGCCAGGAGTTCAAGATCAGCCTGGGTAACATAGTAAGAAACTGTCTCTACAAGAATAATAAAGGTTTTAAATTATCTAGGTGTGGTGGTGCACACCTATAGTCCTAGCTGTTTGGGAGGCTGAGGCAGGAAGAGCTCTTAAGCTCAGGAGTTCAAGGCTTCAGTGAGCTATGATTGTGCCACTGCACTTTAGCCTGGGTAACAAGAAGACTCCATCTCTTTTAAAAAGGCATATAGTGCTTTTCCTTTTATAGACATTATGTTAGCTGGTGATGCCACAAAGTTGAAGAAATATGGTCCCTAGACTAAAGGGTCTCTTGCAAAGAAAAGCAAATAAGCACATAGCCACGATGTCATAACTGATGATGCTGTAACAACAAAGGATAATGAGCCGTATAAGTGAAGTACAACAAAGGCAATGGAATGCCAAATACAGGGCAATAATCCTGGTCTGGCAGACAGAAAGAAGATTTAGCACAGAAGGTGACAGAAACTGGGTCTACTCAAAAGGTGAGTACAAATAGGCAAGTTGAACAGGTACAGAAATACTCCTATGATTTGAATGTGTCCCTTCCAAATTCACGTGTTGGAAACTTCACCCCAATGGCACAGTATTGATGTATTAATTTGTTCTCATGCTGCTAATAAAGACATACCCGAGACAGGGTAATTTATAAAGGAAAGAGGTTTAATTGACTCACAGTTCAGCATGGCTGGAGAAACCTCGGGAAACTTACAATTATGGCAGAAGGGGAAGCAAACCCATTTTTCATCACATGGCAGCAGGAAGGAGAAGTGCCAAGCAAAAGTGGGAAAAGCCCCTTATAAAACCTCATGAGAGGTTTTATCTGATGAGATAAAATCTCATCAGATCTCATGAGAACTCATCCACTATCAGGAGAACAGCAGCATAGGGGTAACCACCCCCATTATTCAACTATCTCGCACTGGGTCCCTCCCATGACATGTGTGGATTATGGGAGCTACAGTGAGATCTGACTGGGGACATAGCCAAACCGTATCAATCGAGAAGTGGAGCCTCTGGGGAGGCATTTAAGTCATGAAGGCTCCACTCCCAGGAATTAATGCCACTACTGAAAAGCATTTATGGAAGTGGCTTCTCATTCTTCTGCACTTTTGCCATGCAAGGACAGAGTGTGCCCCTTTCTTGCCCTTCTGCCTTCTTCCATGTAAAGATGCAGCAAGAAAGCCCTTAGCATGCTGGTGCCTTGATCTTAGATTTTGCAGCCTCCAAAACTGTGAAAGAATCAACTTCTGTTCTTTATAAATTACCCAGTCTCAGGTATTCTGCTATAGCGGTACAAAATAGACTAAGAGAACTACCTGTCAGACATAGGGAACAGATACATTGTTGTGAGAATACAGCCCACTGGAGAAAACATAATTAGTTGAGAGCATAATGTGTGTTTAGGAATATGAGAGTAAACTGCTTGTCTTAAGTGCTATTATAAAGAGTGGAGATATTTTTCTTCAAAGGTTATGGAAAAGAATTGGAGGATTTCAAACAAGGAAAAGGGGCTGAATTTTATATCTTACTCCAGAAAAAACAATTAGGAGCTGCTACACGCAGACAGGACTAACACACACTGAGACCATACACATGAAAGGCCAGTAGTGAGAGATGCATAATCATCTAAGTAAGAAGGGTTGCTATACCAGGGTAATGCAGGTAAAGATGAACAGGGGAGTCTCAAAAGGTTGGTCACTAATTGGGAAAAGAAGGATAGAGGGAGAAAGACTGGAATATGAATTCCGGCTATCTAACCTAGAAAACTGTCTAGTGATGCTATCATGGAAATATAACAGAGTGGGAGGAGTTTTGATGTAAAAATAATAAATTCAGTTTGGGGTTAATTAAGTTGGAGATTTCTTTGAAACATCTAAGTTCAGTGGGCAGTTGTGCCAAGGGGAGAAATATAATTGATATAAGACACGAGCACTGATGGCATAAAGTAGACCATTGAAATCAGGGGCATGCAAGAGATCACTCGGGTTAACATACACTATAGGCAGTAGGTTTAAACTTTGTTGATTCACAAACACAACTGAGACTCCATTAAGAGCTAGGGAGATTTTCAGGAAAAGATTTTCACCCAGAATTCTGCATAAAATTCCAGGTCATTCTTACACCTGTGAAGGACAATGTGAAGACTATCAAGGGAGCCAGAAGAAAAACTCAGAGATGGTGTCATTAAAGCAAAGAAAAAGGACATTCAAGGAAGAAGAGGGCAAGATTTCCAAAAGCCACAGAGAGGCCAAACATAACAACTGCAAGTACCTGGGGGTACATGACACAGAGGAGGTCCATGACCCCAAGCAAGCCCCTGGAGTGGAATCATGAAGAATGAGTTGAAGGGGGAGCAGGTAGCTGAGTAGCTGTACAACAAGAGGCTTTGAGGATAGAAAGAATGGAGGGAGAGCTGCAGCATGAGGTGGAACCAGAACTGTGGGTCTGGGGGCTGGTAGGGAGGAAGGTGAAGTTGCAGGCAAGGTCTCTAGAGAGGTCTGTGTGTACCGAAATCCAGAGCTCCGACAGATGCAACTGCTTAGGGGAAGAAGAGAAACATGCTCAACTAACACAGGAGAAGAGATAAAATATACTCAACTGTAGTGAGACCAAAAACTGAAGAACATTTAAGGAGCCAGACCTGACTTTTAAAAACCAGTCCTGCTTCTGTCTTCCTTCCTCTCTTGATTTAGGGTGGGCTATTTATGTGGCTTTTATTTTTCTTTGCTTAACAATGGAATTTTGAGATCTTATGGCTAAATATCCATCTACAGGCCTACATCTTATTCTTCGAGGCAGTCTGGAATATTCCGTATATAACTATTAATATATAGCATTTCATATTGTGTACTAGGTTATAAACTATAGTAACACTAATTATACCTGTCAGCAAATAATATAACTTCTTATTTCTTGTTTAGTGTCCTCTTAGAAATCTCTGTAGATTCATCACGGACCCCATTGAAACACTTACATTTTGCTAGTGAATATGTCAACAATTTTAACTTTATTTTTCAAGTTAGCCAAATGAGACCTGCAATACCTTATGTATGATACTTTCTGCTTTGGTCACACATTTCATTAAACTTATTGTCACATCTTCAACACCCTTTCACACTGACCTCATCCTTCTATGGTGTTGTCAACCCCAACTATGTGCCTTCTCTGAACCTAGGTAGAACCAGGTGATGTGAGCACTGCAGGATCCTAGCACAGAACCACACAGGCTGGTGCCACCACTGGGTGCTGGGATCCAGCCATAGCTCTATCTGCAATGTGCTGTGACCCTCCCAAGCACATTTTCCTTTTCTGCTCAGTAGCTTCTCCAAATGTTATGAATAACCTTTTTCAAGCCCTCCATCACTCACCCTTTCCTCTTCCCACCACTCCTAGCCTTTTATTCTTACAATCTCACCTTTTACTCTCAGAGTAGATATCATATTGAATATTAGTTGCCATATTTATTACTTAATCATCTATCACACTGTGCCCAAGAGTTTTTCACATGCCATTCAATCTTTCCTCAACTAAAAATTAAAGATGTATGCAAGTACAGGTTTTTAAAACTAATGATTCATTTAATTTAAAGCAGATGCATTTATCTTTCTATACAACATTTTTTTATTTCTAAATTTTTAATAAAGTGTCATTTCTAAAATTTTAATAAATCAGCTGTCACACATGAAACATATTATGTTCACTATTAAAATATAGCATATGCCAGAAACTAAAATTGCAACTTTTGGTTAAAATTTAAAACACTATGCTCTCATCAAGAAATCCATCTGTTACCCATGAATTTTTAACATTGTAATTAGATTAAATGGGATCTCATTTTATAGTTAGAATGTAAATGTTGACATTAAAAGGAAAGGAAGATAGTTATTATCATGGTAAGGAATCATAAAGAGTACAATAAATTATGCGATACATAGTTTTTTAGTAACAAAAACAAAGTAAACTGCTCACTCTGGAGATTCAGATTTTGTTTTTAAAAATAAACAATTACTGAAGAAAGTAGCATATTCCTAGCTCTTACATACCACATACATCAAAAATGTTTCAAGAAATTGTTGTGCTCTGATAAGCTAGGTCTATCAATCTGTCTACAGAAATATGAGGTTTCTAAAATTACAAAGATCATACTTTGTATTTACAATGTGGTAAGATACACGTGTAGCAAGGCTATTATAATTTAAAAATTCTGTTCCTAGTCCTGGTAAACAAGTGCAAAGTTACAATGTGCAGGAGAGATCCTTAAAATAGTCAAGAGAAAAAGAAGAATCATATAAATGTGACTAATATCCTGGAGAATTCAGTGCAAAAAACATTTATTGAACTCTTTTCACAAGACACAAAGGTCCCTACAATATAGGGAATATAATATTTTCTTTTTAAGTCTTTTCACAATTGTTCTATAAAGAGAGAAATGGGGGAAAGGTATTCAGCCACTTGACTGAGTTTTAGAAGTTTGTCCAGGTACTTTGATCCAGCATGCTGTGGAATCCCTGTGACATAGTATATAGAAGAATTAATAAAAACATAACAGAAATAACTACTGGAGGTTCTTTGTTTTGTTTTGTTGTTATTTAAGCAGACCTGCTTAAGAAAGAAAAATTGATAATTTAAGACAAACAAAAACAGTATGAAAGTAAGGGGAGAAAGAATCATTGCCCTAATGCTAGGAGAAGCTAACAATTCACAGTTAGCTAGAAATTGTATGTTTATTTTAAAAACTGGGATACATTCCTGCTAATGATTAAAAACATATACTGGAATGTTACTGTATTTGTAAATGTCTACTTACTAAACTGTTCATGTTTAGAATCTTTCATCAGAGTTACCTCAAACTGTGAAAGAATCGAGAGCCAGTTGATCTGTCTCCACAATTCCTGGGAGGATCCCATCACTATTGTTATCATCAAAGGAAAGAGTGAAATGCCAAGATTATTGGAACTTTTACTTATTGGCATTTGTTCTCAGGGCAGCCTGATGCACTGAGTCTACCTCATCCTAAAATGATGCCACTGCCCAATCAAGGTGAAATATTCAAAAGCTTTTTAAATAAATGAATGAAAGAATACAAACACTAACAGTATGTCTAATCTCTCCCCTTCCCTTTCTCCAAGGAAAATGTGAGCCATTCAAGAAGGGACTTTTGAAAGGATGGAAAGCCTTAGAAAGCTCTGTATAGTTACAGACTGGGTAAATCACATTGAATAGAAAAAAAATCACCAGGAAGGATGACAAACTCGTGCAATTTCCTTGTTACACATTGTCAGTTAAAAACAATGATTTTCCAGATAAGGGGAAAAAAAAAACAGAAGTACTTATTTATTTCTAAAACTAGAAATGAATTTATTTTTAATCCTTTTAATAGCCTTCCTATATTTAGACTGTGCTAGAAAATAGTTGGACCCTGTTTATCTCAGGAAAAGGCGAGCCACTGAAATGTGCTTGAGGAAGATTTGCATAGGTAACAGATACCAGGAAGGAACCTCATACTTGTAATGACCTAAATCAGAATGGGTGTTCCCTGGAAGCTCTTCTCACATCTAGAGATAGTCTTTACTTTTCGGTAAATGATTCTATAGTACAAGTAAAACAAAATTTTTAAATTTCTTTCAAAGTTACACATGAATTTATTCATTTTTTTGGAAGGCAAAATAATGCTGTGGTTAAGCCAAATGCCCTGGGTTTTTTCCAGAAATCTTTGTCTCACTTTCTTCTTCTGATGAAATGGGGTAATAACAATACCTGCCTAGCTCATATGTCTGTTGGCCACATAAATGTCTTCTTTTGAGAAGTGTCTGTTTATACCTTTTGCCCACTTTTTGATGGGGTTGTTTGTTTTTTCTTGTAAATTTAAGTTCTTTGTAGATTCTGGATATTAGCCCTTTGACAGATGGATAGATTGTAAAAATTTTCTCCCATTCTGTAGGGTGCCTGTTCACTCTCATGATTGTTTCTTTTGCTGTGCAGACGTTCTTTAGTTTAATTAGATCCCATTTGTCAATTTTGGCTTTTGTTGTAATTGCTTTTGGTGTTTTAGTCATGATGTCCTTGCCTATGCCTGTGTCCTGAATGGTATTGCCTAGGTTTTCTTCTAAGGTTTTTATAGTTTTAGGTTTTTCATTTAAGACTTTAACCTATCTTAATTTTTGTATAAGGTATAAGAAAAAGGTCCAGTTTCAGTCTTCTGCATATAGCTAGCCATAACTGACTTCTTATAATGCAATCAAGTTAGCTAATGGTATTATTTAAAATAACAATTCACAACTTCCTTCCATTTGCTTTGATAACTAAGATCCAACTGAGTGTAAGTTTAAGAGCAGAGATAATTCCCAAATGCTTCTTCCAAACACTCATTTTACCAGTGCGTTATAACTCAGACCAAGATAAGAATGATACTTAGGTTCCAAGGTTGGTCTATAAAGGTCTTTCCTCACCTACTACTTTTCTTAACTACAGAACTAATATTCTTAGCCTGCGTTTTGAATCCTAGAATTATTAAGTTATGCCATACACAAGAGGTAAAAAATAAGAAAGGAACAATAAATTTCACAGTAGAGGAAATTGTAGTTTCTCTGGACGATTTTGTCACAATGTAACTTCTAAACACTTCCTATTCAAAAAGCAACCATTTAGAAACTCGTTTGAATAGGATGAATGTGATGGCTCACACCTGTAATCCCAGCACTTTGGGAGGCCAAGGTGGGTGGATCACAGGGTCATGAGTTTGAGACTAGCCTAGCTAACATGGTGACACTCCATCTCTACTAAAAATACAAAAATTAGCCAGGCACCTATGGTGGCATGTGCCTGCAATCCCGGCTAATCAGGAGGCTGAGGCAGGAGAATCACTTGAATCCAGGAGACAGAAGTTGTAGTGAGCTAACATTGTCGATTGCACTCCAGCCTGGGTGACAGAGTGAGACTCTGTCTCAAAAACAAAAACAAAACAAAACAAAACAAAACAAAAAAACCTCATTTGAACAAATTAGTTTTATTTAGAAAACTAAGAATATTATCAGTTTCATTCAAATAAAACTATTAAAACTAGTTTTATTTATGTATTACCTTTATTTGAGTGAAACTGAGAATGTTTGCTGAATCGATAAAAGTGGTATTATTAGAACTCACACTCCAAAATAACATAGATGATGTCTTATCATTTGCTTCATTCAGTTATAATGTTTCCAACAGGTTTTCAATCCAACCCAATGAGGTTAGACAAAAATAAACAAAAATATCTTGCCGTTGAAACTCTGGGTGAATACTAGCACCTGAAACACATGAACAGAATGGCCCATCTACTACTAAAGCTCACAAATCTGTGTGGTGACCTCAAAAATGGATGATCTTCCTTTTATCAGCATACATCCTCCTTACATCCACTGTGTTATGTAAGAAATCTGAAGTTCCCTGACATCTTCTTCAATCTAGACCATCAACCTTTCATCAATCCTTGTGAAATCAACCTTCAGAACATATTTTTCATCTGCCCATTTTTCCTCATCTTCTTAATCTAAACAACTATCTGTTAACAACATATAACCATTCTTTAAAAAGAGGTCAATGAACCTCTTTGAACAAAAATCATAAACTTTCCCATTGCATTCATGATAAAATTTAAATACTAAAGATGACCTACATATTGTGGGTTAAGCTAATATTCTAATGTTCAAAGGGCCTGTATCAATATGTAATTATACTTATTTCTGTGATTATTCATTTAATGAATAAATTGTAAAATTAATAAAGACAGGAACAACTTGGCATTTCCATCATTGTATGCTTAGTAACTAAGTTTCTGATCCATAATCAATTTCTAGTAAAGATTTGTTGAATAAATAATTTTTTAAAAATACAACCCCTAAAACCTCTATTATACTTAGACTCCATCTACCAGAATCTGCCAGTAAATTATTTGCTCTATAAAGTTACCATTAGTAAAATAATTTTTCCTTTTGTTTTTCTCTTAAACTGGATGCCCAAAGGACTTACTTGTACACAAGTCTCATAAGAACAGGACACATGTCACATCAAGTCAGAACAACCAACCAATCATCCTGGGGCTTCTCTCTGACAATGACATTAAAGGCTATTTTGTGAAAAACTCATTCATTTTACCTATATCTCTCATGACTGGTCACATCCTTTACAATACTTTCTATCCAGAACAGTTCTTCATCTATATGACTTTAGTTGTCACTACTGGAATTTCTGAATAGAGCAGAGAATCATGGGAATCTGCAGAAATACACAATCTGCCTATTTAGAGTAAAGAGTTTATCTCCCTGGAGATCATTCCAGAGAATGAGCTCACGTTCAAAAATGAATGTAAGAAAGTGGCTCAATTCAAAATTTATTAAACTTTGATTATATGTAAACTCAGAAGCTTGTGTATGGTAAGTAAATGTACTAAAATTCCCTCTATCTTTGGCCTTTAAAAAGAACATGCTATTTTTCAGATAGGTTTTCCCAGAAGTAGACAAAAGCTCTACTCTAGGCTGGTGAAGTATCTACTATCTATCTGAAAGGCAATCAGTGGTTTTATTTTTCATGTGTTGAATCATATGAAGATGACAAACAAGTATACACATCTATGTAGTCTTTGCAGATAAAATATAACTAATTCTTAACTGACACTGAACTCTAGATTATTTTTTGCAATTACATATGAACATGAGAAATTCAGGATATTTCCAAAACTATCTTATAAAACCCAAATTAATGAAAAGTACAAATCTAACTCAGTTCTCCTATTTGATTGTTCAGTTACATACTGAAAACAGATAAATAGTTCTTAATATTTACATTTGGATAATACTTAACATTTTACATAAATGTAATCAAGTTTGGTTTACCATGGTCCTTTCATTAAACTTACTGAATTCCTAGCTAAACAGTTCTTTAAGAAAAATAAGGAAAGATGAAGAAAGGAAGGAAAGATACTGGCTATTTTTAATAAAAACAATATGAGTAATAGTCACCATTTGAGTGTTTATTAAATTCTAATGTGCTCCATCACAAATGAGTTATATAAAATATTGATATTACTTATAATAATATTCTTAAAATGAATATTATTCAGATATTTTAGATGAGGAAGCTGGGCCTCTGAACTTTAATGCTCTTTGCTCAAATTACATACCTAATCAATTTTAACAGCTAGGTATGGCTGCTCCCAAAGCTCATGTACTATCAACTCCATTACAGTGGCTATTCATTTATCTCTACACCAAATTCTTATTACAAATGTGACCCACAGACATAAAAAGATAGTATAGATGTAAAAACAGCCTAATATCGCATAGCAAGTTAGCAGCAGAGATGGGACTAAAAACACCGTCTTCTGGGTCCAGCTCAATATTCTCTCAACTAAAGTAAATTAGAGTTTAACAATATCAATCTAATTAATAAAGATTACTTTGAGCCTCAAAATTTCCCCCAAAGTTGATTACATTTTTACAAGCAAAAGGCTGCATGCTAAAAACATGCCCAATTTTATGGTAAGTTTGTGTGTTTCCCACCTTTATGACTACACATTCTCCTATTCCTCTTCCTGCTCTTCCTTCTCACAGACATTTGATCTCTAAGTACATTCATAGTCAAAACCTAGCTTTCAGGATAAGTCCATATTTGAGCCAAATCTTTAAGCCAACCCTCTAAGTCTCTGCCTCAAGACCCCTCAAGCACTATTCTTCTACTTTAATCTTCTTCCTTATTCTGAAGCTTCCTTTCTGCTTTGTTCCTCTCCCTGCTTTTATCTTGTTGCACTTCAGCACCTGTCTCTGTCCTTGAACTCTAAGTCATATTTGAAATCCCCACATTCATCAGACAATTACCACCTGGTCTTTCAATTCACACTTGCCTTCCAGTCTCTGTCCCTGTCCTCTTCACCTGTTGTTAGGACACTCACTCATCCATCTGGGAGCCTCCCCTAATCCTCCACCCATTACCAACTGCCGAGATCACAAAGTGCTATTGCCAGCCTACAAAAAACATAGTCTTTGCTCTCCTAAGTGTCCTTTAGTCAAAACAGCTGCTGGTATCATTACCGCTGGTACTGCTTCTCGACATTGTACTTTGTATCCTGCTTCTCCCTGGAGTAAGAATCTAGTTTCTAATTTTTACCAGTCTCTGCCTTTTTGCCTGATCATTTTATATGGAACCAGCCATGCTTGGCTGAGAGTAATGGGAACAAATAGGCCTATTACTTGAGGAACACAATAAATATTTTCCTCCCGGAGGAGAGAATGACAATCTTTCTTAAACCGATGCTGATTCTTGCATTTTGGAAGGCTTTGCTGAATCCATCACTGAGATCCCTAAAGATAGAAGACATACAACTCTTAGACAGCATCACACAGAAAATTGGATACAATTTCACAGCATGAGAAAACACACTGCTGAGTGGGTATAATGCTAAATAATAATGGGATGATTTAAAGAGAGGAGCCGATGAGTCATAGGAAGCACAGTAAATGTTTCAGTCAAATTAAGTAGCACAAGACTCATTTTAGGAGGGTTCCAGGAAAAGACCAAAAGTGTAGGATGGAATTCAGATAAGAAACGTGTTTGCTCAAAGCTTAAATCCAACAGAACAGACTATTGAAATTGCAAAAATCTTGAGCTGCTATTAAAAAATAAACTAAAAATTATTGAACATCAATTTCAAATTATGTCATCATTATGCATATAAAATATTTAAAATAATTTTTTTCTAATAAAATGAGAAAATGTAATTTTATAAATGACAACAATAACCAAAACACAGAAAGTAAAAAAGCCTGAGGTTAAGTTCAAACCCTCATTACTGAACGAGGCAAGAGGCTACATACAAGAAATCACTTTACCTTCGTAATCATCCTTAGTTGTCAAAAGTTTGATTAATATTAAATAATTTCAAATACTAATAGGTCTCCTTTAAAACTCCCAATTTTATAGTTATCATAAATTTAAAAAGACTACTTCTAAGGAGATATTACAACACAATCACAATTAAACAGCTAGAAGAAATTATTCTGAGTATCTTATCAGAAAATAATTTAAATTAGGCCATTTAAAGAATAGAAAAAAAAACAAGGAAGTATTCTAAATAACTTAGAATATAAATGGGAAACTAATTGGAAAATAAATCTCTAATCTAAGACAAATTAATAAATAAGAGGTACTTGGCTAATGCTACTTAAATGACATTTTGGACACACGAAGACTTTAAATTCATGATAAATTAATTGTGTATTACTTGGAGTGGACTATCTGCCTCTGGATATCTGCCTCTGGAGGTGTCCTACGCTGCAATTCAGAAGCCAATGCCCATCCAGATAGGGAAAATCCTAACCCCTTACCAACATGATTGCAGAAAGTAATGGCTGTAGCAGCAGAAGTGTGCAAATTCTATTTGTATCCCCAGTCATGAGGAACAGACAATGAAAAACAGTAGAATGTTTAGCGGCTGTCCTACAATGTTATCTTTAACCAGGCAGTTAAAGATATCTGGCCAGGGCAGGTTCACGCAGGAAGACAGCAGGAGGGAGTGGAAACTATGAAGACTAGTTGGAAGAGCTACACCTAAAATAGCTATTATTTCCCCATTGTGAATATCCCCATTATTTCGGTCATGAATTTGTAAATTTTACTACTTTTATTTATTGGTGTGTAAAGATGGAGGCTTAGAAGTTGTGTTTGTCACCAAGCTTCCTGTCATGAGAAGAAAACACTTCCTGACCCTGCATCATCTCCAATATCTTCCCTGGTTTCATCCTTTTTTCCAACGCCATTGCATCTTCCACTGTGTTCCCATCTCTTCCCACTATTTGCTTATTAGATTGATCCGGGGAAAAATTAAAGTACATGGAAAAGCAGGAGCCAGCAAGGATGAATGCAGAATTTAGGAGTCCATGGAGTGGACCAGCTGCTCTGATGGGCTACTCTGGCATCACTGGCAGATAAAGCTTCCATGCAAACAGCATTTTGCTTTTCCTCAACCCAACCATGCTTTTTCAAACAAAAGGTATGAATGGTTTTGATTGTTTTTCATTTGAGGTACAATGCTATTTGCACAGAAGCTGCATCTTCTCTTAAAGTACCTGAACTTAACACTTAGCCGATGAACCTTTATCTCCAATCCACATGTTCTTCTGCAAGACACGTGACTCCCTCACAGCTAGAGTTTTTCGTTAAACCCAATCTTTTCTCATGCAAAAGGATGGGTGACTACTAAATGGTTTTTCCAATCCATTGTTCACCTGCATTGGAACACCAGTGACAGCACATGTCACTAGATGCCTTAATAAATAAAATCAAAATATCCTTCCACTAGCAAACTAATCATATTCACTTTTAATCTCCCATTTTTAATCTCTCCTATTTCATTTCTCCCTCTCATCTCTTTTCTCTGTTCTGCTTATCTAAGTATCTAATCCAATTCACTCGTGTGTAATGAATGTAATTGCCACCATTCTGCAATTTCTAAGGTTTTGTTTCTTTGCTTTTTTCTTCTGTATCCCATCTCTTTGCTACACTCAAGCTTTACATTTTATTACCCACTTACTACTAAAACTTGTCTAGCTAAGCTTTCTTAGAAAAATTTAAAAATCTTCCACTGCTCAAACAATAATCTTACCTTTAAACTATTTTCTTAACGTTTATTTGCCTGAGAAGATTGTCCAAGGAGATGAAGGGCTGAATAAAAACTTAGTTATACAAACTTAGAAAATCAAATGAATTGTTCCTTTTTCAGTAAGAAAGATAGAACCTGAGGGCCTTGTCTATCAGTCTATCCAAGGTATCTTCACCTCTTAGCATAATACATTTTTGTTGGTCTCACCTAGTGGGAATTGTTGGATCAGTGAACAAGGACCATTATTTTGTGCCATGTTCTATTCACCACATACCCCAATCAATACATTATAATAGTATCAAATTTTTAACATGTTCCAAGATGAATATAAATAGGATTTTCTATTGGGAAATTTTTTTATAACTTAATAATTTAACAGGTTTCTGAAATTAGAATTATGATTTCCTTATGTTGAAAAAAAACATAAAAAATTCCAATAAATGACTATTTTATATGTATACCACATAGCCAACAAGCATAGGAAAAAATGTTCAACATCACTAATCATTAGAGACATGCAAGTAAAAACCATAATCAGATGCCATCTCAGAACAGTCAGAGTGGTCATTATTAGTAAGTCAAAAAGTAACAGATGCTGGTGAGGTTGCAGAGAAAAGGGAACACTTATATGCTGCTGGTGGAAATGTAAATTAGTTTAGCCATTGTATAAAGCAATTTGGTGATTTCTCAAAGAACTTAAAACAGAATTACCATTTGACCCTGAAATCCCATTACTGAGTACATAGCGAAAGGAATATAAATTGTTCTACTATAAAGACATTCATGTGTATATTCATTGCAGCACTATTCACAATAGCAAAGACATGGACTCAACCTAAATGCCCACCAATGGCGGACTGGATAAACAAAATGTGGTAAATATACAAGATGGAATATTAGAAAGACATAAAAAAGTCTGAGATCTTTTGTAGCAACAGGAATGAAGCTAGAGGCCATTATCCTGGGCAAATGGACACAGGAACAGAAAACCAAATACCACATGTTCTCACTTATAAGTGAGAGATAAACTTTGAGTAGTCATGAAACAACAGACACTGGAGCCTACTTGAGGGTGGAAAAGGGAGGAAAGTGAGGACTGAAAAGCTGCCTATCAAGTACTATAATTATTACCTGGGTGATGAAATCATCTGTATGCCAAATCCCTGAGCTGCACAATTTATCTATACGACAAACCTGCACGAGTACCTCTGAACCTAAAATAAAAGCTAACAAATAAATAAATACATACATACTAAAAAAGTGTACCAATTTATAAAAATCTCTATTCTGTTGTTTGGAAATAAAAATTCTGTATTTTAATTGCATTTGTTTTCTCTTGAAGAATGTTAAAGGCATCTTTAAGGTGGTATTGTACATATTATTGATACTTTTTGTGGCAAAAAACAAAAGGTAGATTTAGTGATACTTGGAATCACTGTGAGCATGAGTCACTGGACTGGAAAATGCAATTAGAATTACATACACTCAATACAACATTTGCATTTGCCTTACAGATTGCTTACTGCTTACTAAAGCGAGCATAAATATATTTTAGTGATAAGCTTCCAAGTCCTATAATTATGTGAAAATAAACACTAAAAGAATTTAAAATGGTAGTTGATATATGAAAGTTTTCAAACTGACATTCAGTACTAATTTTCTAAGAAAATCAAATTAAATTTCAAAAAATTAGAATTTATAGAATTCTTATTAGCCTAATAATTTCTTGCATAGCACGGAACACACTAAATAAAAGTTTAATTTTATACAGAAAATGTGAGAACAATGCCTTGTCATTTCAAGTATTTGTTTTATGTCCAAGATAAACAGATTTAAGGAGTATTAACATATTTACTTTTTAAGTTTGAGATTCTTAAAAGATTGTTGAAGATAAAGACTTCAAAATTCCCTGAAGCTTTGGACATTTTGGTTAGCTCTGCAAATGTGCTATTCTTTCTAGATCTTCTGAATTTCATGTACAGTTAAGTCAATCCAAATAATCAAGATTAAGAAGGGGAAAGAAAGAGGAAAGGAGAATAAAGCCATGAAAAATTTCTAAAATTTGCTCTGTGCCTCATTTGGAACTGAACAAAACAGAATCAACTCATGCAATTGACCTGAAATCTAAACATGTTCCTAGTAATTGAAGGTGAAGATGGAAGATATCACTCTTAGCCATTACCCTCTCTCAATATTTACCTACTTACAGCTTTCTCTACCAGCCACTTCCATGGTAAAAATTATTATTAAAATTTCAATAACCAAAAATGCATTTATGAAATACATGGTATTAACAGTAGTTTACTACATATAGCTACTAATCCCAAAGAGTAAAATCTCTTTCAAAAAGTACTAAATATAACAATTAATAGTACAACCAAAAGAAAACCAACAAATTTCCTTGTTTAAATTTTCTCATTTCATCTTGTGAAAATTTTTCGGCACAGCCTATGGCAGGTGACAAAGAAATTCTTCTTTAAAACGATGTCAAAACTATTTGTTGGAAGAAAAAACTCAAACAAGATTTTAAAACCCCTTTTGGTCCACAACCATGCATTCACCAATTCCAAACTGACAAAATAGAAAACTGTTAAGAGTAGGCATTTCATTATCTGAATTAAAAAATACTTACACTATTGGTTTTTCCAGGCGACTTCCCTGTGAACCAACAATCTCTCCCAATGTACAAAACACTTGTCCCAGAAAGTCCTGAAATAGATAAAAAGATTAAAGCCCATAAGTTTCCAAACTATCTTTACAGTATATGTTTTGTATATTACACATCTGCAACGTTTTCATTGCTGAAATACTGACATATCTAACTTCCAATAATAGGTAAAATAAGCTCAATATCCATTAATTTTACCATGTGACTTTCACATGTTTGCACAGCATTTTGCGCTTTTAATCACAGAGCAGTTTTGTTATTTTGAGTTCACAGGCATTGCATTTGTTTTCTTTTTATGTTTTAAGCTAAAATAAAAATAGAAAAAAGTTGGAAGTTTTGAATGCATAATTGGCTTAACTTCAGATGCCGCTGAAATTATTGGAACTGTTGGCTGAGGAGACAAAATGAGAAAGCACATAGCTTAATTAATTAAGCTCTGTAGTTTGATCTTCTGTATAATGTATTAGCACCCCCTCACAGAATCGCTCTGATGGTTTAATTAGTTATTGCATGAGTTAACACCAGCATATTGTAAGTGTCTAAAAAGGATTAAATAAAATACACTATAACATTCATTAACATACAACTACATGATTCTTATTTTCAAGACTCAGAATAACACTGAAAATGAGAGGTCTGATATTAACACTGCATTTCACATATAAAGAAACTAAGTGCTTATGTCACATTGTATGCCTATATCAAAATATCTCATGTACCTCATAAATACATACACCTACTATATACTCACAAAAATTTTAAAATTAAAGAAATTTAATTTAACTTAATTTTAAAAAAAGAAACTAAAACTCTAGAAGGTTGATTTTCTATAAATAGCAGAGCCGGGACAAACTCCGATGTTCTGATTCTAGATTGTTATGCCACATAAGAACTTAACTACCATAAATACAATGAAACTTCATATGTCCATAAAATAAGGGCACCAACACCATCTGGATATGTATGTCAAGAAAATGTGAAGTTGTTCCAGGGAAAGACACGTGCCTTCTAGTTTAGCCTGTATATGATTCAAAGAATTGCCCTGTTCTAAACAAGGTGAGAGATCTCTCTAAATTGTTTGTGTAGTGAACGGGACCAAGAAAATCCCTAGGAAGAACGGACAGAGAGGGTTAATGGCAAACAAAATGTGTTCAGTACTACTAGGTATTATACTTAGTAGTATTAGAGAGAAATGACTGTTCTCGAATGAAAGAAAAAAGCCAACTCATGGTTAGGAATTACTATCAGCCCTGTTTCTCAGATAAGGCAACTGAGGCACAGAGAAAGTAACTTGCTTAGAGCTACAATGTAGACCCAAGTCTAAACCCAAGACTTACCACTCACTTAACCACTATGTTAAGCCATGCTGTCTCTCTGTTTCTAGTCTAACGAAAGGAAGGACACCCAGTCACATATAAGCTTACCAAGCCACAAAAGTAAAAACTATGTTCTTCAGTGTTAGGGAGGAAAAGTGGGGGTGGAGAAGCGCGTTAATTAAAAAGAGGAGGACAAGACCTCTATAGACTAGGATAGCCAAGGGAACATTTTCACAAAGGAATTAACTTTCTTGAGAGCCAGTAAGAAATCAGATCAGATCTTGCTTGGAGAGAAGGTAATTGGACATTCTAGATTTAGAGAACAGATCAGACTGACAGGCAAGAGAATAATGAGCAAAGAGAAGGGCTCTAGTAAAAGGTAGAAATGGAGATGAGGAGCCAAACCTAGAGAGGGTCCTCACAGGCAGGCACAAAAGTTGTCTTAGGGTAATCAGAAGCAACCAGAAGCCTTTCGCAATTCAGGCACACCATTAGAGCGGTGCATTCAGAAGATTACTCAAGTGCCTATTTGCAGAATGAGTTGAGGAATGAGGAAAATAACTAGAAGCCAGATCAATCAGAAGGCTATAGTAGCTAATAAGAGGCAAAGTGATAAGGCCCCAAACAGTACTGCACAGAAAAATCACAAGATTTGGTGAAAGCAGTATCCGCATATAAGACAAAAAATAACTGCACATCTGATATTTGGATACTGCCAGCAGGGATATACCTTCATTAAACTACAAATCATTTTAAATTTGCTTTCAAACACATCAAGAGAAGTTAAGATAAAGCTTTCATATATTTAAATTAATTATCTTTCATAATGGCCCTTCTTTATCAATGTCAAAACAGATTTTACAAATGCTTATGGAATTTTAATAAACCTAAATTTCTTTAAGTCTCATGACAGCTAGAAAGAGCCAAATACTGAAGATCTGAAATGTATCACTACTCTTCTGAGTCAGCAGCAAAAACAACATACAAGGGGGATTCCAGAATTCTTTTCTAAGGATAGTTATGCTAATGGGCACCTGCAAATGCTACATATTAAATGGACTCTGCCAATGGAACAGCAAGTCTCAGTAAAAGCCATCTGTGCTGAAATTACTCAAAAGAATAAAACATAAATATTGAGCAGGATCATACTAATGTGGAGACCTACTAACAAATACAAGAGAACACATGAACATCATCTTGGCTGAACAAAATCAACAAAATGTGCACCAAAAAGTTATGATGTGAATCTGTGTGTGCCTGTGTCAAAGGCCACACACACACTGGTGTCAACAGCTTTGGCCAACCCTGGGTGAGTGGCCAGAACTCCACTAGACTGGTTTGATAAACCCCTGAATTAAAAACACCTGAGTGCTAGGTAATGAGAACTATTTCATACCTACAAGAAGCATAAGAAAGTGTATATGGCTTGACAATGCTATGAGATACACCACCAGACTCTACAGAAAAGTCCAAGAGAAAACTAGGTCAGAAGTCATTTCCTTTCCCAGCTCCACCAGCACAGAGGAATGCAATCAGCCAATTAGCTCAACTGGGACTGCTGAAGAATCAACACAGGCGCAGAATAACAGATGTGAAAAGCACAGGCATCAGTTGAGAAGGAAAACAGAGTCCTGTGGCCATAAGCTGGACATACGGCGCGGTGTTGCCAGATCACTTCCCAGGCCTTTCCCTTAAAGGCGAATCTGGGAAGTATAAGGCTATAGAAGAAGACCTTTGCCTGTTTGTCTCCAAATTCAGGAAAGTATAATGCACATTCAACTTGAATGGCGGCCTCTACAAGTACCATACATTTTGCCCCCACATTTAATGGCATTTGTGTTTTTTTTTTTTTTTATGATTCTGTGTGTTTGTGTATTCCCTATCAAAACAACACATATATTAGTCACAATGCAAAAATTAGCATATAATATTTTTCCATTACTCGCTGTGTTGAAAATTTCTACCAAATCCATCTTTAGCCATCTTAATGGTTCACATTTGCTAAGTATTTTACACAATACTAAAGATACAGTGTCTTTTAGCAGACATTTCTAGATATTTTGGTTTGATAAAGATGAAAATAAAATATAGCTATAATATGAACTGTTTTGTCATTTCTTATTCTGGCATTGTGTTTCAGTTGATGCGTCATTAACTCTAGGTAACAGTAGTATTTCCAGTAATAAATCCAGGCACCTTTCCACAATTCTAACCCACACATAAACCAAATCTAGCTTCGAGTGTCTAGCAGCTGAGAAATGCTTCAATTTATTCAATTATTTTAGCTATTGGCCTCTCGCCAAACTGGCCATGAGATCAATGAATATTTATTGAATGAGCAAATTATTACTTTACAACCTAAATGGAACCTAGTTTTGGAATGTGTTTAAATGTACATGAACCATATTGTTTGTATACAGGATGCATTCTAACACTTAAAAACATCCGGTTGGGCACAGTAGCTCACACCTGTAATCCCAGCACTTTGGCACTTAGGGAGTCCTAGTCAGGCAGATCATGAGGTCAAGAGATCAAGACCATCCTGGCCAACGTGGTGAAACCCTGTCTCTACTAAAAATACAAAAATTAGCTGGGTATGGTGGTGCACGCCTGTAGTCCCAGCTACTCGGGAGGCGGAGACAGGGGAATCGCTTGAACCTGGAAGGAGGAGGTTGCAGTGAGCAGAGATCATGCCACTGCACTCTAGCCTAGCGACAGAGTGAGACTCTGCCTCAAAAAAAAAAAAAAAAAATCCAAATTCAATGTGCTGGTATTAAAGAAAGACTTGAGTTAGAAATGAGGGAGACACCAGAAAAACAGAGAGTAGACCAATACAAAGCATTACAGTAATAACATGAGCTTCACATTGCATAGGTAGTTTTCAAACAACTAACTAGATAATAAGAGGGAATGTGTTTGGATTATCCCTGTAACAACCTAATCTAAACTTATTACTCATATATGGCTCAAAATTCAAGAAAGCATTGCTGTGCCATCAGGTTTCAGCTGATTAGCATACAAATACATTTATGTTTCTCTTGACTTTCATGCTAATATTCAAGGGAATGTCGAACTATATGCATGAGCATAATCTTGTTCCTTCAAAATTATTACTTTCTTTCTTATGTGCCAATGTTTACAGATCAATCCCTCCATCTACATTTTATTTTATAATGTAGCTTGCTACCAGTCTGTATTCATGAAAATTACATTAGTACTACTGGCTGTAGTAATTCTACACACATAAATTGGAAATTTACTGTGCAGCCAAAGATCTCGTTTGCAGTTCTATGCTGCCTGCATGTATGTCAAGACTGAACCATTTACTAATGTCTCTGTGTCTGTTTCCTCATATATAAAATGGACACAAGGAATAATACCAATCTTACAGGCTGTACAGAAGATAATATATGTAGATAATATATGCAAAGTTCTTAAAACAGATGCTTGGAATGATAAATATCTAATAATCTATGTCTCCCTCATCCTTCCTACTCCTTTAATTTAAGAGAGTATTACTACATACTCAAAACTTGTTACTTGCTACTGGATTCCAATATAGAAAATACCATAATTAGCTAAATAAGATAATTTACTTTCTTTTCCAAAACTAATTTGCAGTCATGGTCAATACACGTTTACTTAAACAAAGGCTTATAAAAGCTATTATAAAATAAGACACATATACATGTGAATTACATTTTACAAACTATGAAATAGTAAGCCAGGAGGCATTTACTGTAAGTGAAATTTCTAATCTTTATACTACTATAAAGTAATCAACACGTCATCATAAACCATTTCATAAACATTCAATAGTGTAGCATCTTTCTCCTAATGGTCTACTAAAGATAATATTTAAATGACTTTTCTGCTTTATGAAGCAATCAATGAGTATCTGAAAATATAGTTTCCCTAATTAATAATTTAGATTAAAAGACATTAGGTAGGTTTACTGGTAGTTGAGTTTTAATACAGCATAGTAATGGTGCAGTCAACTGTTTAGAGTTAATAATTTGATTTCTTCATAAGAACCTGATTTGCTTCAGTCTATTGCTTCTACCCATTTCTTGGTCATTTAACTGATTTTTAGCACATTCATACAATGGCAGTCAAATTAAGAGAAAATTAAGTGCCACAAAATTTCTTGCTTTTGCAATATTTTAACTGCTGTGGTAAAAGATTGGTGAGAAATGAAAACTCACATTACCTGTGAAAACTGTACTGTTGATATTACCTGGTAATATTTTATTGCTGGTACTTCCTGATGATATTTCTCATTTCTTTTGTATTTCATTAATTCATACAATCACATTACTATAAAAATTAGGTATGGCTTATGTTTTACACAATATACTAACATCGCAATCACTTTTAATAAATGAACATGACACTTCTTTGCTCCAGTAGTTACTCCTACTTTATTAATACTTGTTAGCACATCTATATGCTGTTTGGAGATAAGGCAAACTCAACATGAAACAATTTGATTATATTTTGGAATTTTTTTTTTTTTTCTTCTTTTTTGAG
Source organism: Sapajus apella (assembly GCF_009761245.1). Lineage (NCBI taxonomy): Eukaryota > Metazoa > Chordata > Mammalia > Primates > Cebidae > Sapajus > Sapajus apella. Next base: position 2,989,380 of record NW_022437006.1, read on the forward strand.
ACAGGGTCTCACTTTGTTGCTCAGGCTGGACTGCAATGACATAATCTCAGCTCACTGCAGCCTCTACCTCCTGGGTTCAAGGGATTCTCATGCCTCCCAAGTAGCTGGGATCACAGGAGTGTGTCACCGCTCCCAGCTACTTTTCGTATTTTTAGTAGAGACAGAGTTTCACTATGTTGGCCAGGCTGGTCTCAAACTCCTGAACTCAGGTGATCCACCTCCCTTGGCCTCCCAAACAGCTGAGATTATAGGCATGACCCACCACACAAGCCTCAATTCAATATTGTAGTAGAAATAACTTCTCACCTTTTAATATTATAATAGTACAACTTTTTTCCAAAGCAAAGATTTGTCTTTTTAATGGATAGATCCATCTATAAACTAAAATGCTAAATCCAACCTCCAAGAGATAATATAAAGTTCTAAACTTAAATTACAAATACAATTTCTAAAATTATACCCTATCCCTGAATATATGCATTTATTTTACCCTCGCACAACTGTTGATTTTCAAGATATTTTTCGCTAGGCCAGGAGCTGCGGCTCATGCCTGTAATCCCAGCATTTTGAGAGGCCACGGCAGGAGGATCACTTGAGGCCAGGAAATCAAGACCAGTCAGGCCAACATGGTGAAACCCTATCTCTATCAAAAATATAAAAATTAGCTGGGTATCGTGGTGTGTACCTGCAGTCCCAGCTACTCGGGAGGCTAAGGCAGTAGAATCACTTGAATCCAGAGGCAGAGGTTGCAGTGAGCCAAGATCTCATCACTGCACTCCAGCCTGGGAAATAGAGTGAGACCCTATCTCAAAAAATATATATGTATTTTTGGCTAAGAGTCCAAATGAAGGCAGTTAAATAAGACACTGAAAGAAAATTAAGCTTTCAACAAGTCGATATTCAGTGACTAAAATTAACCAAATTTAAAAAATTATACACACATTGGCTGGGCCTGGTGGCTCACACCTGTAATGCCAGCACTTTGGAAGACAGAGGCCAGCAGATCACTTGAGGTCAGGAGTTCAACACCAGCCTGGCCAACATGGTGAAACCCTGTCTCTACTAAAAATACTAAAAATACAGGTGTGGTGGCACGGGCCTGTGGTCTCAGCTACTTGGTAGGCTGAGGCAGGAGAAATAGCTTGAACCCGGGAGGCAGAGGTTGCAGTGAGCCAAGATTCGGCCACTGCACTCCAGCCAGGGTGGCAGAGTGAGACGTTGTCTCAAAAAAATAAATAAATAAAAAATAAAAATCCACATATATATTCAATACTTGCAAACATATACAACATTCAGATTTTCAAAATAAAGCTATGCTATAGTGAAATAACATTCTACCATCCTTTTTTAATATTTATATTCACAAATATAACAAATCTATGGAAAATATTTACATTGTGACAGCACATCACTTTTGACAGAACACTAGGTCTCATCAATAACAAAGTTCAAAATGTAATATGTTAACAGGAAACGGGTAAATATTGTCACTGTTAGTAAACATGGTGACACAGCTGCTATGCCAAATAACTAGGAAACTTACTAAATGTTATGATTAAATATCTGAAATATATTATAGCATTATTAAGTAATATTAAATATGACATTACACTATGACACAGTATCATTATTAAATACTAACCCCTGGGTAAGGGCCAGTTTTACATGCAAACAATCCCACCTAATATAACTTAATGAGTGCTGAAGTTACTATACTCAAACCCGCTGCAGGTATTATCCCTATCTCTACGTCTAAGGCAGATTGTATACGACCCTACTGAAAACGCAAATGGGAAAGATAGGCATTTATAGTAACAGTCATAAACACTTTAGCTTGTATATGTGTATAAAGCTACCTCTCATCATCTAATAAGAACGGGAAAGAAGGCTACAGGAAAAAAAATGAAGTTTTTATTGAAAAAGCATCAGAGCATAACATGAAGAGCTTTTTGACACAAGGCAGTCAGGTAAGAGCTCGCAGTAGATACCCGAATAATGTGAGGGAGGGAACCATGTGAATGGTTCCCTGAAGCATTACAAATAGAAGAAAAGGCAAGAACAAAGTCCCTGAGACAACAACTTGGGCGCTAAAGGAAAAGCAAGAGAGACAGCAGGTGGGAGCAGGGTGAGCAATGATGAAAATGGCAGGAGAGGAGGTAACCAGGGGCTACATCAAGACTGATTTCTATCCCAAGTGTGGAAGAAAGCCATTGTGGTGTTTAAACTGGGAAGTGACATGTCGTAGCTGGCTTTTAAAATTACCATTCTACCTACTCTTCCTCCCTCAAGATTGTATTCTATTCTATTCTCCATTTGCATTTTCTTTAGATAACTGGATTCCAACTTAATTGGCTGATGGTTACTAAATCTATATCTTAGTCTTCAAACACTGCCTCATCAATATCTCCATTTGGATGCTTACTGGGGGTCTCAAGTTTAACATGAACTTGGCCTTACCATGGGTAAGGCCAATCCCCACCCCTCCACCCGGTCTCCTTCTCCCCAGTGTACCTCATTATGTAAACCATATTACTATTTACCCAATTGTTCTTATCAGGAACCTAATAGCCACTCTAACTTCTCTTATTTTACAGTGGACATCCAATTCATCATCAGTCATACTATCGACCTATATTCCAAATCCGACCACGTCTTACCACTTCAATGGTTTTAACCACCACAGGTTGCTCACCAAGTCAAACTACAACTGCCTTATAACTGATCTCCTTAATTCCAGCCTTGCTGCCCCAACCCCATTCTCCACTGCCACTGTCACAGTCAGCATTTAAGTGCATGAATCAGATCACATCATCCTCCAGTGACATCCATCAAAGAAAAACCCAAACTCCTTTTTAACCGTGGCCTACACATCTCTCCATTGTCTGATTCCTATGGATCTTTCCAAACTATTTCAGTCCACTTCCCTCATCACTCATAATATCCTACATATGACAGCCACCATTCCAAACTCTTTCTTGACTCAAGGCCACTATGCTGTCCTTCCTTTTGCCTGGGATGCTGTTCTCCTAGATTTTCAGTCATTCCCTCCTCCTCAGTAATTATATACCCAAGGTGATAAATGGCATAGAACCATGCTGGCTGGTTTAGGGAACCTCAGCTTCTAGCTATTGGTGCTTTTCTAGTCACTCTCTCCCAGTATCAATATCTTATTAGTTTAATGGCCACAAAGAAAGTAAAGTATCTTAATCATTTATTGCATTCGTGTTCATAGAGAAAATCTGCCCACCTCACCTCTTCAACTACAAAACGTAAGCTGCTTGAGAAGAGAGGCCTTGTTTGTCTTATTCATTGCTATATTCCCCAGCATGCCAAGTGTCTGCCCTGGATTTATTGTCTGTCTGCCTATATGAATATATGTTAATACTTTAGAATTCAGTTCAGCTATACATAGGTTAAATTAGCTTTATATTCTAATGAAAGAATCTTGCCCCACTTAAAAATCTGTTTCTACGAGAAATTGCATTTCATGGTCCAAACAATATTCAAATAAAATTTTTAAATATAACTGATCTGTATGTGAAAGTTTACATATATAATATTTAGAAAGTGTGTTAAAAAATACACATCTTCACTGAAGGCTAATGTCTAGTGACCAAAATAATCCACGGAGCCATGAATACGTCTGAAACAAAAATTTTAGTGGTGCCTTCTGCAACCAACCAAGTGGATAAATGTATTTTAGATTGCCTTGTGGGTATGAAAATTTAGTATACAGACTACAGTTTCTATGCCATCTAGTCCAACATGCCAAGCAGGATCCTGTACACACTAATTATGGGCCTGTCATTAATCCTTTCATTAATGATTTGGCTCATGCAATTTAATTATGCAAATTAAAGTATACAATGTAGTTCTGCTAATGGTATTAAGATGAGTAGGTTCACTAGCACCTTAGAGCAGAAACTGAGAATTCAAAATGCCATGTTTTATACACAGAACCAAAAACTATAGCGAAAAGTATTTTAGTAAAGATATTTTCTCAGAGAATCATAAACAGAATAAATCTTCTAAAGAAAGACATCCCTAAATTCCATAAGACTTTTCCTGGCACACAATGATTTTCACTAACACACTTTTCCACCACAAATAGAATCAATTAATTATGATCTTTTATGTCTTACGTCATATTTATCTGCCATGTTAAAAACCTGAGGTGTGGTGCTATATTCTATCTCCATTTCCCTAACAGTACCAAAAAATAGGAATTTGATTGACCCAAGAGTCTTAAGTACCAAACACCAAATAAAGTCACCCTGAAAGAAAATTCTTTCACAATTATCTGAAATGAGAATGAATATATATAATTACTAATTCAAGGGGTTCTCTCTTGCTACAAAATCTCTTTGTAAAAAAAGTAAATAAGTGCCTTTATGCCACATGCAACCTAGGCACTTAGCAGTCTTTCCTAAAAGGTTCCAGTTTATTTCACTTTGCAAAATTGGCAGGCAGACAATAGTCTTAAAGAATCATATCCTCAGAAAACAGACCTATCTTGTTTATTGGTTCTATCTGATTTTCAAAAACCTCATGAATTCCTTTTGGGTTGAATGAGTTATATGCTCCTTTACCTAAAATCTGTACTTAGATGCTTTCAATTAAGAAAGGGCTTTTGCTGTTAATTTCTAACAGAAATTCTAGATAGTCCTCTCCATCAGTTCTTATAACAATTCAAAAGCACATTTTTCTTCTCTTTCCACATGCTTCACCCACTTATAAGCTCAGGCACTTATTAACTCATCTGTATAGTCAACAAAATGTATTTTAAAAATATAACGCAGACACAAATATAAAGGATAGCTTAAAATGTGAAATAATATAAACCATGGGACCTATAGGAGATGACGCAATACATCGGTAGAAAAATAATGAGAATCTGAACTAAGGCAGTTTTAGCAAGAAGGGAAAGAAGACAGAAAGGGCAGGGCATGGTGGCTCATGCCTATAATCCCAGCACTTTGGGAGGCCGAGGCAGGTGGATCACAAGGTTTCGCCATATTGGCCAGGCTGATCTAGAACTCCTGGGAGAGGTTTCTGTGGAAGTTAGAGACGAACGTTTCAAGAATGGAGTAGTCAATTCTATTTGGGGAAAAAAAGAGAGAACAGGAGAGATTAAGAAGTAAGAGTGAAGAGAGGCCACTCAATCTTGATCTAGCCCATGTTGGGCTAGTTTAAGTGAAAATTTGATGAGGAGATAGTAAAAGAGGTATCATGAGGGTAAAGCACTGTCAAGATAGAAAATTCTTTATCTTTTCTTTTTTTTTTTCCATGAGACGGAGTTTCGCTCTTGTTGCCCAGGCTGGAGTGCAATGGCGCGATCTCGGCTCACGGCAACCTCCGTCTCCTGGGTTCAGGCAATTCTCCTGCCTCAGCCTCCTGAGTAGCTGGGATTACAGGCACACGCCACCATGCTCAGCTGATTTTTTGTATTTTTAGTAGAGACAGGGTTTCACTATGTTGACCAGGATGGTCTCGATCTCTTAACCTCGTGATCCACCCGCCTCAGGCTCCCAAAGTGCTGGGATTACAGGCGTGAGCCACCGCACCCGGCAAGATAGAATTTCTTACGATGAGGGAGACATGAAACTTTTCTTAGGAAAATAAAAGCATTTCTACAAAAGAGAAAGATTTAAAAGGAAATATACATGTATGGTCTCTAGGAGGAATCTCTCTTACATAATAATATTTAGTCATTAGTGACTATTTAAGGGAAAAGAATTAGCCATGTTTGAGATAACTTCCTACCCTATACATTTCTCTCTGCCCTGTACTCAAGGCAACTACACTGATGGGAACCACACGTTCCCAACTTGACTTCAAACATCCAATCCCATGGAAATGTCCTTACCTGCCCAGTTATTATGCCCTTTGAAGTGTAGTTTGAACTAAGAAACACAGAAAATATATGCAGGGAGAGTGGTACTTGGAAGTCTACGTCCAGTCAGAATTAGTGAGGTCATTTCCCCATGTGGACAATGATGAATAAACAGAGAAACTTGGTCTTCAAAGAGAGGCAGAAGCTCAGAGAAAAGACATGGTAAAAAGAATATGTGGCCTGAGAGAGAGAAAGAGAAATGGAGAAAATCGCTTCTCACTCACAACTCACCATCCTGTTTCCAGTGCCAGCTCCCATAAGGCCAAGCTACACTTCACATTTATGACATGCCCATAATCCCTTTAATCAACCACTTATGTGTGAGAAGTGAATGCATTTCTTTTCTTACAACTCAACAATTTTGACTATAAAATGCAGTTTCTTTTCTGACTTTTTTAGGACATCCGGAAAACTTCCAATATAAAGCTACGCAAATAAATTGTAAATGTTTAGTCACAAAGCTATAAACCTTAATCATGAGCAGGCGGGTGGCATGGCAACCACAATGAACTTTACTTATGGAGTGCAATAAGCTTGTTGCAGCATTTTTTTCCATTTGTAAAGAGGTCAGTCACTTAGACTGTTCCTGAATACTTCATGTGATTCTGCTGTATGCTTCATAGCACAAATAAATCTCATACTTCAGTCAATGAAGGAGGCAGCAGTAAATTGTGATTTTTACCATCATACACATCCAGGCTCCCAGATTTTCCAAATCTATTTCAGCTCATAATCCCTCTTTCTCTCTCATCTCTTTTCTGAATTATTACACTCCCCCTCTCCAAACTTCATGGGAAATCATCTATTCTAGTTTGACAGCCTGTAATAATGGAAAAGTAAAAAAATCTCACCCTCCTACGTTTCTGGGCATTGTTAGCCAGCCAGCCTCCTAACCCTGGCACAGCTGCTAATCCTACATTTGTGTACCCAGATTTCACTTGGCTCCTCAGTTATCCCCTTTCAGAATGCTGTTTTCACCCTCATGCAGCCCTTCCTACTGGGGGTGGCCTACTTCCAACTTCACAGGTCAATAAACAAGTGGACAGATTAGCACAATGTTTTGCTGGAGTATCTCAGTCTCATTCATCCCTTCCCATCTGCACCTCTTTTTCCATCTAGCTCTGATGCCCAACTACTCCTGGACTCAGTTCCCTGGGTAACAGTTGTTGCCTGGTGACTAGAGCTCTTGAGAAAAGAGGAATAAGTTGAAGGAGGGACCCAAAAAAGAAAACAAAGCTATAAGTGACTTAAGGACGGAGATTATGTCTACCTTGCCCATATTATGCCCTCTGAAACTAGCACAGTGCCTGGCATATACAGGTATTTAGGAAATATTGGTAAACAAATGAACTACAAAAAAACCAGAATAACAAATCACTCTACCTACACCCAACTACTTCCCATTCTCTCCCAAGTTAAACCTTGCAAAAAGACCCAGGCTCATTATTTCATCTTGCTTAACCTAATTCAATTTCAAATATCACAGGAAACTGTAATCCTCATTTACTTAAAAAATAAAAATTAAAAATTAAAAAGATTAGTCCATTTTACTTACTAAAGGTAACTTTAATAGTCTCCTCCAAAATGTTTTTCTGGGGATCTTTTAAAATGTTACTTATTTTCTATGACAATCATCTTACATGAAAAATAATAGATGTGTAACTTTAATAATAATAAATCAGCATACATATTAATCATAAATCATATAATGTTATAAAAACATAAAAATATGAACTTACATGTTTGGATAAGTTAGGGCTCTTTGAATCAACATCATACCTAAAAGATTGAAATATAAAACTCAAATTACTTCCACAAAATACAGCCAGAGAAAAACACCAGTATTTTCCAAAACACATAAATTATATAAAAATGAAATCCAAAATAATACCAATAGGAAGAAAAACTTAGCAAATTTAAAAGTTTCACATAATCTGTGGCTTACTGCCAATGGTAGAATTCATGATCCTTGAGTTCTTTCATTTCTAAAGACCTAACAAGTCTTAATATTTTCTCAATAATCAATTCTGCTGTTTGATCAGTTTAAACTTTCTCTTTTCTGTGCATCAGTATCCTAGTACTATTCAACTTACTTCAAAATTCCTTAAAAACTGAAAAGCCCTCTTCTCTAGACATCATTTAAAAGGGCAACATGAGGGATCCTTGAGGTAATAGAAATGTTCTATATGTTGCCAGGATAAATGTCAATATCCTGTTTGTGATATTGCAAGATATTGCTACTGAGGGAACCTAGGTAAAGGATACACACGTCTCTCTGTATAAGTTCTGTATTATTTTTTACAACTGCCTATGTGTGAGTGTATGTTTATCTCAAAATAAAATATTTTACTTTAAAAAAATCAAATTAATTAATAAACAGATCCTGATAACAGGCTGTCCTTAGCATACATTTTAATTCTTAATATCTTAAATGCTATTGTTAAATTGGCTGGCGTAATGAGACATTATTTTCCCTAATCAGAGGACTTAAAACTTACATTTTATGGAAACAAAAACATATTTCATGAGACTATCATATGTTCTGGTTTTAACCAGTTGGTACTGGAAATTAATCAGTTCTTGGAGAGATTCTAGAATAAGATCATTCATCATCACTTTATTGCCTGGCACTACAGAGGTTGTAGAAGTGGAGAGGACACCGATAGTCGAAATTACCTTCCATTTGCCAAATTCTTGTATAAGAAAATATTTGTACTGACTACAGACTGTCTCCCAAATCATACTCATTTCACATTTCTTGTGAATAGCTTCCTACCAAAAATTAATTGCCTTTTTAAAGGTTAATTAAAGTCTCCTCTCTCACATAACAAGAAAGTTTTCACAATTAAAGAAAGCATAAAAGTTCACTGAGTATATGGATACTGGGGAGAAGGGCATTCACTCACTAGCAAAGAATGTATACCATAAACTACCTTTAAAACTGCAATGGCTCTGGGCAGTAATCACCCAAGGATACTAAGACTTTGAGGTAAAAGAAAAAGGACTTTTTTTTTTTTTTTGAGATGGAGTTTCACTCTTGTTGCCCAAGCTGGAGTGCAATGGCAAGATCTTGGCTCACCACAACCTCCACCTCCCAGGTTGAAGCAATTCTCCTGCCTCAGCCTCCTGAGTAGCTGGAATTACAGACATGTGCTACCATGCCTGGCTAATTTTGTATTTTTAGTAGAGACTGGGTTTCTCCATGTTGGTCAGGCTGGTCTCCAACTCCTGACCTCAGGTGATCTGCTTGCCTTGACCTCCCAAAGTGCTAGGGTTACAGACGTGAGCCACCGTTCCCAGCCAGGACAAAGACTTCGCTAATGAATAGATCAGACAGACAGCACCTAAACCCATGGATCAATCTTAGCATCACTCCAACTGATGGGATGTGAGAGATAACACACAGAGCCACTCTACAGAGATGGAATTTCTTGCCTCACCTTCTCTTTTAAAAAATATTCTGATTCTCCTCAACAGATAGCTGGTATTAAGAAGGGGGAGGAGACTATTATTGAATACAGGAGACACAGGACAAAAATACAATGTGTGACTCTTGTTTGGAGCCTCACTTAAACAAACTAATTGTTAGACATTTTTAAGACTATCAGAGAAACTTTCAACTGGTCGGAAAGCTAGTTGCCATTAAGTACTTATTTGGCCTAAGGTTGGAGAATAGCAAACAGGAGGGTCATATATAAGCATCCTTATCCATGAGAGCTTTATTTTGAAGTATTGGTAGGTGAAATTATAACAATCTGTAGGGGACCAGGCCCAGTGGCTCACACCTGTAATCCCAGCACTTTGGGAAGCCAAGGAGGGTGGATCATGAGGTCAGGAGTTCAAGACCAGCCTGACCAACATGGTGAAACCCCATCTCCACTAAAAATGCAAAGCTGGGTGTGGTGGTGTGCACCTGTAACCCCAGCTACTGAGACCGCTGAGGCAGGAGAATCGCTTGAACCTAGGATGCAGAGGTTGCAGTGAGCCAAGATCACGCCACTGCACTCCAGTGTGGGTGACAGAGCGAGACTCAGTCTCAAGATAAATAAATAAATAGTCTGAAGGGAATAAACAAATCAAATTGGCAATATGCATATGCTACTTTTGTATATGCTTAAAAATGTCCACGATAAAATATTTAGAGCTTTTGCTGTCTTCATCAAAATAGTCTCTCCTCTAGAAGTCCTGTGGCTTCCTTTCCATAAGGAGAAGCAGAAAGATGAAGGATTAAATGCAGAGAATATAACTTATTATTTTTTCAATAAGGAGGAAGTTATTTTTTAAATAAGGAGGAAGTTGTCTCTCTTCCAACAGCACATACTCATTATGACCTGTTTACCTATGTAAATGAATTTATTTTCATAATTTTATAATTAAATTTTACAATAGCAAAAAAAAAAAAAAAAAAGGCAAGATGTAAAAATCTGCGTCAGAAGAATTACAAATTACTCTCCTTCTCATCAAGGCATTGTGAGCACTTTCAAAAGCTACAGCCCGGAATTGTAAAACAGAAAATTGCCAACGTCTACTGTAGAACTAAAGTTGCTAGTACAAAAAAAAATGGCTTTTATTCAAGAAATGTTTCTTATGTGAGAAAATTTTTTTAAAGGTAAGATTGAAATTAGCAACTTAATGTCAGAATTAAACATAGCTGTGCTAACTCCTTCTCAAAAATCAACTCGAAACTATCTTCTAAAAAGAACTAAGTATGGACTGGGGAGAAAGGACATCAAATGTTCAATTAAAAAGTAAAAGGAAAATATTTTCATCACAAAAAACTTAAGTATCTTCAAATACAATCCTCTTTCACTGTATTTTACAAGGCTTTTTTAATGCCAGTATCTCATAGGTAATAGACATCACACCCCTGAATACAATATGTTAGATTATAAAGCATTAGAAATTACCATTTTTCTTTTCTTTTTTTTTTGGATAGAGTCTCACTCTGTCGCCTAGGCTGGAGTGCACTGGTGCGAGCTCGGCTCACTGCAGGCTCACTGAAACCTCCACTTCCCAGGTTCAAGCAATTCTTCTGCCTCAGCCTCCAGTGTAGCTGGGATCACATAGGTACCAGCCACCATACCCAGCTAATTTTTGCATTTTTAGTAGAGATGGGGTTTCACCATGTTAGCCAGGCTGGTTTTTTTGAACTACTGATCTCAAGTAATCCGCCCCCCTCAGCCTCCCAAAGTGCTGGGATTACATGCGTGAGCTACCACGCCTGGCCTAAAATTACCATCTTTCTTTTAAAACAATTTTTCTTCTAACTTTTCTAAACATATCAAGACTTCTCTAGTCCTCACTCTCACAGGTCATAACATAAACACTACATCCTAACTGGTTACAATGTAAACATGTAGCTGTGTATCTGTTAGTGAGTTCCATACTTTAAGGAAGAGAGAATATATGATCATATAGGAAGCTTGGTAGTTTCTCCTAAGATGATGCATCCACTGTGCCTGAATTTGGTAACAAATTTTGTAAACAACTTCATCCGGCCATTGAAACCTTATTACTACAGTAATAAATTGGTAGTAGCTGGCTTGGGTGCCTCTAAAGGATTACGTTTTTGATTCAAGAGAAACAGATGATGGGAATTTTTCTTGTATTTCTGGAATTCCAACTAAGGCCCAAAGAGAAAAAAAATTGTGATTGTCCTTAGCTCAGAGCTACTGAGTCAATCACATAAGGGTTGCATACTTTCTCCCCAAAGCTCAGGGGACCAGTCCACAGCCAGGTGATGAACACGTTATTCATAAGTGAGGACTTTTCCCTCTCTGTTGGGGGGCAGAAGGGAGGTTCTTTCCACTCCCCAAAGCCAAGTAAAGTATGGCTCCAAAATCTGGGATGCCTGCAAGAAGGAGAGTGCAGCATCCGGCTCATCAGTAAGATACAGAGTCCTGCTGCAAGTCCACCCTGGGGCAGTCGAGGGAAGGGAAACTCACTGGGAAGTTCTAGAAAGTGCTCTCTGCGAGATGAAAAACATAGACCAATGTCCTTTTTAGCTCTTCCTCCATCAGGACAAGGCCAGCAGGTGCTTAAAATGCGTCCCCTGAGGCTGACCCCACACAAAGTCTAGGTTTTGGGGATGGTATGAGACCCACGTCTCTGCCTCCCAACACTGCCTACCCTTTTGTATTCCCACCTCTCTTCCGTCCTGCAAGGAGCTGGGCGGTAGCTCCAGCTGAAGGGAAAGGAAGTGAAAAGTCTTAAATTAAGTTTGAGATTAAAGTTTTAAAATAAAAAGTCCTTAACAATTAACAGAGCAAGATGCTTCTAAGAAACTATAACTGAAAAGGCATGAAATTAGACTTTGACATGGTTAAGGGAGCCCTTGACCAATCAGAAAAACCAGAGTTCACATGGTGTTGGGAAAACTACTAGAAGGAAAACAAAAACAAAAAACAAACGTATTTTCCCTCTAAGTTTTGAGATTCATCTAAAATACTTTACAATAACATTCATTATACGTTTCTTAATTATTACATTTTATTCATCAAGAAAGAAAATAATTCTCTGGGTAAATCATATCTAGACTCAGGAATCCCTTTTCAGTATTCTGGTCTGAATGGAAAAAAACAAATGAGAAGTGTAATTTCTAAATTCTCCTATATCTGGCACACACTATGAAGTGATAAAGCTATACACACTTCCTGCTCAAACACATTTTTGAGCTACTCTACCAATAATAAAGTTTTAGTCATGACAACAAAGTGAATTTATTAAGAACATGTATTATCATCAGGGTGATAATTACACTAAAATAAATAAATGTCAAAGTTTATGACTTTCTCTGTGATATATAAACAGCTTGATGACAGAAACCATGTCTCTTGAATGAATAAGTACATACTGGATCAAAAAGGCAAGGGAATTTTAGGATTCATAGCTGATAAATTAATCTTGAAAATATATCTCAGACATATCATAGTAACAATAATAAAAATTAACATGGGTTAACTATTATATTACTTACAAGAATATGGGTGAGTGGTAGCAGAAATACCCTGTCTCTATCTCTTTCTCTTTCATTGCCATTATAATTATTTAAGTACCGATCTTTTTTTTAAATTTATAAAAGCCATTTCTAAAACCTCTTATAATATACAGTTTAGGTAAAATATGTTCAAAGCTTCTTTTTAAATTTTTTTAGAATCTTATAAAATCCATAGGCTTAAGTAAATCCAAAACAATTCTGAAAACCATTTACATCTACTGTTGGTCAAGTTACACTAGCGCATCTTTCAGCATGCTGTTCCCTCAAGGAACTATGTTACTCCAGTGAAAATTGATCACACAACATGGGACCATTTTTGTCATACCCAACTAAAACAGAGTCAGGGCTGAAAGGGCAGCAGAGCCATGGGGAAAATCACTCAGGAGTCACCAACACCTCACAAGCGCAATCCAAAACCTCAAGGAGCTGCTGTGATTTTGAGACAAGTGTAACCTAGTAATTGCCACCCCTTACCAATCAGAAATCACCAGCTTCTGTCAGACACAACCAGCACCAGTAAACTTTATTTCAAAACAACCTGTGTCATTTCTCTCCTTTCCCAATGAAACCTTAACCTTTCCTTTTGTTCTCTAAGCACACCAGAATCCATTCTGGTATGTGTGTGTACGTGTCTAAACTGCAATTCTAATTATTGTGTATTATTACCAAATAAACCCTTTTCTTAGAGATTCATCTCTGTATATATTTACTTAAGGTTGATATAGCCAATACGTCAGAATATTTGCAGTAATTCTCTGGGTGGCAGAGGTTGGGACTACTGCTAATTTGTATTGCCTACTTTATGCCTTATTTTCCAATTTTTTTTTTTACCATGAATATATGTTTCTTTTACTACGAATAACACATTGCTAAGATAAATTTTAAAAACCAATCACAGGTGTAATATACACAACTAGTGAGCTATTACACTATTTCCACATATATTTATGTAGATATCCTAAGAAATCACAATAAAAATAAAACTAATAATAATAAGCCTGTTTTCCAGGTTAAAGGTTATATGTGAGTATTCTAAAAAATGGAAAATTAAAAGGAATTAAAGTGATAGCAAAGATGCCACATGAACTAAGAGGTTAGACTTGTTACTCTTCTTGATAATCTTCTGCAGGTAACCCTTTCTAGCCCTAATTGTTTGAATTTTTCAGCAACCATACAAAATGGAGATGCTCTTTGAACTGAATTTCTGCAATTAACCAAATACATGCAAAAGGTAAAACGATACTTATTTAATTCCATTTTGCAATATGCTTTCACACTTCAAACATTACACTGTTTCTGTAAAAATTGCTTCAACTTCAATTAGGAAGTTGAGGAAGTTAAAATACATTCATTTACTTAACATTAATATATGTTACTTTATATTTTCCTGTCGCACTGAAATAAATGTTCCTGGAACAGACAAGTTACGAGTATCAGGTAATGAATGAAGAGCAGGACATGGATCTAAAAATTAGAGCTAAATAGCTGACAAGGAGCTCAGGGAAGGAGCTCAGGAGAGTAACAAAGCTTACAGAATCTCTGATGTTGAAATCAAAATAAAATATAGAGATGAATCTCTAAACATTTCATTGGGAATCATAGAATTGCAATTCGGGGCATATACACAGACCACGGTGGTCTTCATTCAATATGTACAAAAAAACAAAGAGAGGTTTGAGAGATTTATTAGAAAGAGAAATGCTATATATTGTTTTCAAAGAAAACTCATTGGCACTAGAGAAACATTTGGGAGCTCGCAAAAGTGGCGATTGGTGAGTGATGGTGGTAGATAAAACTAGTCTTAGAGTCATGACAGGTCATAATTAGTCTTTAGGATTATAGCAGACAGTTTCGGCAACTGCCCTTGTAGAAAATTCAATTCATGGAGCAGGTGCTGTTATTGCTTTTTCCTCCTGCCCTCTTGACTCTGATTTGGTTGGGTATGACACAAATGACCCAATTCATATAATCAACTTTCACACCAAGTTGATTTCAAAGATTTAAAACCAGAAAGTGAGCAGTCCTGTCCACATCCTATAATCTTAAAAATTAAGTCTGAGTAATTTGTCCTCTGAAAATGCAAAGTGTATATAAATATATATTACAAAAAGACTTGCAACCAAGGAAACTCACTGCAGCATATATGTAGCTGGAAAAATGGAACCAGCCAAATGCCCATCAGTAAGTGTTTGGTTAAATAAATGACAGTTCTTTTGAACAAAAGAAATTATATAATCTTTAAAATGAATGTGATATATGTATAGTTAGTGGCATAAAAGGATATCTGCAAAATACAAGGTGAAGGAAAATATATTTATTGCAATTCCTGTATGCATATGTATATGCTTAAAGAAAAAAAGATTTCCCAGCATATACATTGAATCATTTGCAGGTTTGGGAGGCGGGTGGGCTTTTTTGTATTAGGATTACAGGCAACTTTCATTTTAAATATCTGTATCAGTTAAAGTTTGTAATAAATATTTATTACTTTTAACAGTAAAAACAATGGAGATGAATGAGAAAGGAAGAAAAAGAAAGAAAAAACAGAGAGGGAACAAGGAATTATAAATGAAATAGAGACTGGTTTTACTTATAAAGATAAGTCTGGGATTAAGGAGAAAAAATCAAGAGTCCCATGATGGTGTAAAAGAAAATTTTTAAGCAATTGCTAAGAAGGCCCAGAATAATGGGAGAATTCAACCACACAGTACATGATTTATATCTGTTTTTGAATGGCAACACCATGTGCAGCCTCTTACAATAAAGATAATCAGGAAGTCATTACATTCCATTTCAGTTTCTCTTCTTATGAGCCTCACTGTTATTATTTGGAAAGGGGTTTCTAAAAAATAAAAACCAAATGTAGATGTAATAAATTTTGTTTGATAAATATGACAAATAGTACTCCTGAAGAAAGAAGCTAGGATGTTTTTTAAACACAAACACCTGCAGGTTATTTTACTGTGTATGTTTAAGAGGAAAATGAGAAAGATCATTAACAGTAAAGAGCTCTTCGTTTTTACATTATGAAGCAAATTATGACTTTTTACAATCAGATATTGATAGCTTCTGTTATCAAAAAGTATTTATAAATTGTAAAAGTACGGTACATCATGATTTTTTCAGCTATTTAAGACATCTATCTTTTTAGTGTTCATAAATTTCCCTTAATTATTTTAATATTTTAAGCATACTTTACCCACCTCGCCAAAACAGATTTCCTTTTAACCATATCCAGATACTTCAACAACCACTGCAGTTCACTTCTGTGGAACAAAATCTCTATAATAATATAAACAGACTGACTCTAGGTTCTCTGTGGCCAGGAAGTTGGATTTGACAATAATGTTTTAATATGCCAGATTCAGTATCAAAGTAATAAGAATACTTAAAATATTTAAAATGCTAACTCCATTATCCTGGCCCTTGCAAAAATACAAGTCTACCAAGGGATGAAAGGAAGCCATAGTTAGGCAGAGATCCATGTGCTATGCTAAGAAGCTGCTGAGACAAACTTAAAGATCTGAGAGACATCAGCCATGGGAGTAGATACGATAACTTTGGAGTATACGTAGAACTTGTAGGAAATCCACTGAAGCATGGGACAGCTGGAAAGAACGTCCACATACACCGTCCTGCATGGCTAAACTGCTCAATTATTCATTCAACATTTATTCAGACCTACAAAATGCAAAGCAGGGGGCTTGCTTGGGCCATACTCTGAACAGAATTATCTGGTTTCCTGCCAATATAACCTAGTACTCAGTGCAACCATAGTACGTTAGTTATATTACGATAGTAATATTGTCTTTAAAAATCAAATTTTTCTAAATGCAAATTTTAGTAGAACTTACAAGTCAAAACGAAGATTTTCTCTTTCTTCAAAAAAGTAGTCCAAAATAAACTTTCTTACAAAATCAGGGTTTAAAGTATTATCAATTACTTCAGTTCTTCCAAACTGTGGAAAGAGAGAGAATTTAAAATTAAACTCTGTATGGCTTCTTATTAAAAGTACAGTACGTAACATCACATAGTTCCTTTAAAAAATAAGCAATAAATATTCAAATCATAGGAATGTGTTTAGAGATCAAATCAGCTTTCTTATTTATTCAGGGAAATCAGAAAATAAGCCCTGAGGAGTTCATTCAAAAATCAGCTTCTCCCGAAAATTCATATGACAAACAATAATGTTTCTCCCTCTCCTCTCCCTACTTGACAGTTAAATCCTCTTTTAATGAAAAGAAGCTATTTCTACCTAAAATTTAAACATATTATAAATTATTTTCCTAACCTTGTATATAAGAAGGCCAGGCAATACATATTCTTATAATTGAAGAGATTAGAGTATTCATAACCCTCTTCCTCTTTTTATACAAAACAGCCCTATATACAATACAGTTTATTAGCCATGTTTTGGGGAGAATGCTCTGAAAATCTCCTACTCACATATGTCACAACAATCCATTGTTTCTGATTAATCATGTTTTAATTCTTACTATATCTAGACAGCTAAAATAAGACCTATTATTCTTGCATGTTTTTAAGCAATGTGCTGCTCTTTTGCTTAGAAAAACTAAGTTTCTCCATCTTAGGGCAAATGGAAAACAGGAAAAAATATTCCACTTCTAGTCCTCCCTCCCTTCAATGTGAAGGAAGGCCACTAGGCACTTCTCCAAAAGAACACAAATATTAACTTTACATCTCTTTTCTGTCCTTGGCTTACATTTTTCCCTTCCAACTGCCATGGAATTCTAATGAGAGAATTTTAACCGTAGTTCTGAGCAACATTAGGCAATGAAGCATGCTGTCTTATCAAAGAACCAACTTCTATTAAAGTTCAAAGAAATATTATCTTTTTAATAGGATAATGGAAGAATTGTGTTAATCCATTAAAATGTGAAGCTTTCTTAAATTGTAATAATAAAACTATAGTACAAAATATTGATGACACAGGATTTACTAAGGCTACTGTCAACTGATCACCCCTAAAAAAAACAAATTTTCAGAGGCCTATACCATTGGACAATGTTTTATATCATAGACCAATTATCATACAGAGAAATTATAACCCAGGTCACTGGGTTATAATAACCTATATTATATTAAAATATAACATAGAAGGCACCCGCCTCCTACTTCAACATTTCAATAATATTGAGATTTACTTTAAACAATAATATTAATTACAGCCACCAATTATTATTTACTTTGTTCCAAGCACTTTTCACATACTTTAAATATTTACTATAATTCTGTGGGGTAGAACCAACCTCATCTTAGAGATAAGAAAATTGAGGCAAAGAGTTTCATCCGAAGTCACTTTGGCTACAAAATCTGCATTCTTTCTAAGACTCTCTTCTATTTAAGCACAAAACACAGGCCCTGGAGAAGATCCAACAATGAGCCTATCCATTTTAATTTTCTAATTTGAAGGGAGTGGGAATGAGGGAATATACCAAAATTTCCAGGAGCTGGCAGTGCTTACATACTTCAAGAGAACTGTACAGAGGTCAGTAAGTTAAAATATAAATCAGAGAGACCCAGCACCCTCCCATTCTTCCTACTGCTGGGAGGAAAGATGGGTTCCAGAACAGAACAGAGAGCACCAAAGTGGTCAATGCACAACACTCTCAATAGAAGCTCAGGCAGTACCCATATTCCCAAGTATTTGAATTTTTAACCTAAACTCACACTCAGAGAGAATTTTTAAAAACGAAGTAAAATTTCCCAGGGTGAGCCCCACTGAGGTGCAGCCAGAAATGCCCCAGAGCCTATGAGCCCTTAAAACATACACACACCTGTTTTTCATAGAATGCTGGCTCCTCAGCAATAGGAGTGGCTGAGTATAATCTGCTATCTCTAGTGAAGATAAATTTGTAGCCATTAAAATCCTGGTTTTAGCAAATCATCTATACATTATGACCATGTCCATTATGTCTTCTAACACATAGCCCTGAAATTGTTGTTGCTGATATCACCAGTGATCTTCATATTGCTAAATACAGTGGTCACTTCTGGCCCTCATCTTACCAGACCCCTCAGCAGCATGTGACATAGCTGTCCACTCGTTCTTTTTGGAAGCCGTCTTTCCTGGCTTCTGACACCACATTCCTCTGTATTTCTCCTGTTCTGAGACCCTCAAGCATTTAACATCTCACTGGCAGAGCTCAGTTCTAGGCACTCTTGTTCTCTCTACAATCAGTTTTTTCAAGGTTTTTTTTCATCTGTTCCTGCTATAGTTGGAATGTACCCCTTCCAAAATTCAGGTGTTACCAATGTGACAGTATTGAGGTAGAGCATTTAAGAAGTGATTAGGCCATGAGGGCACCTTTCTCATGAATGGAATGAAGGCCCTTATGAAAGAGGCTTCATATGGCATTTGGCCATCCTTTGCCCTTCTGCTTTCCACCATTCCACCATGTGAGGAAACAGCAAGAGTGCCCTCACCAGATGCCAGTGCCTTGATCTTGGGCTTCCCAGGCTTCAGAGCTGTGAGAAAATAAATTTCTCTTCTTTTTAAATTACCTGGTCTCAGGTATTGCATTGTAGCAGCACAAAACAGATGAGGATAATTTCTTTGGCTTTAAATCCCATCTACATGATAATTTCCAAAGGTATATCATCAGCCCCCAGACTCATTTCTAAGTACAGACTCATGTATACAACTGCTTTCTTAACTTAAATATATCCCTCAAAAGTATCATCCAAACATAAACTAATTATTTTATATCACAAACATCACCCTAATACTGGTGCTTACCTGGTCTACTTCTTGTCAATAAATGCTACCACTATTCACTTGATTTATCAGGCTATAAACGAAAGTCATCAATCTCAAGGCTTTCTTTTTAATCTGCCAACTCCTATTCATTACTACCTCATAAGTTATCGATTCTAACTCCAAAACATGGCTCACAGCTGTTTACTTCTCTCCATAGCTCCTATCATCAGCCTAATTCAAGCTTTTCGTTCCTGTCATGGTCTACCCCAAGGGCCTCCCAACTTACTCTGCTTCTTCTCTTGTTCTCCTTCCAATTCATCTTCTATATGATATCCAGAGTGATCTTCTGAATAATATAAACATGGCCATGTCATTTCACCAGCCTGAAAAAATTTTAATGGCTTCCCATAGTACTTATAATAAAATCTCTTTTCTTTGGTCAACAATACCTGGCTCCTATCTTCCTCTCTAACTTCATCATAGCGAGTATCCCTTCTTTCTCTCTGTTCCAGCCTCCCGGCCTTCTTGTAGGCCCTTTACACACCAAACCCTTTCCCACCTCATGGCCTTTGCACCTGCTATTTCCTCTTACCAAAATATTCTTAACCCCATTCTCGAATGGCTAACTTTTTCTCATCCATTAAGCCTCTATTTAAATGTCAGCACTCCAGCTCTTAACAACAATCTGAAAGTGATGTTTTGTTTTGTTTTGTTTTTTTGAGACAAAGTCTTGCTTTGTCACCCAGGCTGAAGTGCAGTGGCATGATCTTGGCTCATTGCAACCTCTGCCTCCCAGGTTCAAGCGATTCTCCTGCCTCAGCCTCCTGAGTAGCTGGGATTACAGGCATGCATGCCACCATGCCTGGCTAATTTTTGTATTTTTAGTAGAGACAGGGTTTTACCATGTTGGTTAGGCTGGTCTTCAACTCCTCATCCGCATACCTCAGCCTGAGGTTACAGTTCTGAGATTACAGGTGTGAGGCACTGAGCCCAGCCAGGTCCTCTATTCTTAAAGTTAGTCTCTCTAACAGCACCTGTTTTCCCCTTAATAAAACGTATATTTTGGAACTGTACATTTAAGTGTTTATGTTTCCCCCACTAGACAGTAAGTTTCATGAAGGAACAGGACACAGATATGTTTCATTTACACCTGAATAAAATTGAACAAATGGTTAAATAAGGGAGATCTGAGATGTATTGTTCAGAAAAAAATCAAGGAATTTTGGTAAATGTATAGTATAATACCAATTTGATTAAAACATAAGCACATACGTGCGCATATATATATATGTATATATATACACACACACACACAGATAAAAATAGAATACGGTATACCAGAATGTGACAATTATTTAATTTTTAAAAAATGTATTATACATTTCTGGGTTTTCCCAATTGCAATGAGTACAATTTACTTTTAAAATCAGAAACAAACTTTCAGCCAATGTTCCTGTTTTTAATTCATTTTATTATAAAAAGTGAAAACTAGAAATAATCAGAAATCTACAGATATGTTATGGCTAGTTCAGCTCATGAGAAATATGTTGGTTATTTCCCAGAGACTGTAATATACTACCTATCAACCAAGTGATTATTATTTTTGACTTGAAATACAATTTATATCTTAGCTAATATCTTACACTACTCAATAAATATTTCTAATTCTTTGGAAAATGTGAATTTGTATATCATTCTATGCCCATCAGAGAGGTGTAAAATTTTGAGAAAAGATAATTATTAATAATATTTGTTGATGTTATACACCCAGAAACAGCTATATTTTAAAAGAATTTAACTTGTGTCCTAAAAAGTTGTGTTCTGAATATCAATAATACTAGATTATCAAAAGTACCTGTGAACCTAATTACAATAGCCTCTGGCACAGTGTACATATACAAATATGTGGACAGCCAAGCACTTTTACATAATGATACTGTATTAAGTTTTCATAGTCTTATAATTAAAAAACTATTTTTTAATTCACCAAGTATGAAAATTTCAGTTATTTGAAAAAAAAAAGTATGTTAACTTAAATTTGTTAAAACCATAAAACACTTTTCCCTTTAAAACTCCAAGCAAAAAAAGAAAAACAGCTCACAATCAATTCTTTCAAAGTTTTCCTTTGTCTTATGCTTGAGCTAATCAGATAAATAGCTACTTTTCCAATTTAGGAACATATCTTGCAGAAAATGATGGAATAGAAATACTCCTCATTTCCAAATCAGCTAATTATTAAACTACTTCAGAGAAGCAGTACTGGAAAGAACACTCAGTAACTTCATCTATTTATGGCACCAAGCAGATGAACTCTGTTTTGATAAAAATGTTCACAAAGTTTTAATATATTATGAAGGCCCAGCACAACTACCCAATCTCACATTCACTTGCCAACTGAAGTGAAGTGATGAAGAAAAAAGGTCATCTGAACTACTGCACATCTTCAATTCAATTATTATGTTATAATTAAATCTCAGTAGCCATGATATACAGACCATAATTTCCAGAGATTAGACATGAGTAAATTACATGAGTACAGAAAGAAGAATATTCTGACATAATATTAAGATAAATTTAATCTAAAAGCTCAATTTAGGATTATAAATATCCAACTTACATGAAGGATACCAAGCACACAAATACACACAGCCACACACACAAAGTTTAGATTTTCATACTCTTCCTCTTGGAAATGAAACACTGGCCTCATCAGAGAGTCCACAGCTCTCTTCTAAGAGCAAGAGATAACAGTTCTGTTATATAATTCATTATGCAAGCCATTTTTTTCACAATTCAATAATCTGAAACTTACTTTATTATAACAAATAGAATACCTGAAGGCTTTATCTAGATCTTATATTATTACAGATCAATGAGATATAGCTATAGATATAAAAATACATGTACATACTACAGAGAGAGAGAGAGAGAGAAGTTAAATGACTTCCTTCTGATGTTCTTGGTTAAGACAAATATTTCACATAAGGGGCTGTCATTTATTTTTTAGGATCTTCCGTTTTTAGGAACTTATCTAAATCATTAACCACCAACAAATGAATACCTACATCATGTCTCTGTAACTTTCACACATAAAATATAGAAAGAACTGAAGTCCACCAGCATTTAAAATTATATTATACTGTTTTAGAACTTTTCTGAAGGAAAAAAAAAAAGCGATTCAGCTTATCCAAGAGATCCTTATTGGGAACTATGAATTAATTTTATAACATATCAGTTAGATGTTCATGTATGTGAGACAAAATATCTTTAAATGAACTGGGCAGACTATTCTAAGTTAGATTATTTTAATTTAGATGGTTATCTAAATCCAATTGAAAATAAACTTGAAAAACATAATGTATTCACACCAAACCTGAAGTATTTGAACATCTTAAAACAGTTCACACAGATGCTCTATAAATTTTGTTGAGTAGCATTCATTACAAAGTAAACAATAATGAATTTCATAAAATCAAAACAAACTTTTGATCAATTATCTTTAAAAATCTTCCAAAGCAATAATTCTTAGATTTTTTAGAATTATTAAATTCCATTGTTCCCTTTGTAAAGCTTTTATAATACTTTCTCTTTTTCCTGGAAGTACTGCGTAAAATATAATCTTTAGGCATTGTTTGAGCACTTTTTCAAATTATCAATGCTTATTTTTGTTAGTTTTGTTTATTTAATTTTGTACTAAGAATTTTGCAGGAAAACAAGAAATACTGCAAAACTAAGCCTGAAAATTATTTTCATTCATGAGTAATCAGAACAAACTTTTACTCTGCCAATGACAAATTAGGTTGTTTTACACCAACTCTTCCCCTGAGAACAATTAGAAAAGGTGGACAAAATATTGTTAAAAATCATTTTGGAAGTGCCAGAGACTTAACAAAAGGTTATAATTTATGGAACAAAAAAAACATGGAGAAAAGAGAGGCCAGTAGAGAAGCTATAAAGGCTCTTTTTGAAAAAATAAAAAGGCCAAACTACACAGAGGTTTTAAACGTGTGTGCGCATTTTCACTCTATATTTCTTTCCTTCCATTTTTTAATATGGCTAAACCTTTTAAAAATGAGAGAGAAAAATTAAAAAACAAAAAACAAGTCAACAAAGGGCTGAGATCCCAAAGTGCTAGAACTGAGATGGATGAATCAGAAGAACAACCCTTAGGAGCAATGAAAACCAGAATAGAGTCATTCAAATGTTTAAGGAATGAAGGTGACCTTTTACTAGCCTTTCTAAATCTTCGGAAGTAAAAGTAAACCCACTCTAGAAAAATACAAAATCATTCAATTTGTTATACCAAATTGAATGGTAATTACCTCTAATTTGTCATACACCATATGCAGCAATTATCATCAGAAATGAGAACTTCTGCTTCCAGCTCTATGTAGTAGATCACAGTAGCATGTAGCAGACCAAGATCTCAAATAAACTTAACATTATACCTCAAATAACTGAAAGAAAAAGAAAAAACTAAGACCAAAGTCTGTAGAAAAAAGAAAAAATAAAGATCAGAGAAGAATAAACAAAATAGAGACTAGAAAGACAATGAAAATATCAATAAAACTAAGAACTGATTTTTTGAAAAGGTAAACAAACTTGACAATGCTTCAGTCAGAAAAAAAAAGAGAAGACAAACATGTAAATTCAGAAATGAAAGAGGAGACATTATAACTGATACCACAGAAATACAAACAATCATAAAAGACTATAAACAATTAGGTACCTACAAATTTGATAACCTAGGTAAAATGAATATATTCACAGAAACATACAACCCACAAAGACTGAATAAAAAAAAAAGATAGAAAACCTAAACAAGCAAATAATGAGTAAAAAGTTTAAGTCAATAATAATAATAAATCCCATCAAAGGGAAAACAAGGCTCACATAGAATTCTCCCAAATATTTAACAAATAAATACAGGTTGATTATCCCGTATCTGAAATGCTTGGAACAAGAAGTATTTCAGATTTCAGAATTTTTCAAATTTTGGAATATTGCATATACATATTAAGATATCTTGGGAATGGGACCCAAGTTTAAACATGAGTTGCCTTTGTTTTATGCTTTAGTATGTGTCTTATTTATGCGTCAGTGGATGTCTTATACACATATGCTGAAGGCAATCTTATACAATATCTTTAATAATTTTGTTCACGAAACAAACTTTTGATCGCATTTTACTGTGACCCATCAGAGGAGGTCACATGTAAAATTCTCCACTTGTGGCATTATGCAAACACTCAGTTTCCAATTTTGGAGCATTTTGGATTTTGAGCTTTCAGATTAGGGAGAATCAGTATGTAATATAAATCCTTCTCAAGCTCTTCCAAAAATTGAAGAAAAGGGAATGCTTCCAAACTCTTTACAAGTCCAGCATTACCCTGTATGATGGCTTAATACTGAGTGTCAACTTGGTTGGATTGAAAGATCCAAAGTATTATTTCTGGGTATGTCTGTGAGGGTCTTGCCAAAGGAAGATAACATTTGAGTCAGTGAACTGGGAGAAGCAGGCTCACCCTCAATCTGGGTGAACACCATTTAATCAGCTGCCAGCACTGCTAGAATAAAGCAGGCAGGAGAAGATGGAAAAGCAGACTTGCTGGGTCTTCTGGCCTTCATCTTTTTCTCATGCTGGAAGATTCCTCCTCTCAAACATCAGACTCCAAGTTCTTCAGTTTTTGGACTCCTGTACTTACACCAGTGGTATGCCAGGGGCTCTCAGCACTGTTGGTTTCCCTACTTTTGAAGTTTTGGGACTTGGATTGGCCTCCTTGCTCCTCAGCTTGCAGATGGCCATTTGTGGGACTTCACCTGGTGACTGTGTAAGCCAATACTCCTTAATAAACTCCCCTTTATATATACATCTATCCTATCAGTTCTGTTCCCCTAGAGAATCCTGACTCATATACCCTGATACCAAAGCCAGACAAAAACATTTTAAGAAAAGAAAACTACAGGCAGCTATCTCTGATGATCACAGGTGCAAAAATCTTTAACAACATACTATCAGCATGAATTCAACAGCACATTAAAAGGATCATTTATCATGATAAATGGGATTTATCCCTGGATTGCAAGGATGGTTCAACATACACAACTCCATAAAGATGATACACTACATTAACACAACTAAATATAAAAACCATATGATCACCTCAATGGATGCCAAAAAGGCTTTTAACAAAATTAGAGAATGTTTCCAGATAAAAATTCAAAACAAGTTTTAAAGGAATATACAATAAAAGACATATATGGAAAGCCCACAGTTAACATCATACTGAAAGCTTTTCCTCTAATTTAGGAACAAGACAAGGATGCGCAGTCTCACATTTCTACTCAGCATAGGACTGCAAACTCTAGCTAGAGCAATTAGACAAGAAAAAGAAATAAAAGGCATGCAAATTGGAATGGAAGAAGTGAAACTGTTTCTATTTGCTAATGATGCAATCTTATGTAGAGAAAGTTCTACAGACTCCACCAATAAACTGTTTCAACTGATAAAGTCAGTAAAGTTACAGGATACAAAATCAACACACAAAAATCAACAGTGCTTCTTTACATTAACAACAAATTATCTGAAAAAGAAATTAAGAAAATCCCATTCACAATAACATGAAAAAACACACACAAACAAAATACTTAGGAGTAAATTTAACCAAAAAGGTGAAAAATCCAACAAAACACTAATGAAAGAAATAATTATGACACAAATAAATGGTAAACTATTCTACATTCATGGATTGAAAATTCAATATAGTTAAAATAGCCGTATTACCTAAGTGATGCAATGTCTATCACAATTCCAAGTCATTTTTCACAGAAATAGAAAATACAATCCTAAATTTCATACAGAACCACAAAATATCCCATATAGCCAAAGTAACATTGAGACAAAAAGAACAAAGCTGAAGGCATCACACCTCTTGACTTCAAAATCAATTAAAATGCTATAGTTACCAACATAGCATTTTATTGGCATAACAACATATAATGACCAATGAAGTGGGAGAGTCCAGAAATAAATCCATGCATTTACAATACAGAATGTGGAAAGGGGAGATGTTGATCTAAGTGTACAAAATCTCAGTTACACAGGAGGAATAAGTTTTTTTTTTTTTTTTAAGAAGAAGAAAGAGAGAAAGAAAAAGAAAGAATTTAAAAAAATGAAGGAGAGGAAGAAAGAGGAAGAGGAAGAGGGAGAGAGGGGTGTTGCTTTATTGCCCGGGCTAGAATGCAGTAAAAAAAATGGGTATGTCTATAATTGTGTTTAATAATAGAGACATGAAAAAAAAGTGAGGGAAGAAAATAACAAGCAGCCAACCAATATTTCATTTAAACCTGTAAATATGTGTGATGTCGTACTGATAAGAGTGTATATTTTGTGTATTTAAAGTGGAGAGTTCTATAAATGTTAATTAAGTCTACTTGTTCCGGATCTAAGTTCAAGTCCTGGATATCGTTGTTAACTTTCTGTCTCATTGATCTGACTAATACTGATGTTGAAGTCTCCCACTATTATTGTGTGGGAATCTAAGTCTCTTTATAAGTCTTATACATCTGCGTATTCCTGTATTGGGTGTGTATATATTTAGGATCTTTAGCTCTTCTTGTTACATTGATCCTTTTATCATTATGTAATATCCTTCAGAGGCCTATTTTTTTTTTTTTGCTTTAAAGTCTATTTTATCAGCAAAAACTACAGCTCCTGCTTTCTATTTATTTATTTATTTTTGCTCTCCATTTGGTTGGTAAATCTTTCTCCATCCCTTTGAGTCTTTGTGTATCCTTGCATGTGAGATGGGTCTGGATGTAGCATACCAATGGGTATTGGCTTTTTTTTGCCTGTCTGTGTCTTTGGATTGGGGGATTTAGTCGATTTAAATTTAGAGTTAATAATAATATATGTTAGTTTAATACTGCCATTTAATGTTAGCTGGCTGTTTTGCCCATTTGTTGATGTAAATTCTTAATTATGTTGATGCTTTTTATTTTTTGGTATTTTTTAGAAAGGATGATACTGGTTGTTCCTTTCTATGTGTAGTGGTTCTTTCAGAAGCTCTTGTAAAGCAGGCCTGGTGGTGATGAAATCTCTCAGTGCTTGCTTGTTCACAAAAGATTTTATTTTTCCTTCGCTTATGAAACTTAGTTTGGCTGGATGTAAAATTCTGGGTTGCAAGTTCTTTTCTTTAAGGATGTTGAATATTGGCCCCCACTCTCTTCTGGCTTGTAGGGTTTCTGCTGAGAGAACTGCTGTGAGTCTGATAGGCTTCCCTTTATGGGTAACCTGACCTTTCTCTCTGGCTGCCTTCAGTATTTCCTCTTTCATTTCAACCCTGGTGAATCTGGCGATTATGTGCCTTGAGGTTGGTCTTCTTGAGGAATATCTTTGTGCTGTTCTCTGTATTACCTGGAGTTGAATATTGTCCTGCCTTGCTAGGTTGGGAAAGTTTTCCTGGATAATATCCTGAAGCGTATTTTCCAGCTTGGATTGATTCTCTTCGTCACATTCAGGTACACCTATCAAACGTAGATTAGGTCTTTTCACATAGTCCCATGTTTCTTGAAGACTTTGCTCGTTCCTTTTTATCCTTTTTTCTCTAATCTTGTCTTCTCGTTTTATTTCATTAAGTTGGTCTTCGACCTCTAATATCTTTTCTTCTGCTTGATTGATTCGGCTGTTAAAACTTGTGCATACTTCGCGAAGTTCTCGTGTTGTGTTTTTCAGTTCCATTAATTCACTTATCTTCCTCTCTAAATTGTATATTCTTGTTAACATTTCGTCAAACCTTTTTTCAGAGTTCTTAGTTTCTTTGCATTGGGTTAGAACAAGTTCTTTTAATTCCCAGAAGTTTCTTATCATCCACCTTTTAAAGCCTGCTTCTGTTAATGGAACACACATTCTCCATCAGGCCTTGTTCTGTTGCTGATGAGGAACTGTGATCCCCTGTAGAGGGAGACGCGTTCTGATTTTGGGTATTCTCAGCCTTTTTAAGCTGGTTTCTTCCCTTCGTTGTAGATTTATCCATCTGTGGTCTTTATAATTACTGTCTTTATAATTGGGTTTCTGAGTGGATGTCCAACTTGTTGATTCCCAGTGCTAAAATCTGAGCAACCCACTGCGCCGGCCAAAACAGCGGCGTTAAGATTGATGGTGCTTTTCTGACTCTGCACCAAGAACCGCCACACCAAGGCAGCGGCAAAACCGCCTCGCTGGCCATAAGAATCGCGCTGGTGACCCGTGGGGCTCCTCCGCTGGGAATCTCCTGGTGCATGAGCAACAAAAATTCATCTGAAAGTGTGGCATCCTCTGGTTCTCTGCACTTTCACTGGGAGCTACAATCCCAAGCTGCCAGTGATTAGCCATCTTGGATCTCTCTCCCCAGGAGGAATAAGTTTTAATGATCTTCCATAGAAAAAGGTGACTATAATAATGGTGTACTGTATATTTCAAAATTGCTGAGAAGATTTTAAATGTTTTCACCACAAAAAGAATAATACGTAGGTGAGTTGCTGGATTTCTTAAACAACTTGATTTAATTATTCCATTATGTAAACATATCAAAATATCACATTGCATCCTATAAACATGTAATATACAATTATTATTTGTCAATTAAAAGTTAAAACAAAAACTCCAAACTTCAATGAAACAACTGAAAAGGAAAGAGGTAAAAGGGACCAAAGAACAAACAAAACAACTGGCAAGCCCTTACCTAAACTGATTTTAAAAAAAGAGAAATCACAAAAAAAATAATAAAAGAGAAGACATTATAAGTGATGCTACAGGAATAAAAAAGATCGTAAGGAACTATTATAAACAACTTTAGCCAACAAATTGAAAAACCTAGAAGAAATGAATAAATTCCTAGAAGCATATAACCTAAGACTGAATCATGAAAAGACAGGAAACTTGAACAGACCAATAATGAATAAGAGATTGAAGCAGTAATCAACAACCTCAAAAGCAGTATTCAAAATGAAAAGCCTAGGACTTGATGGCTTCTCTGATGCATGCTACCAAACATTTAAACAAGAATCAATATCTATCTTTCTTAAACTCTTCCCAAAATATTAAGAAAAAGAAACACCTTTGGACTCATTTTATGAAGCTGGCATTATCATCATACCAAAGCCAGGCCAGGGCACAACTAGAAAAGAAAATTATAGGCCAATATCCTTGGTGAATACAGATGTAAAAATCCTCAACACAATACAAATAGACCAAATCCAACAGCACATTAAAAGGATCATCCTTGTCTATAATCCTGACTAGCTATACACCTGGTGTCACCAACTAATGGCAGAATCTTAGATTTTTCTTAGTTTTCCTATAATATTCTGAATTGATAAAATAAATTTGACAGTAATGTTTTAAAATTTTTTTAAATGCTTACTTAATATTGAAGTTTTCATAATGCCCATAAAAAAAAATACAAATAAGTTGGACATTGTTCTGTACTTCATGTTCCGCTGAAAGAAACTGATCTCACATTTCAAACTTGGGAGAAGACAGCTACTATATCAATGATTAACAGAGAATAAAATTTTATGCTGTAGTTTTTCAATATGCATGTACTATCACAAAATCTTATGTTGTGATTTATCTTTATTTAAAACTTTAAATGCATCACATTTAAGGGAAATTGTGACTGCATAAGGTTTCTAACTGGACTATACTATGAGTATGAGGGCTTTATATTATGGTAAAAAATAAATGACCTTTATTTGGAAATAAATTATGAGAGTGGATGTTTACCTTAATCTTATTGTCTTTTTCTTAATTTTCGAAATAATGGGCTAGCAAACCTGTATTGGCAACCTTCAAATTTTTCCTTCAAATGTTACTGATTCATATAGCAAAACCCTGTCAAACACTGATTTAACGTATATAAATGTCAACAAAATATATCAGTATTATTCATGCCAATGAAGCCCTTCCACAAGAAAGAGATATACCTAATTAAAGTCACAGATACAACTCAAATAATTCATATTTTATTTTGTAATATATTCAGCGTTACATAAATATATTGACTATAAATAAACCATAGACTGCAGTCATTGTTCATTGATTGGCTTAAGGATGGGACTTTCATTTCCAGAAAGATGGAGCTGTTTCTCTATTTTAATAGTTATTTCTTTACATTATCAATGTAGATATTCTGGTTGTAATAATGTGCTAGAGTTTTTAAGATATTACCATTCATGGAAAGTGAGTAAACAGGACATAGGATTTCTCTGTATTATTTCTTATGTAAGGACAAATACAAATCAAAAATTAAAAATAAGAGGCTTAATTCTCCCTATTGATAATAAGATAAAATATTTCACTCCCTCCTTTTATTCAGAGCATTTACTTTGGAAAACATGTAATTACAAGTAGTTTCTCTCTTTGAAATGTATATAAATCCTTTTGAAAACTCTGGTCAGATTTATGACCCAGGAATGTCTTTCTCAAGAACATAGGACCCATCTTTATATAATGTAAACATCAAAATAAACTGCACCTCTGTCTCTCAGTTTCTGTGGGAAAGTAGGAGACTAATGTTGGTACAGTCATTCTTCCACGTTGCAAAACTACGTCTTGTCCTAAAGACAGGAAGTTTATTTTTCTTTGACATATAGCCAATTACCTAACATAGATGGTTATGATGCAGGTCAGGAGAGCCTCCAAACTGGCACTTAGCTTAGGAGGGTTCTTGGCTTCACCCGGAAAAGAATGCAAGGGCAAGTTGGTGATGTTAAACAGCAACTTTTATTGAGGTGTCAGTGTACAGCAGCAGCAGAGTTGCTGCTCTTTGCAAGCAGGGCTACCCAACAGGCAGTGTGCCGAAGTAGCAGCTCAAAGGTGCTTCTGCAGTCATATTTATACTCACTTTTAACTACACGCAAATTAAGGAGCAGGTTATGCAGCAATTTCTAGGAAAAGGTTGGAAACATCCAGATCATCAGGTTGTTGCCATGGAAAGGGGAAATAAATTCCAGGTGTTCTCATGGCAATGGTAAACGGACATGGCACACTGGTAGACATCTTATGTAAAGCTGCTTCCACACCAGCCCTGTTTTGGCTAGTCCTTAATTTGGTCTGGTGTCCAAGCCCCACCTCTGGAGTAGAGTCCCACCTCCCACCTCAGTAGACACTATGAGCACATGAGATTTTTTTCCTGTGATACAAGAATGATTCCAAAAAAGCAAATCAATTAATATAATATGCAATAAAACAGATTAAAAGATAAAATAACATGACCATCTCAACAGACATAGAAAAAGCACTGAACAAAATTCTACAACCTTGCATGAGGAAAATACTTAATAAAAAAAGTACAAAGGCTTTACCTAAACACAATAAAAGCCATATACATAAAGCGTACAGCTAACATTATACTCAATGGTGAAAAACTGACAGCTTTTCTCCCAAAACCAGGAAAAAGGCAAGGATGACAATTATCATAATTTCCAATCAATATAGTATAAAAATTCTAGCCAGAGCAATTAGGCATGAAAAAGAAATAAAAGGTTTCCAAATCAAAACAGAGCAAGTAAAATTATCTGTTTCCAAGTGACCTTAAACTTAAAAAAATCCCAAAGCCTCCACAAAAACTGTTAGAAATAATAAACACATTCATAAGTTACAGATATAAACTCAATATACAAAAACCAGTTATGCTTTGATACATCAGCAATGAACCATTCAAAAAGAAACCTAAGAAACAATTTCCAATAGAATCAAAAAGAATAAAATACTTGGTAATAAACATAAGAAGGTAAAAGACCTTTACGCTGAATACAAATCATTGATGAAAGGAATAAGTAAGGCAAAAAGAAATGGAAAAACCTCTCATGTTAATGGATTGAAAGATATAATATTATCAAAATAATCATACTACCCAAAGTGATATTGATCTTCGATTCAATGTAATAATTATCAAAATCCTAATGACATTTTTACAAATATAGACGAAACAATTTTAAAATTTATATGGAACCAAAAAAGATACTGAACAGCTAAAGCAATCTTGAAGAGGAACAGAGCTCAAGGTATCACACTTCCTGATTTCAAAATATACTAAAAAGCTATAGTCATTAAAATAGAACAGTACTGATACAACAACAGCCAAATGGATCTTTGGAAAAGAAGAGAAAGCACATAAATAAATTCACACATAGATGTGTAACTGCTCTTCAACAAGGGTGTCAATGAGAAAAGGTAATTTATTCAACAGATGGCATAGAAAAAATGTGATATTCATATGCAAATGAATAAAACTGGCCACTTATTCTACACCATACACAAAAGACTAATCAAAATGAATTAAAGACATAAATGTAAGATGTGGAACTGTAAAACTCCTAGAAGAAAAGATTGGGTAAAAGTTTGACGAAATTTGTCTTGGGCCATGAATTTTTCATTATAACACCAAAAGTACAAGCAGCAAAAGTAAAATTAGACAAGTGGGATTAACTCAAATTAAAAAGCTTTTATGGAGCAAATGAAAGCAGAGTCAAAAGGCAACATAAAGAAGGAAAAAATATTTGTGTCCATCTGATAAAGGATTAATAACCAAAATATACAAAGAAATCTGAAACTCAGAAGCAGAAAACCAAATAACTCAATTAAAAAATGGGCAAAAAAATTCTTGAATGAATATTTCTCCAAAGAAGATACACAAATGGTCAAAAGTATATGAAAAGATGTTCAACATCACTAGTCACTGGAGAATTATAAATTGAAGCTTCACTGAGATATTGTCTCATTCCTGTTAGAATGGCTATTAAAAAACAAAAGAATTGTTGTTGAGGATAAGGAGAAATTAGAGCATTTATGCACTATTAGTGGAATTGTAAAATGGTGCAGCCATTATGGAGAACAGTATGAAAGTTCCTAAAAAATTAAAAATTGATTTGTATACCTCCATTACCTGTGCCCGATTTGAAGAATTGAATGCTGATCTGTTCTGTGGAACCCTGGACCCCATAGAGAAGGCCCTTCGAGATGCCAAACTAGACAAGTCACAGATTCATGATATTGTCCTGGTTGGTGGTTCTACTCACATCCCCAAGATTCAGAAGCTTCTCCAAGACTTTTTCAATGGAAAAGAACTGAATAAGAGCATCAACCCTGATGAAGCTGTTGCTTATGGTGCAGCTGTCCAGGCTGCCATCCTGTCTGGAGACAAGTCTGAAAATGTTCAAGATTTGCTGCTCTTGGATGTCACTCCTCCTTCCCTTGGTATTGAAACTGCTGGTGGAATCATGACCATCTTCATCAAGCGTAATACTACCATTCCTACCAAGCAGACACAGACCTTCACTACCTATTCCGAAAACCAGCCTGGTGTGCTTATTCAGGCTTATGAAGGTGAGTGTGCCATGACCAAGGATAACAACCTGCTTGGCAGGTTTGAACTCACGGGCATACCTCCTGCACCCCGAGGAGTTCCTCAGATTGAAGTCACTTTTGACATTGATGCCAATGGCATCCTCAATGTGTCTGCTGTGGACAAGAGTACAGGAAAAGAGAACAAGATTACTATCACTAATGACAAGGGCTGTTTGAGCAAGGAAGACATTGAACGTATGGTCCAGGAGACTGAGAATTACAAAGCTGAAGATGAGAAGCAGAGGGACAAAGCGTCATCTAAGAATTCACTTGAATCCTATGCATTCAACATGAAAGCAACTGTCGAAGATGAGAAACTTCAAGGCAAGATTAACGATGAGGACAAACAGAAGATTCTGGACAAGTGTAATGAAATTATCAACTGGCTTGATAAGAATCAGACTGCCGAGAAGGAAGAATTTGAACATCAGCAAAAAGAGCTGGAGAAAGTCTGCAACCCCATCATCTCCAAGCTGTACCAGAGTGCAGGAGGCATGCCAGGAGGAATGCCTGGAGAATTCCCTGGTGGTGGAGCTCCTCCCTCTGGTGGTGCTTCTTCAGGGCCCACCATTGAAGAGGTTGGTTAAGCCAACCCAAGTATAGATTTAGCATTGTTCCATACATGTAAAACATTGAAGGACCTAAATTTGTAACAAATTCTGTGGCAGTTTTTAAAAGTTCAGCTGTATAGTAAGTTACTGGGCATTCTCAATACTTGAATATGGAACATATGCACGGGGGAAGGAAATAACATTGCACTTTATAAACACTGTATTGTAAGTGGAAAATGCAATGTCTTAAATAAAACTATTTAAAATTGGCACCGTAAAAAAATTAAAAATATAATTATTATGTGGTCCAGCTATCCCACTTTTGAGTATATATCTAAAAGGACTGAAATAATAATCTGAAGATACATCTGCACTCCTACATTCATTGCAGTATTATTCACCATAGTCTACATACCATGGGACATGATTCAGCCTTTAAAAGGAAGGAAATCCTGCCATTTGTAACAATGTAGATGCAACTGGAAGATATTATGCCAAGTGAAATAAACCAGACACAGAAGGACACATACTACATAATACCACTTGTATGATGAATTTAAAATAGTCAAATCCATAGAAGCAAAAAATAGAAGAGTGGTTGTCAGGAGTTGAATGGAGGGTAACCTGGGAAGAATTAGTCAAAGGGTATTAAGTTTTGGTTATGAAAAACGAGTAAGTCCCAGAGATCTACTGTACAGCATGGCACCTATGGTTAACTATACTGTATCCCATACTTAAAAATCTACTAAAAGGGTAGATATTATGTTAAGTGTTCTTATTACAAAAAATAATGTGGCATATATACAATGGAATGTTATTCATCCTTACAAAAGAAGGTAATCCTGCCATATGCAGCAACATGAATAAACCTGGAGAACATATTAACTGAAATAAGTCACAGAAGGACAAATACTGTACAATTCCAATTACATGAGGCATCCAAAATAGTCAAACTTATAGAAAGAGCATAGAATGGTGGATGCCATTGGCTGGTGGGGAGAGAAAAATGGAGAGTTGTTGTTCAATGGGTATAAAGTTTTAGTTATGCAAGATGAGTAAGTTCTAGGCCAATAGTTAATAATACTGTATTGTACACTTAAAAATTTTTAAAGGGCACACATTAAGTGTTCTTATCACAA
The DNA here is from genome assembly GCF_009761245.1 of Sapajus apella. NCBI lineage: Eukaryota > Metazoa > Chordata > Mammalia > Primates > Cebidae > Sapajus > Sapajus apella. The sequence continues at coordinate 3,025,070 of NW_022437006.1, forward strand.
AAAAATAAAGAAAATCAAAGCAAATCAGAGGGAATATTAAAAACTATTAAACTTTCAAACACAAAAAAATTGAAACATTCAAAGAACACATGACCTATTCAGAATATCAATCTTGAATGACTAATACCATAATACAGTCTAGTAAAAGTACTTTGTATCATTAAAACAAGAAAAATAATCCACTAGCCATTCATGCAGAATGAGTACATGACTTAAAATTATATTTTCCATCAAACTTTCTGTCAGAAATGCTTTTTGACAGAATAAAAGTGCAATAATATATTAAATATATGCAAGGAAGGAAAATGTGATCAAAAGATTTTATGTTCTTCAAATATAAAGGACACAAATTGTTATCAACATGCAAGAACTAGGGAAATATTGTTCCTATGAACTTTTCTAAGGAATCTACTAAAGGTTGATTTTTTAACGCAATTACTAGAGAAATATTGACATATAGAATGAGCGTTACTTATAGAACTTAAGACTAAATTATGGCTGAAAGAGATAAAATGAAGTATGAATGGCAATATAATCTGCTAATGTTGGTATAGCATAACATTATTCCAACTAATACATGAAAATCTCCAATAATCTAAGCACTAAGCATCAAAGAATACTAATATCACGAAAGATTGAAAACAAGACATCATTTGCTTTCTAATGAAAGTTCATACAACCATCAATAGATTTGTTAAAGGAACTGAATCTCTATTCAACCTTTAGATTCAATTTGACAAACTGCAGAAATGCAAAGGACAGAAAAAAACATAATGAAATGTACCGTAAGCACACAATCAACAAAATACTGACAGTGTAACTATAGATCAAACTAGATTGTTAGCGCTATATATATATATATATATATATGCTATATAATTATATATTTATATATAAATTATTTATTAGCATTATATATTTCTCCTATATAATCCTAAGGATTAGATGGGTAGAAACATAACAATTTAATTCCCTGATTCTGGTTATTATATTATTCTTATGAAGGAGAATATCTTTTATGTAAATAAAGCATTCAGATGTCATTGGGCATCACGACAGCACTTACTCTCAAACGGTTTCAAGGGAAAAAAATCCTTTGTACTATATTTGCACCTTTTCTGTAAATTTGACATCGTTTCAAATTTAAAAAAACTTTGAATCTGGAAGATTACAGAAGCATAACACAACAAACTTGGATATAATTAAAGCCTCTCAAAAGAGAATTTTTAGGCTAAAATGCATACATTAGAAAAGTGACTGACAATAACTGTTAAGCTGTTGTTCTCAAGAACTCAGAAGAGTAAGACTGGGTGCAATGGTAAAGTGCTTATAATCCCAGCACTTTGGAAGGCCAAGGCAGGTGGATCACCTGAGGTCAGGAGTTCAAGACCAGCCTGACTAACATGGCAAAACAATGTCTCTACCAAAAATACAAAAATTAGCCAGGCCTGGTAGCATACACCTGTAGTCCCAACTACTTGGTAGGCTGTGCAATGAGAATCACTTCAACCCAGGAGGTGGAGGCTGCAGTGAGCCAAGATCATGCCACTGCATTCCAGCCTGGACAAGAGAATGAGACTCTGTCTCAAAAAAGAAATAAAAGATCAAATTAAACCCAAAAACGAGAAAAAAAAATTAGTTGCAGTAACCAACGGCAGGTTTTTAATTAGAGATAACCATCAAAGGCAAAAATTGATTCTTGAAAAGACTAATAATTAATAAACCTTTACCAAGAAGGACCAAAAAAAAAAAAAACACAAATTATCAATATAAGAAGGTAAAAAGTGGACATCATTAGAGATCCTATAGAAATTACACATATTATAAGTGTGTACTACAAGCAGCATTATGCCAATAAATTGAAAATTTAGGTGAAATGGACAAATTCCTGAAAAATCATGGCACACAAAACTGACAGAAGAAGAAATTAAAATTCTAAGTAGACATGTATACAACAAAGATATTGAATCTGATATTAAAACCTCCTATAATGAAATGTCCAGACTTAGAATGTTTTAGCAGCAAATTTTTTCAAACATTTAACTAAAATATAACACAAATTTTATTCATATTCCTTCAAAAAGAGAAAATACTTTCAAACATAAGTAATAAGGCTTGCCTAATCTTAACAAAAGCTACAAGTTTATAACAAAGAAGGAAACTTATAGATCAGTATTATTTGCAACAGAGGCAAAATTCTAACAAATAGTAGCAAAGCCTGGCAAACAATACATTTAAAAGATAATACATCATTACTGAGTGGGAAACATTACAGAAATATGTGTTTTAGCACTGAAAATCAAGCACGTATTTCACCTTACTGACAAAATCAAAATCATATAATTATCTGAATAAATGCAAACGCAAGAAAATTTTACCAATGGGATCAATAACAAGAATGCCTCCCGTCACCACTTTTACTCAACACTATACAAGAGACCCCTGTCAGTATAATAAGTATCATGATTAGAAGAGAAAAACTTTTAGCTTATGAAAAAAAAAAATTTAAGTCCACAAACTTTTTTTTTTTTTTTTGAGACAGAGTCTTGCTCTGTCACCAGGCGCCAGGCTGGAGTGCAGTGGCACAATCTCAGCTCACTGCAACCTCCGCCTCCTGGATTCAAGCAATTCTCTTGCCTCAGCCTCCTGAGTAGCTGGGACCACAGGCACGTGCCACCACGCCCAGCTAATTTTTGTATTTTGTAGTAAAGACTGCGTTTCACCATGGTCTTGATCTCTTGACCTCGTGATCCGCCCGCCTCGGCCTCCCAAAGTGCTAGGATTACAGGCCTGAGCCACCTCGCATGGCCCACAAACTAATTTTAGTAAATAAATTGCGCAAAGTCATTTCAGACTTACTATCCAAAAAACAAATTATATTTTATATACCACAATAAAAGTTAAAAATGATAAGTTACATCAGCATTAAAAATATCATAACTGGGGTAAATACAAATATAGACATACAAGACCTCTACACAGAAAATTATAAACCATTACCGACAAAACCTAAAGAAAATTTAAATAAGTAGAGGGACATCCATATCCATGAATTACAAGGCACTTTTTTTTTTTTTTTAACAGATTTCAGTTCTCTTCAGTTGATCTATAGTTTCAATGCAATTTCAGATCTCATAGTGTGTGTGTGGATGTTTGTGGATATGTATGTATAAACTGAGAAACAGATTCTAAAATTTCGTTGAGCTGTGCTAAGATATCCTAGAAACAGAGTTTGAGAACTATGGCCCATAGGCCAAATCTGGCCTGCTGCTGGTTTTTGTAAGTTTCACTGAAGCATAGCCCTATCATCATCCATTTATGTACTATTGATGGCTGCTTTTATGCTACAGTAGCTACAGAGACAATAAGACCCATCTAGCCTAAAATCTTTGCCTTGGCTCCTATTTACATTTAACCCTTTACAGAAAAAAAGTTAGGCCCCTAGCCTAGAATATCCTAAAGGAGAAGGAAAAAAAAAAATACAAAGTTCAGACAGCCAGAACTAGTTATTAAAACAGCATGGAGTTACCCAATAGAATACTCAACAAGGTCTTCACATATACAGTTATTTTATTTACAATAAAGGTGATATAATTATGCATTGGAGAAAGACGATCCCATCAACAAATGTTCCTCAGTCAATTAGACACTATATAGCATCAAAGTAAATTCATCTCAAATTATATACAAAAGTTAATCCCAGAGGAACTGTAGGTCTAAACATGAAAGATAAAACAATAAAATGTCTAAAAGATAACACTGGGGAATATCATCATGGCCTTCAAAGAAAGATTTTCTTAAAGAGAACAAAAGCACAGATCATAAAGGGTCTGTTATGATTACTGTTATGATTATAAAGGATCATATTGCTATGTTGGATTAAGTTAAAATTGTGAACTTTTGTTCATCAAAACACACTATGTGGAGAACAGAAAGCCACACTCTACAAGGAGAGAAGATATTTGCAAGATATGCAAGCAACAAGGAATTCCTGTCCTGAAGATATAACTCCTGAAAATTAGTAAGAAAATAGACAACAGTTCTTAAAAGAGGATAGCCAAATGGCCATTAAACCTACCTAAGCATTCTGAACCATATTAATTATCAGGAAGTTAAAAAAACAAAACAAAAACAAAAATAAAAAACCAGATGTCTTTACCCACTAACCAGAATGGAAATATTTTTAAAATTGGCAATACAAAGTATTGGCAAGGAAGAACAGCAGGTGGCAGATGGAAAGTTCTGGAAAGCCATTTGGCAGTATCTACTGAAGATGAAAATATGCATTCCCCCTATGACTCGGAAATTTCACTCCTACATATATTAGGAATAAGTGAATGTAAGACCCAAAAACTATGTTCAGGAATATTCTAAATAGATAATAATATTCAATAGCTGTGAACAAGCCAAAAATCTGTCCAAAGTGCAATGGATAAGTAAATTAGGGCATATTCATAAAATAGAGAACCATGCAGCAACGGACATGAACAACGTGTTGCCACAGGCATGGATAGAGCTCACTGAAAGAAATGACACAATTAAGTATATGCTATATGATTCTATGTATATAAGGCTTTAAAATGGGCAAAACTATTCAATAAGGTTAGAAGTCAGAATGATAGATCAATTTAAGAGGAGGGAAAGAGCACAGTCAAAATTCCTGGACTTCTAGCAATGTTCTCTTTCTTGATCTGGATGGTGGTTACATGGGTGTGTTTACTTCTAATTCATTGTGCTGTATAATTTGTGCCCTTCATTTGGATGTTTTGATTTTTTAAAAGTATATTAAAAATGGGACAAAAATAATTTAAGAGATCAAAATATTTTGGATTTGCTTCTCAGCTAACAACCAGAAGTTCTTTCTAAAGTGTTTCTTGTTCAATTGAACACATGATATGCAGCCCTAATAGATTTCAACTGAGCTTTATAAACTACAGGTAACTTTTGTTAAACCACAACTTCTACTTATCTATATCCAGGAATATTTGTAAAAACTATTTTATGTCCTTTTCTGAACAGAAAGATTCCAATGCCAATCTGCAGATCTCTTTCCAAAACTGGTATTGCTGACATTGGAAATCCAAATGGATCAATACAGTATTTGTCTTAGTAACACACAACATATTTTTTGCTAAAATATTAATGGCCACATATTTCATAGAATATTTTGGCTTTAGTAAGTTCTTTCAACCACATGCCACACAACGATTTTTACAAGAACATAGCAAATGTCTTCTGTTAAAGTCCCCTCAATCAATCACAGAAATTCTTTGCACATATTGTAAGACTCCTTCCAACATCTGCTAAAAAACAAAATGCAACTGCTGTAGATTGAATGCACAGTAGTATAGTACAATTCAAATCTTTTCTAAAAGAGAGAAAAGAAAACAAAAACAGTTGCTCTGCAACATGCACTCAATAGTGAAGACAGTATCAGTAGCCATGCAGAACCCTTGGCAGATTAGCAACAGTGATGGCCTAAAAATTCTAAAAGCTTCCTCTCTCCTGTATCAATAGCTTTATACGTTTCATCATATTTCTCTAAAACAAAAATGAAAGAATGTAATGAATAGCCCTAAGCCTTAAGAGATATGTAACATGTTTTGAATTGATGTCATAATTCAAATTCGAAAACATGTAGTTAAGCTTATAACAAAGAGCAGCAGAGCAAGTCTTGGGCTCTCATAACTAGTTACCATGACACATATATGTTCTCACATTTAATATAAAAAATGTAGCCTACAAAGCAAATTATCTCCATGGAGTCTTCCAACACATAAATTCTGAAACCATGAACATTAAACTGCGTGTGCCTGTGCTGAGAGGCTAAATTTGGGTGTCCCTAAATTTGAGTGTTCAATCAAATATTAATTGAACACTTTTTTGTTTTTTGTTTTTTTTTGAGATGGAGTCTCGCTCTGTCACCCAGGCTGGAGTGCAATGGTGCGATCCTGGCTCACTGCAACCTCCACCTCCTGTATTCAAGCAAATCTCCTGCCTCAGCCTTCCAAGTAGCTAGGATTACAGGCACCTATCACCACGCCCAGATAATTTTTGTAGTTTTACTACAAATAAGGTTTCACTGTGTTGGCCAGGCTGGTCTCAAACTCCTGACCTAAGATGATCCACCCACCTTGGTCTCCCAAAGTGCTGGGATTACAGGTGTCAGCCACCGCACCTGGCCCTGAACATCTTTTAAGAACAAAGAAAGCCATATTCTAAATGCTGTACAGAACGTTTCACCTTTGAAAGCACAAAGTTAAACAGTGAAGCTAAGACATGTAAGAGAGGAAGTTTACAAAAAAATCCTAGATGTGAATGTGCGTGTGTGTGTGTGTGTGTGTGTGTGTGCGCGTGTGTGTGGGGAGAGAGAGAGAGAGAGAGAGAGAGAGAGAGAACGCTACGTAAACAAGTATTATTCAGTATGGAGATGAAAAAATGTTAAAATAGCTTAGTGTCAATGGAATGGACCAGAGCAGAGACAATGTCAAACTGCAGTAATCAGCATTTGAAAGTAGATTTGTTTGCCTCTATGCTATAATCACTGTAGTTCATAAACAACATCAGCTTGCCTTCTTTCATCATATACTAACTTAGGGAATCTGGAACAAATTCTGTAATTTTAAATGTTGAAAAGTAATTCACAAAATGAATTGCCTATGGATAACTAAAATCTAACTTCAAGAAATTGGTTGAAACATGTCCCCAACCCTGAGTAAAATGGGCATTTGTAGAGCTGTTACTTTGTGATTTCCATTGGCCACTAGGAGGTTTCCATAGTTTCAGAATTCATGGTGCTTAAACATCACTTCTAGCTCTGAAATTACTATACTCTAAAAATAATTTTAGTTTTACAATATTAATTACTTCAAGAGTTTTTCATAATTCGCAATCATTAGATATAACTTCTCAATGATCCAGTGGTAATTATAATTGTGTTAGAGATAATTTTTAAATTGCAAATTTCAACTACAGATTAATTTTAAATAATTTTGTATTTCTTTATTTGGAGCATTTGTTTCAACACATTTTTAAGCTTTATTTTTTCACTTATTCCCCTTATTCTCTAAAAGTGATTAATCTCAGAACACAAATTTATATTGCTTATTGCTACATACTTTTCCAAAACATACCTGAATTTAAATACAAACACAACCACTATGTTATTGAGATAATGCTGATACCTCCATCAATAAATTGATTTTACAGATGTGCCAAAATTTCTGAGAAAATGCTCCAATTATATTGCATGCTCCCTGACATAGAAACACTATCTATTTTTAAATTTTATCTACCACTACATAATTGGCATCCAATAAATACTGGTCAAATTAATAAAAGGATATATTTAAAAACCATTAATAAAGTATCTAAATTTTCCCCAGTTTTATTTCAAATAATTCTAACAGTAATTATTAGAATGGTTTTGCTCTTTTTCATCCTTATAAAATAGTGTTCAATACTTAGAAGATACTGGGTAGAATTAATAAAATTACTAGGAAACGCTTTGAGCTCCATAGCCTTATAAGAATCAAAAACTTGCAAGGAAATAGAGCTAATCAAGTTCAACTTCTTTCCTCATGAATCAATGCAGCCTCCAATTCAATATTTCCTGTAACAGGAAATGCACTACACTTTCAGGATACAGTTCCGGGAAACCTACTACTGTGGGATACTTTAAGTGTTCTCAAGGTTTTCTTCACAGTGTGAAGACTAAATGTTGTCTATTTGTCTCTCCAACCTTTGGTCAAAATTTTTTGTTTTCTCTTGAACATCAAGTATACCCCCATTTTCAAATGAAAATATTTTAAGAGTCTGAAGAAAGTACTGTGAGTTATTCAGTCTTTGCATTTTTTCAGATTAAATATTATGTTATTCGTACGGTATAGCTTCTATCCCTTTCTTCAAAATGGTAGCCCTCTTCAAATACAGATTTGGCTTTTCAATGGTATGAAATGTAGGTAAAAAAGCAATTTTCCATTGGAGCAAAGTGCAATAGTATTCAGTTGAATCACATGAAACCGCCAACATTCAATCATTTCAGACCTATAAAAAAATGACAATTTCGTATGGTTCAACATAATAGCATTATCTTTCTTGATGTAAACACTGAACATCCATCAATGGATCCTCAAATTGCACTAGGTTTTTAGCAGCTGTCTAACACCACAGCTTCATATTAGGTCTGAGGCCAAGTAAATCCCATAGCTCATCTTCCCATTAACTGTTGGGCTTGTGCAAAGAATTTTACAGAATTTTATAAAGCAAGAATTTACCTACCTGCCACTTTCTAGTTTTGTTATCCTTCTACAGGTTGTTTAATGTCTTAAAATTATAATGTATCCTTAATTATATAGTACTTCTTATGTGCCAGATACTGTTACAAGTCATTCCATTTAATCCTCATAACAGCTATATTAACCAGAATCATTATCATTATTCTCATGTTACAAATGGGGAAACAGAGTCACTGAAAGATCAAGTGCACACCCTCAACCACAACATTACACTGGCTCTCAAAATTATCTTTCTCAAATGATTTTGTGGGGATTAGTAACACACATTGTGTCTTTTTTTAATCTCTTTTCATTATCCTGCAAGCTCATTAGTTGCTTAATGTTCCAAAATGCTTGTGTCTTGCATCTGGCACTTCCTTTCTATTCTTCCAGACCATTCTCTTTCTCCAGTACTTTTCACTCTTTTGAAATTATGCTGAAAATGCCTCTTAATTTGTATTTCCCCATCTTCAGCTATCTATAGCTCCCACCTACTCTACATAATTACGGTCTTATCTCATTATTTTCTCCATTTTCATTTTGTTTTCAAACCCTTTTTCATCATTATTCCATCTTACCATTATTTTCAACTACTTCAGAAATAAAATATAAGCCTAATACTCTATTTCTGTTTTATTTTAATATTATGCCATTTCTCATTAATTGTAGGCTTCCTCTTTCTACTTGTCTTTCTTTCTGAGTCAAGCATAAGAAAATAATAATAAAGCCCTAAACATTGATTGGTAAAGTTTATTTCCCTTTATAAAATAAGAACGTGAAGGTTGGTATCAGACAAGAATTCTGCATAGCAAGATGGTCTAATAGCAAGGGCTGTGGAGTCAGACGGCCTGGGTAGGCATTCCCACTATCATTTACAACTGTAACGTTGGTCTAGTCATTTAGCCTTTCTACGTTTCATTTTTCTCATATAACAAACGGATTTTCTTGTATAATCCATTTTTCTCGTATAATCCATATAACAAAAGGATTATAATATAACCTACCTCTTAAAATTGCTGTGAAAACTAGTGAATATTTATAAAGGGCTTGGAACATTAGTTAGCTATCATTATTATAAAAGTTGTAAATTAAGCAAGAAATGTATATTTCATTGCTTAGGCAATAGGAAAGCATGAGAAATTTTTTAAGGAAGGGAGAGTTTGAGCTGAGGCTCCCCTTAAACTAGGCAATACCACTTAGTCAGTATCCACTTAAGAATTAACTCCCAGAACCCTGGTTTAAGTCCAAAATTTTTTGTTGTTGTCCTTCTTCAAACTCCCTTTATCCAATAAAGTTTCAAATTGCCTCATTATTAGGCATTTGCATTGGCCCAGATATCTGGCACTATAACTTAGGTATATTTATCCTGGTTACTTTACTGGTGCCTGAAGCAAAGTCATTTTCTGGGCACCCTAGTCAATGCTCAGTTCCATATGGCCTGGCAGCTATGGTCAGTCAGTAGATATCCTGTATTGTCTCGGGCCTCTGAGAAAGGGAACTCCGGCAAGAATGACAAGACAGCATATCTTTCAGGAAGATAATCAAAGGAATGATTAGGCAGATGAACATGGAAAAAAGGGGGCACACACTAAGGGAGGAGAATTGTTGCAGCAGGGAAGACAAAAGATAAAATGGGTCTGAATAAAAGTGACTTATCTGATAGTCATGGATTTTTCTTTTTCATGAAAGAATTCGTAGCACTAGATGACATTAAGTGATGAAAATGTGGGAGAGAAAGTCAGGATGACTATAAAAATTGCAGTTTTATATTTTGGCTGGTGGTTTAGCTATATTTGAAGCAAAGAAGAAGCAGGCATAGGGTAAAGATGAGTTTACATTTAATATATAGAGCTTGAGGTAAATATTGAACTAAATAGAAATGTGCAGAAGCAGTTAGATATTAGAAACATGTTCAGCAGACCACTGACCACCAGCCCATTATCAGTAGGGACAAGTTTTGAGTTATCTTCCCCAGGTTTCAAGAATAAATTAAAGGATTTATTCTTACTTTCTACTCAAAATTGAGACACAGTAGTAAAATGACTGACAAATACACTCTGTGGCAACAAATAGCACAAACCTCACTAGGGAAAGCTAGCCAGAAGCTGTAAACTCATTAAAACAATGCACTAACTTCCTGAGATAACCGGCAACTATAGAAAGATGAAAATGCCTTTTATTTAATATGTTCTCTACTTTCCAATGATCATCCACCCATCTGAGTGTGGAGACACTCCAGAAAACAAATTAAAGTAACAATTCAGTCTCTTCACTGTTGCTTCATTAAACAACATACATTTGTATTAAGAAGCTGAATTTCCGCTTTATTATTAAATAAGTTGCAAAAAGCAAGTAATATTTGGTATTAAGCAGCACAATCAAAATATTTTAAAGTGGCACATTATAAATGTCAGCAGTTGATCTCTAAAAATAAGACTAAATCCACAAACTTAAATTATGTAAAAAATCAGGTTAACTAGATGGCAACTAGATTGCAACACATTAAATTTATGTCTGAATAAAGGAAGTACAAGTTTCAGGCCTAGAATATTCCACAAGAAGGTCATAAGTCAGCTAAACATTCACTGTTACTAAAAACAAAACATGAAGGTAACTTTCCTAAGACAAAAACAACTCAATCTTTAGGTCGAAAAACAGGAAGTATCATCTTGATCAAATTATAACGTACTATATCTTCAAGCCCAGTAATTTTTTTAAAAAGTTTTAATCTTACCTCTCTCCATTCTTTATTTCCAACTCCTTGTACATATAAGACACAAACTACAAAAGATGAAAAAATACACACATATATAAATGTATTTTATGAAAATCATGTGAATATGTACAATTTATTTTTCAGCTGTCCAAAAGCTATATGAAAATTAAATACCTAATTCCCAGCCTTACCTTTGCAAAAAAAAAAATGGCTAGTAAATCATCAAATGACTAAAAATTAATTTAAATAAACAGAAAAACTATGCCAGATCTTTAGAATTTAATATGCCATGCACTTGACACATAAAATAATAAGTATTTGCTAAGGTCTTCATAGATAAATTTTAAAACCATAGTTTAAACAATTTGAAATATTTTATTATGTTGTGAAACACAAGTCAAGTTCTTCCTAAGGCATAATAGGAAGGAAAACCTGGGACAAGTCACGCTCTACATTTAATATTTACAGCTTCCACCCTGAATATTTGTAAATAGATAAGAAATTGTGTCAACCAAGAAAGGAATTCCCAAAAGGGAGATTAAGGGCTTTGGGTAAAGATTAAGGGATAAGAAGTACCCCATCCGCTTGTCAAATGAGCCCCAGGAATTTTTAATACCCACAATTGCAATGCCTTTTCCCAATAACTACTTCAAGAATTCTGACAACTGACAAAAACCTTTCCTCTGCAATTCAACCACATTTGTTTACACATTTGTAGAGACAGGGAACTGTTGCATATCCATTTCTAAATATTACAAGATTCAGAAGCACATTGATTTATATAGTTCATTCTGCTGTTTTCTAATTCAAACTACCCTTTTCACTTTACAAGTTATCGTCAATTTTCAATACCTCTAATTAGTAATCAAAACTTTGGTTCATATCAGATGTTACATATTTCACTTGGTTATAAATTTTACACATCACTTTTATTTTTCTTTTCTCTTTTTTTTTTTTTTTAAGAGACTGGGGGTGGGGGTCTCACCATGTAGCCCAGGCTGGTGTAGAAGTCCTGGGCTCAGGCAATCCTCCTGCTTGGGCCTCCCAAAGTGGTGGGATTACAGGCATGAACCACCTTGTCTGACCACCATTTTTATTTTAAGAAAAAGAAAGAAAAGTATTACTCTGTGACTAAACAACTTTAAATTATGGCACATTATGGTTTTCTTTCAAATGTCATGATTTCTCCCAAAAGGCCATAGCATGAGGTTTTAATTTCAAAGTGAACTGTCCCACACTGGAGTCATCTGTATTCTCATTTTATTCTCAAAGTGCTCAGCAAGTGCCTCTTTAGCCATAATACTGCCCGGGCTGATGAGTATGTAGGGCTTGGGAGCAGTCCCCTGATGCTTTCAAGGCTTTAAGACAAGCTTTTAAACAAGAACTATGAGTTTCATACAACTTTTGCAAAATCAAACGAGTAACAAATAAGTAGATTTTTCAAAAGGCAGGAAATACATACTTACTCGGATCAGATTTAGAAAATGTGTCTCTGTCAAGAAGATTTCTGTTGAATAAAACAGAAAATGTTAGCCGGATATAAACGCAAAATATTTATATTTATACAGACATATTAAAATGTATATATACATAATGTATACATATATGCATATACATATGTATATATAAACATACACATATATATGACAAATATAGGACAAATATATGTCCTAAGGGTCTGTTTGTATTTATTCAGACTGAACATCACTGGACCCCGAAAATAAGAGAAAGCTTTTATTTCCTCAGACTTGCATTGCAGTTAACCAATAGCATGACTCTTACATCCTAAGATTAAAATCTCTTTGAAAGAATTAGCCGTTTTACGTTTCCATTTAATCCTTCATTAAGAATATAAAGATGCTCAGAAATGCTTCCTGAATTGAATTGAGAGCTGTTATTAATGCAAAATTGTTTGCAGTTCAGAGCACATGATGGCATTAATCCATACAATTAGAATGCAATTGTGAAGCAGCATCTATTGACATTTGTGTTACATCAACCCTGATGAATTTTATGTTGCTATTACAGCTTAGGAATTTAAGCTGAATATATAGACCTTGCCTGAAGACTGTTTTCAGTAAAGATTAAAAAGGTACACAAGCAGCCGGGCGTGGTGGCTCACGCCTGTAATCCCAGCACTTTGGGAAGCCGAGGCGGGTGGATCACAAGGTCAAGAGATCAAGACCATCCTGGCCAACATGGTGAAACCCTCTCTCTACTAAAAATACAAAAAAATTAGCTGGGCATGGTGGCGCACGCCTATAGTCCCAGCTACTTGGGAGACTGAGGCAGGAGAATTGCTTGAACCTGGGAGGCGGAGGTTGCACCACTGCACTCCAGCCTGGCGCCTGGTGATGGAGTGAGACTCTCTCTCAAAAAAAAAAAAAAAAAAGGTACACAAGCTGGGTATGGTGACTCACATCTGTAATAATCCTAGCACTTTGGGAGGCCGAGGCAGGTGGATTGCCTGAGCTCAGGAGATGGAGACCAGCCTGGGCAACACAGTGAAACCCCGTCTTTACCGAAATACAATAAGTTAGCTGAGCATGGGATTACGCCTGTAATCCCAGCTACTTGGGAGGCTGACACAGGAGAATCACTTGATCCTGGGAGGTGGAGGATGCAGTAAGCCGAGATCGCACCATTGCACCCCAGCCTGGGCAACAAAGTGAGACTCCATCTCAAAAAAAAAAAAAAAAAAGTATACAAGGCCATTATTAGCACTTTTTTTAAAAAACAGATATTCCCAAAACAGAATAACAATGGAAAATTAGAAAGGAGGAAAACCTGGGTTTCTCAGATATCAGCATATTGCTACCTTCTATGGCAGTAATGCAGTCCTATACTTTATACTCATAGCAATAACCCTGAGTTCTCACTAAAAAGTCCAATTCAGTATGCTCTGATTCACAAGGCAGAAAATTATCGGAAAATTTTCCATATAAAATTGGTTTTTGTAAAATTATGATTTAAAGCTATATCTTTTTCTGAAAAACTTGATTATCTAGAATGACGACTTGAGGGTTCCAAAAGTTCAAATTGATGTTTAATATTCATCTTCCACTAATGGGTAATAATTTGGAATAGCTGCATTACATTTCTACTTGTAATACTCATAATAAATAAAAATCTCATGTTCAAGCTGTCTTATTTTCCACAAAGACTACTATTCATGTGCATTGATTTGTACTGGCCTTGGTATTTGAAAAGTCCCTTTTTCATATGAATCTCATATCCTTTCTTATTTTAGGTTCTCAAAAGTGATTGCCTCTATTGAATCACTACACGCTGAAAAAATAAATACATATTCGACAAAACAGGGCAGCACAATGAAATTAGATCATGTCTTGAAATATTCCTAGAAAGAAGAGAAACATCAGACACATTCATATTTGGAATTAAATCGAATTCGAAGACCACTAGTCAGTAATCAAATTAAATTAATCCTTTCTGTCCCCTGAGCAGACACCATGACTCCAGCAATGGTTAGCAAACAGTAAATTAAAACATTTCCATTTGAGAAATTACCGTGATATTACAGTTATTATACAAAGGGAGTTCTCCACTTAAGTGGGAACTCTCCAAATCCTTCCTATGACTCCAGGTTTTGCTCATTAGGTATCCTAGAAAAATGTTATGCTGCTTCTTTCGGAATTCACAAAAAAAAAAAAGGAGATGATAATGCACAATATTGTGATATAGCTGGGACTCAAAACTTATGCTATATATGTATTTAAAAGAAAATAACATTTCAATGCCTTGGTAATGTAAAAAAGAACTACAAGTTTTAACCACAAATATAAAAATAAAGGATTTCTATAAACAACAGGGCAGAGAGTAGTAGTTTTTTGTTGTTGCTGTTTTTGAGATGGAGTTTCGCTCTTGTTGCCCAGGCTTGAGTGCAATGGTGAGATCTTGGCTCACCACAACCTCTGCCTTTTGGGTTCAAGCAATCCTCCTACCACAGCCTCCTGAGTAACTGGGATTACAGGCATGTCCCACCATGCCTGGCTAATTATGTATTTTTTGTAGAGATCGAGTTTCTCCATGTTGGTGAGGCTCGTCTCAAACTTCTGACCTCAGGTGATCCACCTGCCTCCGCGTCCCAAAGTGCTGGATTACAGGCATAAGCCACTATGCCCAGCCGAGATTAGTATTCTTAATGATAAACTTTACTTGTCACATTGTTTCATTCAGCCATTGTGATCCATAACACATAATGGTAGGATCAAAAATAAAACAAGCCAACAAAAAGCCCTTTGTATAATGAAAACTCTATAAATTCTTCATAATAGTCTGAAATTTGCAATTTAACTTTCCAATTATATTTGGCAATAGTTTTACCTGTACTTCGGTCATCTGAATATAATAGAATAGACTATCTCTGACAGATTGAATTCCCAAAAGACTACTTTACTCAAGCACATATGATTGCAAAGTTGGAAAAGGCAAATATTCTTAGCGATACACGCACTGCAAAAGGCCAGCGATTGTTAAAATGCATCATTCAGTTTGGATTTATTTTAGGAATAAGAATTTTATCTTCCCAAGATCCTATTAGAAACAAAGCCCATTCACATTAAGTAAAATAAGATAGGTATTATTGCAAAGGCCATTTCATAAATTCCAAAACTAAGCAGGGGCTCAGAGAAAGTGAGTGAGTGAGTCAGTGTACACAGCCCAGTACAGAATAATCTAATGGTGCCAACCTTTCTGAATCTGATTCCTCTGTTCTTTACAAAATACCTCAGCTTCCAGAGAAGTCCACAAGACTTCTTATTTTCTATGAGTATTGAAAATGTCAAAGGCTTCCAATTTTACCGACCACCAGAATAGAAAGGAAAATAAATTCCTGTTCACAGACTAGTATAAAAAGAGATGCTGTTTATAGAACGAGGAGAAAAAACCAGAATGAGAGGTCAAACCCACTGTACTTTCATAGAAAAAAAAAGTTTGTTTAATACATGATGCACTTTTAAAAATAAACACACACACACACATCCCTACATGACCAGATTTTATACGGGAAGGCTACACTTCCCTCCATGGACTTGTCGTCTGCTTGAGCTAGGATGCCTGTAACTTTGTTCCTAACATTTTATAACGTGATGTTGAACACCAGCACTAGGTGAAAAATCCTGAATGTGTCTTTCTATTCTTCAAATCTAGATGCAGCTAATATGAAAGAACAAATTCTACAAAAGAAATTTTGGAAAAATACAGTGTACGAGTTAGAAAAATTACCTGATAAAATACCTACTCAAAAGTATAACCTATAAACTGCCTGACTTGCTCTAGTATCCACTCATCCTCAAATGTCATTAAAATTCCTGGACTATGAGCTTAAAGGCGGATAACTAAAACAGCATAACTAAAGCCGAGGCCCAGCTAATTTAAATCTAACCTGTAGGAAGAAATATTGTCAGAGGTGTTGGAACCAGAGCAACTCCATCTTGAATAATGGCAGGGTAAAATAAGGCTGAGACCTACTAGGCTGCATTTCCAGGAGGTTAAGGCATCCTTAGTCACAGTATAAGGAGGTAGGCACAAGAAACAGGTCATAAAGACCTTCTGATAAAACAGGTTGCAGTAAAGATGCTGGTCAAAACCCGGAAAAACCAAGACGGTGATGAGAGTGTCCTTTGTCTTCCTCACTGCTACACTCCCACCAGGGCCATGACATTTTACAAATGCCATGGCAATGTCAGGATGTACCTTACATGTTCTAAATAAGGGTAGGCATGAATAATCCACACCTTGTGGATACAATCAAGAAATAACCATAAAAATGGGCAACCAGCACCCCTTGGCACTCCTCTGCCTATGGAGCAGCCATTCTTTCATTCCTTTACTTTCTTAATAAACTTGCTTTCACTTTATTAACTCACCTCAAATTCTTCCTTGGGCTAGATCCAAAAACCTTTTCTTGAGGTCTGGATAGGGACACCTTTCTGGTAACATCACTGGGTTACTGGAGAGGTATATTTTGCATGAAGTGTAACATTAACAAGTAGATAAGCAGGAATTTAACACCTTTCCAAAACCATCCAAGAGAAGGAATTCCCAGATTCCTCTGCCTTCCTAGTCAATTCTCATGCATATTCATCCTTGAGAACAGAGACTGAAGCCAGGCTACCGTCCCCTAAAGACAACCGTCAGTTAGCTCATCTGATAACCCAGCCTGCCCTGATTTTATGCTCCACAAGCCACCTTCCAATTTTAAAATAATTTCCCATACAGCAGTTACTGAGTAGTCAATATGAATATCACGGTTGTCTTTACTTTTGTAGCTTTTATTGTCAATTGGCATTCCGGTACCCGAACAGAACAGCCAGCTAGCCTTTTAAAACTGTATCTCAGGCTGGTCTTTCTCAACCTGGAAAATAGCAATTCTCTTTAAACTTCAAAGCAAATCTGCAAGTATTTTTCAAGCAACAAATCTATGACCAAAACCTAACTAAGCACTATCAAAAATACAATCAGTATTTAAAGGCTTATTTCAAGAAGCCTAAATTTTACTTATGGAAATAACTAAATAGCAATATAGGATGGTATATAAAATAACAGTTTATTATGAGGAGAAAGAACCATAATCTAAAAACAATGTTAAATTGATTCAGCTACGACAACAAAAGCCAGGTGCAGTAATTAGCTCTTATTCCAAATATTTTTCAAACAATTGATAGATCATATATATAATTTAAGTGATGTACATAAATATGTATCGTGAAATAAGTACCATATTGAGAGAGCCAGATGGGAGGGGGTCCCTGGCAAAACTCCAACCAGCCTGTGCCCTGGGAATGCACACTGGGGTGGAGCCACAGTTGTTTGCCCCATTTGCAGCAGGGAGAAGCCTGGCCACTCCTCTTCCTGTGTGGAACCTGAGATTGAAACTGCCAGGGGCGGATCACGAGGTCAAGAGAACCAGACCATCCTGGCCAAGATGGTAAAACGCATTCTCTACTAAAACTACAAAAATTCGTTGGGCGTGGTGGTGCGCACCTGTAGTCCCAGCTACTTGGCAGGCTGAGGCAAGGGAATGGCTTGAACTCGGGGAGGAGGAGGAAGTTGCAGTGAGCCGAGATCGCGCCACTGTACTCCAGCCTGGCGACAGAGCGAGACTCTGTCTCAAAACAAAACAAAACAAAACTGCCAGGCAGGAAGCGCCCCAGCAGGGACTGGCTTTGTGGATAGTCCCTGTTTCCCCTATTTTTGCCATTTTGCTGCATACACCCATATTTCTTACTCCTCAAATTGTCTGTGAGGCTAAATTTTCGTGGCCATGGGACAAGAACCCTGTCTTTAGCTTAACTAAGGAAAAAATCCTGCAACATTATTTTTTAAAAGCTAAGTATTTTTTCTATTATATTTATATGTAATAAGGATTTAATACTGGAAAATAAAAACAATCTTCATAGGTAAAATGAGCATAACATGATGTATTTAAAGTAAAAAGTGACTTGTGAGTTAATCCTAAAGTTGCAGGCATGCTACTCACTCTTTCCTGCTCAGCAGATAAAATCACCTAGTAAATGTTCTTGTTAAAAAATCATTTGAAAGGGAAACAGGCCGGGTATGGTGGCTCACGCCTATAACCCCAGCACTTTGGGAGACCGAGACGGGCGAATCAGTGAGGTCAGGAGCTGGAGACCAGCCTGGCCAGCATGGTGAAACTCTGTCTCTACTAAAAATACAAAAAATTAGCTGGACATGGTGGCACGAGCCTGTAGTCCCAGCTACTTGGGAGGATGAGGCAGGAGAATCGCTTAAACCCAGGAGGCGGAGGTTGCAGTGAGCCGAGATTGTGCCACTGCACTCCAGCCTGGGTGACAGTGCGAGACTCTGTCTCAAAAGTTTTAAAAAAGGAAACAAATAGTATTATAATTCCACAGACGATACTTGAAAAACCCAACCTACTTGATATATGTATGAATTTTAAAATTAATAGTTTCAGAGCAAAGGCAATTTTGCTATTTGTGACGTTTTTAAAGTTCTAATTTAGAAAAAAAAAAATACAAGACACTTCATTTAGGGGATAAGTCCTCAACTTAGAGACATAAAATTCCAAAAAGCACTGTGACCAGCAGAGGTGAAACAACACATAAAGGAATCTACTGCTATACCTTGAGTGCAATTTTTCTATTTAATTTTCAACAAGAATGGAAATATGGCTTGTAAATAGAGCCCAACAAAAAAAAATTAATTTTCTATAGGGACAAATATACAGTTCATAAATAGAGCCAAACAATGCTTTGTCATTTTGCAAACACTGTCCTGCATAAATTTTCCACATGTGGACAGAGACCAGTATCTCTAAATCATAGTGTCCCCTGCAAATTGCCCTGTGTCAATAAGCAGAATGATTCTGATTTTAATTAAAATTTTGGAAATTATTAAGGGCCTTTTATTTACCTATTTTTAAGTGTAGTCTCTGGACCATGGGGAACCTGCAAAGTCTTTACCAAATATTGCTTAGGCAGCTACAGAAACTAGCACAAGCTTGCACATAACTGGGGCTCAACAAACGCCTGCTGAATGAATGAGGAGTTTTAGTCTCCCATCTAAAGCCTCACCTTTTTTCACATTAGGTAAGGTTAGGTGTTTTATTATAGAAAGCAGAGAAGGGGATTCTAGCATTTGAGGCCTTTGCCCTACTAGGTAATCCATTAACTGAAAATCCTTGAGAGTGACAGCATCACTGGAATTGTAAACAAGCCCCATGTCACTGAACCATGCCCGCAGCCTTGATTTAGGGCATTATATTATATTATGGACTTTTTAATGTACAAACACACAAAATAGCTTTCAGAATTTTTTTATGAAGACAAGGAAATTAAAACATTTTGAGCAACTGAAAGCAAATTTACTCAATCTTTGGAAGTGATTTGAATGCAATGTTTAATTCTCTCTGATTTATTCATTCATTCTTTTATTTCACTGAATAAACAATATCCCAAGAAATTTAGCATACAAATTTCAGGAAAAGATATTTTTCCCCAAACTACAATTTCTATAGCAAGGGGAGCCAGATGGTGTACAGGCAAAAAGGAAAGGTTTAAAAATGAAAAACAAAAGAAATATTTTAAAACTGAAACTTACTGAAAAGCCAAAGTCAGCTAGAATCTAAGATACCAAGTAATTGTGAAGGATAGGGTCATTGAAAAATAGTTAACAAGATTATCTGTTCAAGAAAGTAAAAACAGACTTTCAGGTTTGAAGCTGCACAAATAGGCTAAAAAATTTAGATCAACAGCTTCGTCTGGTAGTCTGAACATACAGTAAGGACTTTATTATAAATGACAGATGTTTCCCAACAGGCACTAGAAATAAAAGAAACTTTAAGTTATTTTTCAGTTTTTGCTGAAATGCAAAGTACTTATAAGTACTGTTAAGCTGAAAAGACCAGTTACAAAATTATAGTTTCAAGCTTTGCATGGGTGAATTTGGGTTAGATACTAACAGGAGTTTGAGGGAAAGAGAATTAACCGTATAATTTGTTATACTCCTTCTGAGGTATTCAACTGTGATTGATAACCCTGAAATTACTTAAAAAGAAACCTATGCTTTCTCAGAAGTGGACATGTCAGAGCTCTAGTTAGCCTGAGATAAAAAGAAGAACCTATAGGTTTGAAGTAATGAAGGGTTAACTCAGGGTAATGCAAGCTTTCAGAAAAAGATACAGAATGCAATTCCTGATTTCACCTGGAAATGGAAAACATAACAATTATTCTTTTAAAAAATGCAGGAAAAAAACAGACTGAGAGCAGGATATGGGTCTTCTTAAAAACCTAAATCTCAGGTACAGAACTAAATTTATTGTCTTTTCTCCAACCTTACGGCTCCTGTATTTTCTGTCCTAGTAAATTACAACTATGAAAGAAAAATAGTGGACACCCAAGCATACCAAATCCCTGGAACCTGTAAATGTAAATGTGAACTTTTTTGAGGAAGAGGTCTTTGCAGATGTGATTAAACTATAAATCCTGAGATGAGTGGATTACCCTGGGTTATCTGGGAGGCCCACAAATTCAATCACTTATCTCATATATAAAAGGAAGGCAGAGGGAGGTTTGACACTTACAGAAGACACAAAACAGTGATGTGAACACAGCACAGAGAGATTTGTAGATTTTGGCCTTGAAGATTAGAGTGATGCAGTCACAAGCCAAAACATGCTAGCAGCAACCACTAGGAGCTGGAAAAGGTAAAGAATGGATTGTCCACTAGACCATCTGGAGGGACATCAGCTCTGACAACACCTTGATTTCAGTCTGGCAGTACTGATTTAGGACTTCTGGCCTCCAGGCCTGTAAGAAAATTAATTTCTGTTCTTTTAAGCCAACAAGGTTGTAACAATTTATTACAACAGCCACAGGAAACTAACACAGCAATACTGTCCAATCTTTCCTCCAAACAAGACAGCTCAGTAACAGGTCTTCTTGTCTCCCATACCCCAGTTCATTCACCAAGATGCCTCCAGGAGAAACTTCTCTACTGTAAATACTTGAGCAAATGCCTTGCTTACATAAAACCCATTCCCTCCAGAAATTCCAAACTCTACAACCTTGCACTCAACACCTGCCACATTCTGACCTCTATGTCTCCAGCTGCACCTCTATCCAAATAATTTTTTACAGACTTTGCTTCCAGATACTTCAGATTCTTTGCAGTCCCTCAAACTCATCCTACCTCACACTTCTCTGCACTTATATTTTACTACAGCATTCTCTTTCCCAAGATTTCTTCACCAACCCTCTTCCTGCAAGGAAATGAGAAGTCCTCCTTCTGCCTCTCTCCATGGCTCTGTCCTAGCATGTAGAACTGATTATTTTCCCCCCGGTGTCCCATTGTACTCAACAGGAATCTATATCACAAATTGCACACCTACTGTATTTACTGAGTCAAGTGCCAGGCACTGAGCTGGGCACTTAAATAAATCACTGAACCCTCACCATAATCCTGCCAACTAGCAATTATTAGCAGAATCTATGTTCCAAATAAGTTAATCAAATTCAGAATGATTAAGTGGCCAAGGTCACAGAAAAGACAAATACTTGGATGCTTTTTTGAAAATTTCCTACTGATTTTTGAATTTAAGTTTGATTTTTGATGTCTATATTTGTTACACTGACTAATCTATATTATTGAGAACAAAATGAAATGAGCTGCAAATAATGTTATTATTTAGCATCATTTCAGAGGCTCTACGGAGAAAGATATAAAACAAAAATTAGCCAGTATTGGAAAGAGAAAAATTAAATTATCTTTACTTGCAGAAGATTTAATTTTGTACAGAGAAAAAGAAAGCAAGAGAATTAACAAATAAAAGCTTTTTAAATTAATAAGATAATTCAGTAGAGTGATTGTGAGCATGATGAGTACATAATAGTCAATAATTTTCTTGGGTATCAAGTGTTAATAATTGTTCTATCCCATTAGGCTTTTTGGTAGTTATCCGTTGCTTTTAACTGCTGAAGTATGTGAATTCTGCAGCTCTCAGTGTAACCTCACTCCAAAACAGTATGTTACCAAGAAAGCAAGTCTTAGATTAAATTGTGCCAAAGTAACAAATATTCTTTACCAAGAAGAACTCAGAACAGCCACACAATGTACTCCATACGTTTAATCAACTTCCGGCTCCCTGTCCTTTCAGATGCTCTAAATACACCTTCAGGCAGATGTGACAATATTCTGTTGACAGCATCTAACTTTCTGGTCAGATAAGGGTAGAGAATTATCTAATCATTTATGCCCATGCCCTAAGGTGTCCCTAGGCCTAAGACACCACTCTAAAGGGCATAACCCCCTGAGTTACTAAGCATATATGTCCCATTCACTTGTGTAATATTTCTAGCTAATCTACATCTTTTTTATAACAGCTTATTCAGTTATAAATGACATACTATAAAATTAGCCCTTTTAAAGTGTACAGTGGTTTACAGTATATTCACAGAGTTGTGCAACTATCACCACTATCTAATTTTTAAATATTTTCCTCTCTTCTCCCACCAAAAGCACCCTGAACTCATGAAAAATCACACCCTATTCCATTTCCCCCAGCCCCTGGTAACTACTGATTTTTCTGTCTCCATGTATTTGCCTATTCTGAGCATTTCATGCAAATAGAATTATAATCATATACAATATGTGCTCTTTTTGTGACTAGCTTCTTTCAATTACATGATGGTTTGAAGATTCAGCCATGTAGTATGCATCAGTACTTCATTCCATTTTATTATTCGGTTGTATGGATATACCACTGTGGTTCACCAATTCATAAATATTTGGGTTTTTTCTATTTTTTGGCTTTTATGAATAATAATGTGACGAAGATTTGTACAAGAGTTTTTATGTGGACATATGGTTTCATTTCTCTGGGGTATATACCTAACAGAATTGATGGGTCCTGTGGTAACACTATTTTTAAAAGCTGAAAAAATTACATTCCTACCAGTAACAAATAACAATTTCAATTTCTCCATCTCCTCTCCAATTTTATTGCCAGTCTATTATTTTTATAACCATCTACTGGTATGAGGGGGTCAATCCACATATCTGATCACATTTTACCAGTTTTTTTTTCTTAAGTCTAATATCCATGGTAATTACAAAACACTCCGGTGTTGATAAAAGGTAAAGATAGTGTAACAGTTAAAGTAGACACTTCCAGAGCATGAGCTACTGATTAAACTTCCAATACTAACTCACCACACCCAAAGTATGTAGAACTGGTTAGGATCCTTGAGATTTAACTCTACAGTCTAACACACACATCTATAAGACACTATCTGCTGAAGTATTTTAAAGCAAATTACAGAAAAGGATATCATCAACCAGAATCAATTGAAAAAAGACTGGAAGAAAGTGTAACATACTATTTCCAAATATTGGCATAAAGGATACTTTCTAAGATTTATACAAAGCCTAAAGATTAATTTAAATGACAATGAATGTATTTGAAACTTATATACAGAAAATGATATAATAATTAAACTCAAAATACATTTGTTACATGTATCATATATAAAAATATTAAGACTATAAATATACAAAGCATTCCCTAAATTGATGAGGAAAACTTATAAGCACCCCAAAAGTAAAATGAGTTAAAGAAGTTAATTGGCATTTTATAGGAAGAAGAAATATACTTGGTCACACACATTTTAAATAAGTTCATCCTGAATAATAAGCAATGACATGCAAATAAAAATTGAGATAATGCTCTACTATGAAATAGACAAATAGCTTCATGAATAGAACCCATTTAGTTGTAAGTTACAGAAAAAAGGGAAGTTTATGGTGAAAATACATATATTTTATGGAGCCCAGACTCCGGCAGGTAGCTGACCCTGTGAGAAGCACAAAAACAAGGGCAGAAAGATCAAAACTCTTTTTCTGCGTGCATGTATTATCTACTTCAATCTTTTTTTTTTTAATTGCTTCCTCTATTTCTCTGAACTACATGGTGGGAAACATAGATGCTGATATTGTTTTGTTCTATGTCCCCACCCTAATCTCATGTAGAATTGTAATCCTCAACGCTGGAGAAGGGGCCAGGTGGGAGGTGATTGGATCATGGAGGCCTTCCATCCTCCTCCTTGCTGTTCTTGTGATAGTGAGTGAGTTCTCAGGAGATCTCTCTCTCTCTCTCTCTCTCTCTCTCTCTCTCTATATATATATATATATATATATATATATATAGTGTACATATATATATAGGATATGTGTGTGTGTGTGTGTGTGTGTGTGTGTGTGTGTGTGTGTGTGTGTAGAGAGAGAGAGAGAGAGGGTTGAACCTACTGGGACCATATAGAATCACAAAGATCTGGTAAATCAAGAGACAAGCACCAGGAAGCCATCAGCAGACTTACAGGCTTACAGGGACAGCAGGCAGAAAGGCCTCCTGCCAGGTCTTGTAGCAATAGGGCATTACTGAAACGTCCCAGCGGCACTGTCAACAGTGATGTTTTAACAAAAGCAGTGAAGGCTCCATGGCCTTCATGGAGGCAGACAGAGAGGAAGAGAGGTGTATTGAGACCACAGCTAAGGTCATTCCTTGGTAGAGATGCTTTCCAGGCAGGGAGCACTGGGCCTCCAAAGCAGCAGCTAGGCTCAGGTATTAATATATGAAGCCAAAATCCAAGAAAAAAAAAAACTTGAGGATTGTGTGAGATAATATTAATAACGTGTTTTGAAAGTTTCATCTTACCTAAGTCATTGTAAAATAAATATGAATGGAAATATGCTTTATATACCTCTTAATAAATGCACAAAGAGATATCTGCTTGGCCTGACCTATTGCTGGGTAAGGAAGTTCAGGTGATTTGTACTTTCTCCTTTGCTCTTTTTCAACGTAGTTTGCTTAGGTTTTTTTGTATATTTTTACAACTTTATCTTCATGAAGTGATCCACTGTTTTCCAAATATTTCAGTTGGAAATATAGATAAAACCTGTATAAAACCAAGAATTCCTTGCTAAGGGATGGAAACTTTCAAAACCCTTTATTAAAATTATCTCATACAATCCTCAAATAACTATATCAGAAGGAATTTCTATCCCCATCTGTAAACAGAAGCACAAAGAGACTAACTTATCTGAACTCTCATAGTTGGTAAAGTACGGAGCTGCCAGTTAAATCCAGACCTTTCTGGCTCTAAACTTCTGCTAAGCCTGTAATCCATTACACGATCCCAATTATGCTACAACACTTAGGATTATATATCATTATTTTTCTCAGTCTCTCCTCCTGCCCACTCTAAAAGCAGTAACCACATTTTAGCCCACTTGCTAACAGCTAAGTGCACAATGAACTTCCAAATATTTTACACAATTAGCTAGATTAATAGTCTTTTAGGGTTTATTGCTTTTCCCAGAGTCAATGAATGGATCACTCATCCAAGAAGCAAGAGCTGATGACTGTGATGTACCCACAAACCTCCACTAAGTAGAAAGCTGGAGGCTAACATTATTCTACCCAACATCAGCTCAGATACTGCTGCCTTCCAAGCACCACTCCCCAAATATATTGATCATATGATTGGATTTTCTAACATTTTGTTTCTTTATTAGCTGTTGAACAATATGTTGCTTCTATAAGGGAGGAAAAGCCATGGATATTCAGGATCAACATTTCAAAAGAAAATCTTTATATGCAAGGTTGTCTCGAGTCAGCGCTCTTTAAGATTCATAAATCAATACATAGGCTATGACAATGAAAACCATAAAATGCTTATAAAGGTAAGGCTAGATTGGCAGGGTTTTTTTTTTTTTCTTCCTCCAGATTTTAAGCAATGTCTTCTGTAATTTCTTTGGACCAATGAACAATTCAAACGTGCCTAGGAGTAATCTGAGATTTGCAGACTCAATAACAGAATTTAAACAAAAGAAGGAACTAATTCGGAATGGGAGTATGTGGGTCAGCATAAATGACCAGCTGAATGGGAATATGTGGGGCAGCATAAATGACCATATGGGAGAATGAAAATAACTTCCTAATATGTATCTTTCATCCTCATCACAAGTGAGTAGAACAGAAGTATACCCTGACTCAAAGGCTCTCATCTAGGCCCCAAAACCAACAAAATAACAATGGAAACAAAATCTCAGTAGCAACCCATCCTACCTACAGTTGTACAAGTCCTAAAGACAATCACTGAATGAAACAGGCATTTGAATGAAGCAATTGCCATAGCTAAGGCAATTGCTTAGCTATGTCTCCTTCAACCTGCCATTCATTCATTCATTCATTCATTCATTTTAAGACAGAGTCTTGCTCTATTGCCCAGGCTGGAGTGCAATGGCATGGTCTTGGCTCACTGCAACTTCTACCTCCTAGGTTCAAGCCATTCTCCTGCCTCAGCCCCCCAAGTAGCTGGGATTACAGGCACCTGCCATGACACCTGGCTAATTTTGTATTTTTAGTAGAGACAGGGTTCTGTCACGTAGGCCAGGCTGGTATCGTACTGTTGACCTCATGTGATTCACCCGCCTCGGCCTCCCAAAGTCCTGGGATTACAGGCATGAGCCACTGCGCCCAGCCCACCCTGCCTTTTTACAACTGATTTTTTTTTTCAACTCAATTAATACTATACTCTCTCTTGCCTTATGCCTTCCAGCTGTGGCTCCTGTTCATATGTGATGTTCCTTTCTTCCACTAGCTTTCCTTTAACTATATATTGAATAAATAATTATTAAGCACTTTTTATATGCAAGACATTGGACTAGAAGCTAAGTGGGATGCAAAGCTGAGTAAGACATGATTCTTATGAGAGTTTATAGTTTAATAGCTGTCTGATACTCATTCAAATGTTTATTCAACCAGCACTAGGTTATTAAGTGCCACACAAAGGATTTGGTGTTAGAGACCATGATATGAACGCATTGGGCACCAGGCCCTAGATTATTTATATTCCATTAAGGAGACAGATTTATAAACAAATATGTACAGGGAAATGTAGAATATTTATAATAAATTCATCACAAATTAGAGAAAGGGAGGGGTGTACAATTCAATCTGAAGGATCAGAAAAAGTCTTCATAGTAAGAGTGATGCTTGAACTATCAGCAGAGTCCATCAGGTAAGATAACGGGAGGCCGACTGTTCCTACCAGAGAGAACCACAGTGTGAACATCATGATTTTCTTGAGAAATGCAGGTGTCTGAAGGGACTTAGAGTTTAGGAAAGCGTTTAGAGGCAAAAGTGGAGAAGGTGGGGGTAGGGGGACATGGAGAGAAAGAGATGAGGCTAGAATTTAAGTCGGAGTTTAGAACATCCTGATGACTCTTTATATAGGCAACTAGGGGGTTTTAAAAAAGAGAGTATGCTGTCAATTGTCCTTTTTGAGTATAACTCTACCAACTCAACGTACAAGATTCCTGGCGAGGAGAAGGAGGTTGGCCAGGGAGGATGTGAGCTTGGAAGAATCAGGGAACTTGTACATAGTCTCTGCATGGGTCAGACTTTCCTGGGCCTAGTTAGCAAAATGGTCAGCCATGTTAAAGAGACGATATGGAAGCAGAAGGAACAGGAGGGTGAGGCCTGAGGCTGAACTGACAGAAGTCTTACTGGGGTATTGGAGGCATAGAGAAAATGATGGGGAGGACTTAGTCCCTTGTAAGGAAAGCAACCTAGAATTTTCAGGAGTGCCCATAAGTAGTTAGCAAAACTTCAGAAGTAATTTTGATGATGCCCTTGTTGACAACAGGTGTTTTGGACCATGCTCCCAAAATGAAAATGATATAAGCACACAATAATTGCATTTCTAAAGTCACAGCATTTTACGTGCATGCTGGAAGTTGTTCATCAGTCATCACCATCATCACTTTGTATTACCATTTATTGACCTCACGGAAACAAAGTGGCTTTATAATTTTCTTTTTTTTTTTTTTCTAATTTTATAGTTATAGCCACTAATGAGGTCTGTTTCTCTGGAAAGACAATGTAATCAGGCATGACAACATTTTAGGCTAAATATAATCAACTGAGCACTCAGATACTTCAGCGGGTACAAGCACGTAGGAAATTACTTAGGCAATCCAAGGAAACGTTATAGCCAGAGAAGGGTAGGAAAGACATGATTTATGGATAGTGACTTAAGTAAACTTGCTCATTTTTAACCTGAACATGTGTAAACAAGTTCTGCCTTTTCCTTTTTATGCAGAAAGCATTGTTTTCTCTTCCATCTTCTCACCCTTGACACTTTAGTTGGATTTTGGCTTTTCTAACATTTTGTTTTGCATTTTGTGGCACAAAATTTAAATTGGTGATTACAAAATACAGAGTCTGGAAGAAGTACATTAGCACATAAGCAAATTTTTGCTTCCTCAAGTGGCCAGGCCACCAAACAGCTCTTCTTACCCTCGATTATACCCAACTGAAACCATCATGTGCTGCTGTACTTGGTTAGTTCACCAAGTACTTCAAGAAACATTTTTCCCCAAGACAAAAATCTTCCTTGAGGAAAATATATGTTCATTTATTTTTCTACTTGGGTATTTTATATGGGATATCACACATGCAAATTCTTCTATTCTTTTTTGCATAGTATTCATCCCTAAATTAAGCAAATTATCTGTCAACATTTTTTTTATTTTTTAGTTTTTTGAGAGTCTCACTTTGTCACCCAAGTTGGAGTCCAGTGGCATAGTTCCGGCCCACTGCAACCTCTGCCTCCTGGGTTGAAGAGATGCTCCTGACTTATCCTCCCAAGTAGCTGGGATTATAGGCACCCACCACCACACCTGGCTAATTTTTGTATTTTTTAGTAGAGATGGGTTTTTACCATGTTGTCTAGGCTGATTTCAAACTTCCAACCTCAAATGATCTGCCCACCTTGGCCTCCCAAAGCACTGGGAT
This sequence comes from Sapajus apella, assembly GCF_009761245.1. NCBI lineage: Eukaryota > Metazoa > Chordata > Mammalia > Primates > Cebidae > Sapajus > Sapajus apella. Next base: position 3,054,420 of record NW_022437006.1, read on the forward strand.
TACAGGTGCAAGCCACCGCATCTGGCCAAATTATCTGTCAATATTTAGAAAGTACTGTAACCACTTCTAAAATTAGCTTTGCTCTGCTTGAGAATAATGTATGTTAATTTAAATTTGTTTCTCATTTCTTCACAAATAAAACTTTGTAGAACATTATATAAACAAAGAATAAATAATTATATTTTTATTGAATAGCAAAATCAGGCACTTTAATGTTCTTGCTATGTGTATAAACTAATATTTTTAAGGGTATAAACATATTCAAATTCATAGATGTCCACATTCATTCCTCCAGTCTATCAAGTGGCAAGCATTTATTGAAAACCTTTTATGTGCAAAGCACAAAGTCAGGTTTTGTAATAATGATAAAACAAATAGGTATTTTTAAACTTGGTTAGGGATACAGGTGTACAAAAACCTAAAATTTTAAGTCAAAATGAAAAAAAAAAAGACATACAAGAAATGTGCTCTGGGAATTCCAATGAAGCAAAAATCAATTCCAGTTTCAAGAATCTAGTAAAATATCTCAAATTGCACTGAATGAGGTACATCTTGACAACCAGGCAAGGAGAACCACAAATGGGGAAAAGGCTTCTCGAGCTGTAGGAAAATGTCAACAAGGGTGGGGAAAGCGAAGATAAAAGGCATGTGGGGATTAACATACAGTCCACTTTGGATGGTGCCCATATCTGAGATGAGACGGGGAAGGGATATCTGGGCAGGATGAGTAACTTCTCTGAATACATGCTAGCAGGCTTACTCTGTAAACAAAGGGGACAAGCTGAAACAGTGGAAGTTTCTGCAAAGAAAAATCATATAATTCAACCTTTACAAAGCTAACTACACAATATGTGAAGAAGAGGAAAAATGACTACTTTAGCCAGAGCAGAGATAGCAGAAATGGAAAGGAGGTGACCGACACTTTGGAGAATGGAATAAACAAGTCTTTGTGACTGATAAGGTAATTTTTAAAATACTGAAACCATTCACAAGGTTTATGAAATATAGTAAGTCAAATATAATGATAGGGAAGTAATAGCATATGTGATTCATAGTGTTGGCTTATTTCATTTTGAAAGTCAACTCTTCCAGAAAGCCCAGGTAGCCCACACTCAGTGACACCTGATCAGAGGAAGCACACAAGACTGAACCCATCTGACATCTTTACTACAAACGCTCTGTTTGCCAAAGAGACATAAATGATTTTTTTAAAGTAACATATTATAAAAGTAAATTACTGAAAAGGCACAGATATCTATTCATATTAAACACTGTTCATTTCCATGAATACAGTTTGTTATAGATTTCTGTTGAGAAAAAAAAACTAGAACAGCAACAGCAGAACTTGACAACTCTTGGGGACAATATTAAGGAAAATGTGGACATTGCAATACCAAGTAGTTGGTATTATAAATAATCTATCATAATATTTCTTTCAAAAAAAAAAAAAAAAACCCTTAGACACTAGGATTAGAGCCTCCATTTTGAAAACCTCCTGGTCACACAAAGGTTTAAGAGCCTATGTCTAGAAAATCAAGTGTAATATGGCAAAAAAGTTAAACTGTTTGGTGGAAATTAAGGTTTTCTAAATATATATTAATACTGTCAGAGGTGTTTGAACCACAGCAACCCCATCTTGAATAGGGGCTGGGTAAAATAAGGCTGAGATCTGCTGGGCTGCATTCCTAAGAGGTTAAGGCATCTAGTCACATAATAAGATAAGAGGTCAGCAGAACATACACATCATAAAGACCTTGCTGATAAAACAGGCTGCCACAAAGAAGCTGACCAAAGCCCACCAAAACTAAAATGGTAATGGGAATGGCCTCTAGTCATCTGCTATACTCCCACCAGCGCGCCATCAGTTTACAAATGCCATGGCAACATCAGAACGTTACCCTATATGTTCTAAAAAGAGGAGGCATGAATAATCCTCCTTTTGTTTAGCATATAGTCAAGAAATAACTATAAGAATGGGTAATCAGAGCCCTGGGGCTGCTCTGCCTATGGAGTCGTCCTTCTTTTATTCCTTTACTTTCTTAATACACTTGCTTTCTCTTTACTGTATAGACTCGCCCTTAATTCTTTCTTGCAGGAGATTCAAGAACCCTCTCTTGGTGTCTGGGTCCCGATCCATTTCTGGTAACAATACTATTCCTGTCCCTATTACTTTTTCTTCACAACCATTCTTTTATTTAAAAAATTTTATTTAAATTCTTTTATTTAAAAGATAATACATTATACTCTATATCTGTACTTTATAAGTTGTTGTGATTAAAATTAAAATTTATGGCTGGGTGTGGTGGCTCATGCCTGTAATCCCAGCAATTTGGGAGGCCGAGGCAGGTGGTTCAACTGATGTCAGGAGTTCCAGACTAGCCTGGTCAACATGGCAAAACCCCATCTCTACTAAAAATATAAAAAATTAGCTGGGCGTGGTGTCACATGCCTGTAATCCCAGCTGCTGGGGAGGGTGATACAGGAGAATCACTTGAACCTGGGAGGTGGAGGTTGCAGTGAGTGGAGATCGTGCCACTGCACTCCAGCATGGGCGTCAGAGGGAGACTGCGCCTCAGGAAAAAAAAAAAAAAAAAGAAAAAATATTCATATATCAATATCATTTTAAATACGCTAGAGGAATTGTCTGTTTAAAGACATTCCGAGATAAATATTTTGAAAGTAAAATATCCTTTTTGATTTATTAAACATAAATTATCTTGCTGGTGCCGTGGCTCACACCTGTAATCCCAGCACTTTGCAAGGTTGAGGCAGGCTGATCACCTGAGGTCAGGAGTTCTAGACCAGCCTGGACAACATGGTGAAACGCCATCTCTACTAAAAATACAAAAATAAGCCAGGTGTGGTGGTGCATGCCTGTAGTCCCAGCTACTCGGGAGGCTGAGGCAAGGGAATCGCTTGAACTTGGGAGGCATAGGTTGGAGTGAGCTGAGATCGCATCATTGCATGCCAGCCTGGGCAACAGAGCAAGACTCCATTTCAAAAAAAAAGAAAAAAGCCCATAAATTATCACCACCTGGTTTGGCTGGTTTACAATAGGCATTGACAATCACATTATTTTCTTAAACTGGGTTATGTCTCCATTTTATTTCAAGGTCCTGCTTGTCTAATCATAAAATTATGAAGCTCCAAGTAATATCACGGGTCATCTTGACCAGAGACCCAACTTTCTTATAGGATCTGAGGTCCAGAGAAGTGGCATTATTGTCAAAGGTCACAGAGCTAGTTCCAGAAGCAGAACAGAAGTTCACGGATCTTTGCTGAAGTGTTCCGCAAGGAAGCAAGATGCCATATATGTGACATTCCACTGGCACAGTGATTTAAGTGAAACAAAGAAACTGAAACCATTATAAGACACATCTTAAGCTAAAAAATCAATCGTGTTTTAGGTAGTATATTTTAAATTTTTCCCAAAAAAAAAAAAAAACTTGCTAAATTTACTAATGTAAATTATCAATTAAAAGAGAAATTCACTAGTAACTTGATATTGATTATGGCTCCTTTCCCCAATGCCTGCAAGAGGCTTTGGATGAAACCACTGGCATAAAAATCAATTGTAATCAACTTTCTAATATCTCTGCTTCCATCATTAATTTGAGAGTGGAGATACCAAGATAAGTCAGATAATAAGGTATGCCTAAAATTGTAGATAATTTAGATGGGGTCAGCAAGTAAATTTCTTATTCTGGTGTAGTTCTCAAGTATCCCTCAGTCTTGCTTGCTCGCATTCTAGTGCTTGTTCGTTCTCTCTCTCTCTCTCTCTCTCTCATATTCTTTGCTTATAGCTGGGAAACACGAAAACCTATTAAAACATTAAAGAAAAATGACTGAGTTACTTTCAATTACCTAAAAAATCCACAAATAGTGTGATATTCCCTTTATAGGAGCACATTTAGACATAAGAGGTTCATAGGAATGCTCAGTTACAGAAGATAGATGCAATAAGAGGGATCTGCAGACAATGAGAAACAATTACATTGATCAAAATGATTATAAAACCACTATTAAGCTAAGGCAAAGAAATGTGTTGGCTTCAACCAGTTATGGCAATTATAATTATATCTCTGGTTCATTACACTCTCTGACATTTGAGATCGCTCTTAATAAAATTAATGTGTCACTTGTACTTATTTTACATACATAGAGAGAGAGTGTGAAGCTAATTAGCAAGGTAAAAAAAAAACTGACTTTTACAAACTCATGTCACAATTCATATAGCTCAGAATAATGTACTGACATTTTTAATATCTAAGTAGTTATTTTACTTACATGAAATTCTGAAGAATGAATTTGCCATGAAGGCAAACTCTGGAATTAAGTATTACTGAAAAGCTGGCAAGTTAAATGGTGACTTCTCCATTACTAAGAAAGCACTGGACTGAAATGGTAGGGCCTGAGGTCAATTCTCAACTCCACTGTTAAATCTGAATGTCACATAGTCAATTCAATTAAGTTTTCTTTTCTTTTCTTTTGCCCAGTCCATCACCTCTCTCCAGCATTTAATTTTCATCTCACCCTGCCTGCTGATTTCTAGCTAAATAGTCTTCTCATTACTTAATTTCCACATCTTCATTAGGTAACTCAGCATCAGAAAAAGAATCAATACTGGAAATAAAGCATCATGTGGTTAAAGTTTATGCCACTGCTCTGAATTGCTCTACTCAAAGCTCTCACCAATAGGGAACAGAAGAACAGGAAATAATTTTGAATTTTGCATCCTCAGAGAAATATGTCTTTGTGGCAGACCAGTGTTGATATCATCTATTATAATATCATCTCCTAAACTTTATAATTTATTCAGTTAGTAACACACTGACATTGATAGAAAATATCTCCTCTCTTCAAGCCTACAATAAAGAATTTATGGAAGAACAACATAATATAGCTAATGGTCATAAGCATATGCTTAGGAATTAGACATATATGGATTAGGAACTCAAGTTTGCCACTCACTAGATGGGTGACTTCAAAAAATTACACTCTCTCTAAACCTCAATTTCCTCACTTGTAAAACAAGACATAACATCACCTCTTTTATAGAATTGCAAGGATTGCATGAGTTAGCCCACATTAACCACCTTAAACATTATCTGACAAAGAGTTAGATTTTGACATTAATCTAAAAAAAATAAATGGCAAATATGCAAAAGTTGCATATTTCTTGGCTTCACTCAAACAGCTTATATTTGAATTCCTTTACTGTCTAATAAAAATATTTGCCAGGGACTATCAGTGATATTTTGTTTCTTTAGAGTTTCAGAAAATCAGCTGATGATTCCCTCAGAACGTCTGGAGCATTACTCTTAACAGAATAAATCTGACAAAAAAAAAAAAAAAAAAACTCACAATTTGAACAAGAATGCCTGGTAGCTAATGATCCTGGTTAGAGAGACATTAACACTGAAAGTTGTCATTAAGTTTGCCAATATTATGGTATTGTGTATCAGGACATTGGTCCCTGGGCAGGCACCTTTTAAATACATCTTATTTTATTACAGGCAATAAATACTTGCCTTCCCACAGCCTGTATTGGCATCTACTGCAATTATCTGTTTCAACATGTCCAACACAAAAGAGATGTCTTAAATATCAGCCCATTGATTTTATTTGCAGATACAAGAACATGTTAGAATGTTCTTTGGTTCTAAAACTTGGTTATTATAGCAGACTACCTCCTACCTGTCAAATCCCACATGACTGATTGTGCCTTGGCAGAAGTGGGGATTTGGGGTGGAATCTGTAGAAACTGAGTGTGCATTTACAAATCCACACTATTCTAACCACTGTTTTATTCCACTCTCTCCACATTGAATTAATCAGCATTCAGCTTCATCACTGTCACCTTGGTTCTATGTTTCTGTGGCTCCCCAAATGGACTATAAATTTTTCCAAAGTACAGATACCTTCTTCTGTGTTGCTTGTGTGCCACACAGTAAAATGCTGAAGAAGCTGGGATAAGACTAATAGTCACTTCATGCTTTACTTGTGCCAGGCTGGGCATTGTACATTCTTTGTTTCATTTACTTATCCAACAATTTGAAATTTTCGTTTTTAAATCATTTCTATGCTACAGATTAGGAAATGAGGTTCCAGAAGTTGAAACAGGTTACCCAAAATAACATTCCAAAAAGGGATAAAAATGAGATTTAAAGACATCTGATTTCTAATTCCATTTTCTTGCTGCTATACTCTGCTGCCTCAAATTCTCATTAATCTATATACTCTGCTGCCTCAAATTCTCATTAATCTATAAATGCAGCTTTCTATGGTAATAAAAGTATTTAGAAAAGTGCAGCCAGTAGCTTAGCCTTGATTCTGCATATTTAAATAGGAATGGGGTGGAAAAACCCAAACAAGCTACTAAAATCCCTTTGAGAAGACAGCTTACTAATCATTTCAGTTCTAGAAAAACTATCTCTAGGAAAAAAATAATCAGAGATGGTATATGTTTGTGACAAAGAATACTCATTTTTAACACTGTTTTGAATAGCAACTTTTTGAAATAAATTTTGGAAAACCAGAGTTAAGTTAAATAAATATAGCATACCCATATAATAGAATACTACACAGACATGGAAGGTTATATTTCCAAAGACTAGTAACAATTACTCATGATATATTAATAGAAAAGTACAGAAAAAATATTGAATAGATCATACAATTATATTCTATATTATATACACACTATTAATATATTACATACTATATCATATATGTGTGTATATATTAATATTATACACAGAGAGAGAATATAAATGTGATGCTATACATGGGACAGAAATAAACTCACCTGCTCACAGCTTGATGGAATAGTGATTTTAATTTTTTATTATCCTTTCGTAATCATCAAGCCTTTAACAAATGTCACAAGCAGAGTTTTATCTCACTCACATGTATTAACTTATTTAATCCTCAAAGCAAATATAAGAAGTAGAGGCTATTATTATCCCCACTTTACGGATGAGAAAACTGAGGAACAGAGAGATTAGGTAACTTTCCAATGTTTCAGAGATATTGGGTGGTAGAGCTGATCTAGCCCCACACCATGTTCTTCAACCCTAAGCAACACTGGCTCTCAAACAGGCTAAGAACTAGATGAAATCTCTTTGAGAGGTATTGTATTTCTTCTCTGACTTGAGTAAACTCAAATAGGAGATGTAGACTTCTGCCCACAAATAACAGACTGAAATGAGCACAGCTATTACCACCCTGCCCTGCAGGATGCTGTCCTGTAAACTGCTTCTAGACTAGCATTCTCTACATACCAGGGCTGCTTTAGAACCCCTCAGGCCCCAAATGCTATAAAACAGGCAGACCAAAGTATTGGTGGAACAACAAGGTTAAATAAGGCGTTTCTCTGAAAAAAAAAAAATACACCGGTGCAATTCTCACCTTAAGACTTCAACGCCACAGTTCAGAAGTGTTCCCAGGACAAACTTAACTGAAACCCTGGGACTAAGACAAACCTAAATACGATCCAAAAAGGCACTACAGGGTGACTACAATCTTGAACCACAGGATCTCAGGAGCTACAGAGACAGAGTATAATGTGATGGTCTATAAAAACTTTACCCTCCATTTACCTGTCATATGTCTCTTTAACAGCACAACAGGCAGTCTAATATCCCTAGCTAATATAACTTACCAATCAACAACATCACTGGAAAACCTATTTGCTTCAAATTTTCTGACTCAAGAAAAGTGTGCTAAGAGATGAACCAATGTGGACTAAGGTGGAGCCTCCAACTGTTGTGTTCAAACTGTTGATTCCTTTCACCATAGATCATTAGAACAGCACAGGTATCCACCTAAAATGGCCAATTCCAAAAAGGGTCAGGTGCTCTCTCTTGGAATCTAACTTTGCTTTCGCAGATGGTCCTTTAATCACTAGGCGTAGCTGGTACTATAACATGTAAACTTGCAAAGGATATGTGTGCCACCAGTGGATGGAGAAACAGAGAAATAAAATACAACTTCAAAGTAAGAGGAGAATAAAGATGTAGAGTGAACCACTTGAAAATGAAAGGGAGAAATTTAAAAGTATCTAAGCTCCTAACTGCAATACACTGGCTATCACAACTTTCGTGGATGATAAAAATCACACAATCCCACTTATTCCAGTAGAGAAGGAAAGACCAGAGATAGTGCTGAACTTGACACTACCACTTCTAATAGTGACAGTCTAACAATAGTGTTAAGAAATGAATATTTGTGTCCCCCCAAAATTCACGTGTTGAAATCCTAACCCCCAATGTGATGAAATTAGGAGGCAGGGCCTTTGGGAGACAATTAGGTCATGATGATGGTGCCCTTATGAACGGGAATAGCGTCCTAATAAAAGGAACTCCGGAGAGCTCTCTCACTCTGTCGGCCATGTCAAAGTACAGTGAGAAGTTGGCGCCTGTAGCCTGAAGAAAACCTCTCACCAGAAACTGACCATGTTGGCACCCTGATTTCCTGATCACAGGCATCCATCTTAGAACTGTGAGAAATAAATGTTTGATGTTAATAAGCCACCCCATCTCTGGTACTTTGTTATAGTAGCCATAACTGAACCAGGCAAACAATAAGAATTTTCTTTTTTATAAGGCTTTACCTTTTGCAAAAAGTCCATCAACAGTGATGTGCAAGCATTTATTTTAAAAGAAGATCTCCAATAAATTTTGTGCGTGTGTACAAAATTTATTTTTAGCTGATATATAGAGTATGTAGCTTAGCATATAATCTACAAATAATAAGTTACATATGGTACTTTTTATTACAAACTCCATAGAGGCAACTGATTCCCACAGAAGGCTTTCTTAACTGTAGATGACAAAACAGTAAGTCAAGCAGATTTGCAGTGTTTGCCAATTTCCATGGTGTAAATATTCCCACTATGTCTGATTTCAAGCTGCCAAGGTGGCATACATGAATCGGGAAGAGAACAGTAGCACACCACTGCAGAATATTTTCAACACGCAGGTTAAAAAATAGAGACTAGATGATTACTAAAAAAACACAGATGACAGTAAAATGTAGTAAAACAATTAGGGTGTTAGAACCTTTGAGCATTTCTTAATTTTTAATATAATTTAATTTTAAGTTTATATAATTCAATTTGTAATAGTCACCTTAACAACTGGCTTACAGATTTTTTGGGGCTCAAGCTCATTTAAGGCAGCTTCAGCACACCGTCAAATAGTATCTTCCTAACACCCCAGTGGGGTAGGGGTTGCTAACTCAGATCAAGGAACTATTGTCAGAGTCATTTAATCACCAAACCAGCAAATTAAATAATTTAGTGTGTATAACCAGCACATGGTGGACTTGTTAAAAGCTCAGATTCCTGAGTTCCATCCCCAGAGATTTTGACTCACTAGATCTGCAATGGGACCTAGCAGTGATATTTTAACAGGAGAAATCCCTCTCCCCACATTAGACAATTTGGCTATAGAACTATAGCATCAAATATTTACTAACTACATATTCTGTGCCAAGCTCGGGATACAGTACATGAACATGAAAGAGACAAAACTTGTCCTTAAGGAAAGTAGAAAGGCCAAGAGTTGTAATATACCTATGACACTGGCACACCCCAGTACTTTGGGACTAATCCAGCTTGGGAGACGGGTTGTGAAAGAAGATGATGTTTTACCTGAGTCTTGAAAAAAGACCACGGCCTAATCCAGAAAACAAGGGGAAGAGAGGAAGGGAATGCTCAGGGCAAAGACCAGCACCTGTGTAGCCATATAAGCATAAGGAATTTGGTTGACTAGGAGGAACACTCACGCTTTGGGGACTGTACCTTTTATGAGTATTTCTTAGCTGTATATATCTGGCATGCATTTTGGCCAGATGGTAAGCACCTCTATCGGACTATGTTTAGTTGCTGGGTTCATGCAAGGAGTGATGGGAGATGAGGCAATAGACTTACGCCAGGTCAGGAAGGGCTTTTTAGAATGCCTAGCACAAAGTAGGCACTCAATCAAGTTCCACTTCAGTCTTCCTTCCACTTAAATGCTTAAAGTCAGTATTGGTTCAGGGTGGTGGCTCAGGCCTCTAATCCCAGCACTTTGGGAAGCCAAGGTGGGTGGATCACTTGAATTTAGGAGTTCTAGACCAGCTGGCCAACATGGTGAAATCCCCTCTCTACTAAAAACACAAAAATTAGCTGGGCATGGTGGTGGGCGCCTGTAATCTTAGCTACTTGGGAAGCTAAGGCAGGAGAATAGTTTGAACCTGGGAGATGGAGGTTATAGTGAGCAGAGATCACACCACTGCCCTCCAGCCTGGCTCACAGAGTGAGAATCTATCTCAAATAAATACATAGTATTATCATCACTGTAGGATTATTTCTGTGAGAGGATGTACACTTGATAGCTAACATACAAAGTCTAGAAATACACAATATTCTCACTGCTTTTATAATTGATAAGCTGACTTCTCAATAAGAGAAAACAACAAAAATCACTGAAATAGTACAACAAACCAAGGAACCAAGGAAAACAGGTGATTACTACATATTATTTTTCCCAGTGAGTTTACCTCATTCTATAGTAATAAGCTTTCAGAATAAAATGGAAATATTACCTTAGTTTATCTCTCAAGGTTGTATCATTTCAGCTATAGGCATGTTTAGTTAATTAAGTAAGCTAATTAATTTAAAAATCTACAAATTTACACAATAAAGGAAAATACAAGAAGAGCTAGACAACGGGTAGAACAGGAAGTCAAATAGCAGGAGCTTGCCTCTACATAAACACATCTAGAAAAGGGTACCTCTCACCACCCTAACACACCACATTTATAGCCACTACAAAACTTCCACGTACACTGTCCCTTCTTTAATCCAAACCATGCCTATCCATCTTGTCTCTGCCCAAGCCCCATCTCCCCCTTTGTAATACATTCCAAGTACTCTGTTCCACAATGATCCTTTCCCTTCTCGTGTATGAGCCTCATCTTTGAATTTAGACCTATGTTACCGTGTCTTATGTAATGTTTATCTCCCAATCAGATTTTACATTTTCAGAGAAAAAGAACTTCTTTCACATTTCTCATGGACCATAGCAAAAACACAGACATATAAAAGACACTCTGATACTTGGTGAGTGAACAGACTAAATGATTTCCATCAATTAAATTCAAGCTTCAATTGTTGATCTTTTCCACCTTCCCCAAAATGAAGGTAAAAACTTTGTCATTAAGCTTTTAATGATAGGGGACAGTGAAAGGAGGTGAAAGAAGGGGAAGGGAAAGGGAGAAAGGGAGAAAAGAGAGGAAAGAGAGAGAGAGAAAGAGAGAGGAAGAAAGAGAGAGGAAGGGAAAGGAAAGGAAGATTTTGTTCAAATCTGAGCTGCTTTTAAGTGTTGGCAAATCCTCAGAAGTCTCTGGTATACTAAGGAAAGGGAATTCCTTACTCTGCCTGCCCATAGTAAGACTCAGAGGCCTACAGCTGTGCCTTGTTGCTAAGTGAAATCCCCATTAACTTTCGAGAAAACATGTTCTTTATTCACATCAAAGAGGTTAGAGAAAGAAGGAACAGGTATCTCAATGCTGGCTCTATCCTTATGTTCTTTTACCAACTTACTGAAGTTCAAAAGAGAAGGACTATTTACAGAATTCCATACCTGAATCATATATAACACATTTATTCAACAATGTTATATATATTCAACAATAATAATAGCTAACATTTTTAAAAATATGTTTTTGTTTCAGGCATTGTGTGCTTTCACACATTACCTTGATAACATTCTATATAAGGTAAATACCATAATTATTCTCATTTTTGGAGATGAGGATGCTTAGACTAAATAAGAACTTACTCCAAGGTAGCAAGAACAAGTCACAAAGCCAGAATTTGTACTTAAGTCTCTGACGCCAAAGCCTAAACTACACCACCTCCTATTGTCACGAGATCCAAGTCTCAACAATACTCAAATGTTTTTATTTTTGAACTTTAATTTAAAAATAAAATTAACCCACCTTTTCAGGAACTATAAACCTACTCCAAAGGCACTAACTTGGGTATTTAATTATTTTTCTGTTTGCCCGAAAGATGATTTTTACATCAAACTTCTCATAAATAGTAAGCTGAGTCAGGAGCAGCTCTATTGAAGAATAGACTAAGTACCAGTGGCCCTGGCAGAAATGCTTGACACTAAGTATTTGGGTTCTCTTTCAGGACTTTTTTTTTTTTTTCCCTATTAGAAATCTTAAAAATTAAAAGCAAAATGTCAAAGCAATGTTATGAAAAAAAGCTGGAACTAGGGACTTCCAGGTTTGGAGGCAGCAAGCTGAAACAAATTGCCTTAAGCCAATTGACTTCAGTATGCCCAGCACACTCACAGAAAACACGCATCGAACAAGGGGCTGCATTAAATGTGGGCCCTACTAGCAGAATGACCAGTTAAGGTATAATTTCCCCTAAAAAGCTCATGGGAATATTCAGATTTGATTTACAATATTCTTTTATATTCATTCCAAGTAGAGGCCACATGTCATTCAGACTTTGCAGACTGTTGAGGAGAGGATAAGAATTCTAGTAAAGCTGTTATTGGACTTTTGGCTATCCATTATGTGTATATATCAATAACTTCCTTCTAACATCCAAAGCCAGCTTCAGAGAAAAGAAAATGGCATAGGAATTGTCTAAAGAGTTTTCCAAACAGCTTCACCTGTTCCACTGACAGAAAAATCTCAAGCAGCACTTAAAGCCGTGAGGGCAATAAGGCAAGGGCTTAATGTTACCTATCAATATCAGCATGATTATTTCCATAGTCCAAGATCAGTCTTGAGAGGCAGCAATCAGGTGATACAGTTTTAATGCTAGATAAAGGCTGTCCCCTACTCTCAAAGAATACTTCTACCAGGGTTGCTGGTGCTCAAATTTCCACCCCCAGAAAAGAATTCCTTTTGCTTTAGGCTCAGTTTGTGAAAATACAAAGTAAAGATTAATGGAATTTTAAATTTATTTACATCAAGATTACCCAAATTTATTAGATTTCTTCAAGCCAAGTTTGTTAAGGGGTGATTTGAGGGCATAAAAACCACCTTAGGGCAATGGATAAATAAGGAGAGAATGTTCCAGTGAGACAGACCCAATTATGCAAACAGGAGTGGGCTGCAGGTTACTACTATTAATTCACAAATTAGTGACCAGTTAGCACCGTCCACTCACGTCCTTCTCAAAATCGTAGACGATTTTGAGCAGGTGATGCTGCTATAACCTAAAGAACGTCACGACGAGTTTGCAATTTACAGTCTCTCGACAGGGTTGAGAGTCAGTT